>NC_039509.1:7908100-8255654 GCF_003672135.1 Ooceraea biroi
ATTAAAGAAATAGAAATAGAAAAGTCCTTTAACAAAATAACCCATTTCCGGTATAGGAAAAACTGTCACGGAACATGTGTTCGTTTCCTATGGTCCGTTTGCAACCATCGTGTCTCCGTTTCCTACTGTGTCCGATTGCAACCACCGTGTGTCCACTTCCTATTGGTCCGATTGCAACCACTTGTGTCCGTTTCTACTGTGCGCAATTGACATTGTGTCCGATTGCCCAAATTGATTAGCGTTTGCAGTACGATTATCACTGTGTTCGATTCCACACGCGGTGTGCCTGTTTCTTATTGTTCCGATTAGATTCATGTCCGATTCACTAAACCTGCTGCTGTCCGATTTTATTCTCATCGCAACTGCGGATCATCCTGAAAGATTATCCAAAGTTTTTAAATCATCACAATCAGAATGAAAAATTTGATTTGTGATGAAAGATTATAATTTTGCATTAAATTTAGCTGACACATTTTTATGAGAAATTTATAAAATAAGTAAACAATATGAACAGTTTTTCTATTATGTAATCTGTGATTTTTTGTAATTAGTATCAAACATTTTTAAATACTGAGGAGAGAAAAAGAGAAAGAAAAAGAATACATAAAAATGTCTTAAAACAATATTCTTCTCTAGAAATAATATATTTTCAATTATGTTATAAATTTTATATTGATATGAAAAATATAGGTGTATATGTATTGAAAATATGTCTATTTCTGTAGTTGTTTGAGTGTATTATTTTGTAATATCCTAAATTATTTTAAATATTATTTAAAAGTATCTATAAAACTTAACTAATATTCTTTATCTAGATGCACTCAAACAGAATCATTTTATTTTATCTACATGCCCATATGTTTTTACGTTAATCTGTACTCATAGATTATTTAGGTGCTCATTACATGGAGCTAACTTGCGTAGCTAACCTGAAGCTTACTGAAAACTTCCAAGCTAGTTATTTTACTCTGCACGTGTTTTGTTATTTACGTCGATTTCAATTTAGGCGAAGATAGCGTTGGATTGTGTATTAGTGCATGTTCGTTGACCAGTTTCAAGTGCTACTTAGGTGTTACAAAAGAACAGGATATTGCAGATATTGTACCAAAAAGTTTAAACAAAAACATGAATAAGGATCAAATCAGGGTAAGTTAATTATCAATATAGAATTTATTATATCAGTATTACAGTTCTATTATTCAATCCACTTGGTTAGATTCACTTAAGTGACAAACTTTAGTTATAGCGTATATTAATAGCTAATTGCATTGTATTATAAGGTTGATTAATATAAAAACTGTTAGGTCACAAATATGAACAAAAACTTTTCATATGAACCTTATACTTTCAAGAAGCTTTATTTGAGAAGATAGAAAAGCTAACCCAGCAAACACAAAATATAACTGTTATATAACACAGAAGTTAACACCACATATATAAACTGCTTATATAGTATTTAATGTTAAAGTTACATACATATTTCTTTGTAAACACTGTAAGAGTATAACTGTGGTATACAAATGTTATATTGCTCTGTTTAATATATTGGTATGGCGTAGCGATGCTACCATGCTTACTTTGCGCATACGTGCGATATTTAATAAATTTAGAAAGCACGTGCTGAGAATATATGAAGCGAGGTTCCACGCAAAGTTAAGTTCTACATTGTAACTTCCACGCAGTACTTTTAGTCACCCCAAAGTTTTATTTTTATGTGGAAGAGTACTAGGTGACGGGCGAAGCCCAAGCATATACTTTCCCAGTATAAAAAATTAATAATATTAAAGTAAGAAAGTTTATACTGGAAAAGTATCCACACTGTATCCACACATGTACTTTGCAAGACAAAGCAATGTTTACTCTACATCTAATTTTGATTTTGACTCTTCCTTATTAGAATGAAACTGTCACGGAACATGTGTCCGTTTCCTACTGTGTCCGATTGCAACCACTGTGTGTCCGTTTCCTACTGTGCGCAATTGGCACTGTGTCCGATTGCCACTGTGTCCGATCAGCGTTGTGTACGATTATCACTGTGTCCGATTCCACACGCAGTGTGTCTGTTTCTTATTGTGTCCGATTGGGTCCGTGTCCGATTCACTAAACCTGCTGTGTACGATTTATTCTGTGTGCAACTGGGCGTCACTCATATCTTCAACATAAAACTGATAAACACTATAAAATTTTTCTAATGCATGTAAAATAGTAATTTTTATTAAAACTTTAAATTTCCAATTTTATTAAAACTTTAAAAAGTCATGGATAATATTCTGTATCATTATATACATCAAAAAATTAGTATTTAATGTATTAGTATTATCAGAGAGGAACCTGAGAGCGGCCAGGCCGCCGTTTACACCTATATTTTTGCATTGAGAAATTTGAGAAATACAACACCGAATGTGAACTTACATTCCATTTAACATGCACATTATACAATTTCATTATGAAAAAAGATCATGTGCATGTTAAATGGAATGTAGTTCACATTCGGTGTTGTATTTCTCAAATTTCTCAATGCAAAAATATAGGTGTAAACGGCGGCCTGGCCGCTCTCAGGTTCCTCTCTGATAATACTAATACATTAAATACTAATTTTTTGATGTATATAATGATACAGAATATTATCCATGACTTTTTAAAGTTTTAATAAAATTGGAAATTTAAAGTTTTAATAAAAATTACTATTTTACATGCATTAGAAAAATTTTATAGTGTTTATCAGTTTTATGTTGAAGATATGAGTGACGCCCAGTTGCACACAGAATAAATCGTACACAGCAGGTTTAGTGAATCGGACACGGACCCAATCGGACACAATAAGAAACAGACACACTGCGTGTGGAATCGGACACAGTGATAATCGTACACAACGCTGATCGGACACAGTGGCAATCGGACACAGTGCCAATTGCGCACAGTAGGAAACGGACACACAGTGGTTGCAATCGGACACAGTAGGAAACGGACACATGTTCCGTGACAGTTTCATTCTAATAAGGAAGAGTCAAAATTAGATGTAGAGTAAGTTCACATTCGGTGTTGTATTTCTCAAATTTTTCAATGCAAAAATATGGGCGTAAACGGCGGCCTGGCCGCTCTCAGGTTCCTCTTTGGTATTATAGTATCGATGCATTAATGTCATTTAGTGCGCTCATATTTACAAAACCAAGTTAAAAACATAAAAAATATACTAAACTATTGCATGTTATAGAGAGAGGATACGACTATTGTAATTAATGAAAAAATACTATAAATATAACAAGTAATATGTATACTGTGCAGTGAGAAGCCTTCATTTGCGCACAGTACTATTGAACACGTTGCAAATGGACACCGTGATATTAGGCACATAAGGTTGCGCACCGTTCGATTGGACACATTACTTTTGCGCACAATGCGTTTGGACACATACACTGTTGGAAAATTTTTCTTGTTAAAAAATATGCCGGTTAACATTTTTGTGTTAAATATTTAACACATTGTGCACCTATTTTTAATTTTACACAATAGATATGTTCCGTATTTTAGTGACAAGATTTTATCTGTTAAATTTACAGAAAAATATGTTGAGAGTAAAGATCGTCAGTTGTTATTGTTACTTCTTGATCTTCGTTTCGTGATCTCGACGTGTCTCTATTAGAGTTGCTATTCTTTACAGAAATCTGCTTTATTTTGTCAAGTATTAAAGTTACAATTTAATGTAATTTACAAACAGTTTTGAAATTAAAAAGTTTTAATTATAATACAATTTTAAATAAAAACAATCATAGTATCGATCGTTGTTGTCAACAGATGGTGTTCTTCCTAGAGCATACGGTCTTCCTAAAATACATAAAATGGTTTTCCCCTTAGAATTATAGTCTCATATACAAACAGTCCACTTTACGCATTATCTTCGTTTTTACACGACATTATTTACAATAATGTTATTTTTCCAAAAAGTCGCGTGAGTAATAGTTTTCAATTAGTTAATATCTTGAGAGATTCTATTGTTGATTCTAATTGCCAGTTTGCGTCGTTAGATGTTGTTTCGTTATTTACGAACGTTCCTACAGATTTGGCAATACAAAGTTATTGAAAAAAGGTGGGACTGTATTTCTGGGAGTACTTCCATTCTGTTAAATGAACTTTTGATTGGTATCAATTTTGTCCTTGCGTCAACTTATTTCTCATTTAAGGGTGTCACATACAAGCAGATTTTTGGTACTCCAATGGGATCCTCTATCTCTCCGATTATCGCAGATCTGGTTTTGCAGGACATTGAGGTTCAAGCTTTCAACACTTTGAATTTTAATTTACCTATATATTTTAGATATGTGGGAGACATTTTATTTGCATCGCATCCTTCTTTATTTAGTGATATTCTTAATATTTTTAATTCTTTTCATAATAGACTACAATTTACGATGGAAGAAAGTAACGATGACAATACTATCAACTTTCTTGACATTTCCATTAGTTTTAACCATGGGGTCCTTAGTCTTGATTGGTATCATAAACCAACTTTTCTGGGAGATATTTAAATTTCCACTCACATCACCCCATTTCACACAAACGCGGTGTGGTTTTTGGATTAATAGATAAGGTTTTACAGATATCTGACCCACAATTCCACAAAAAACCTTAAATTTACAATAAATATTTTACTAGATAACGGTTATCCGTTACAGTTTATATTCTCCTGCATAAATTCTAGATTGAAAAAATATTGTTATAGTTCTGTTAATAATACTTGTGCATCTGATAATAATTATAAGTTTTTCACTATGCCATATATAAAAAATGTATCAGAAGTTTTGTCCAACAAATTAAAAAAGTTTAATTTAATACTTCGTTTCAACCTAAGCACTCGTTAAATAGGTTTATTGGTGTGAAAAAAGATCCTTTAGACAGAATGTTCCATTGCAATGTTGGGTATAGGATCTCTTGTAACAATTGCAATGCTTCATACATGGGTCAGACCAAACGACAACTTCATATTAGAGTTAATGGGCATAGAAAAGACATTAATAAAAGGGCAGGTTCTCCTCTGTCATTTCTACCCACAGGATGGAATCTGGTCATGATTTCAAGTGGAATCAAGTTGAAATTTTGGACGAAAAAAGGTCTTATAGAAAAAGATTGGTATCGGAGATGATAAACATAAAAAGTCAATTAAATCCTCTTAATTTACAAAGTGACACACTGTTGTTACCGAATGTCTATTCCCCTATTCTGAACGATTTTCCTTCTCAATAACCTTGGATACTGATT
The DNA here is from genome assembly GCF_003672135.1 of Ooceraea biroi. Classification (NCBI taxonomy): domain Eukaryota; kingdom Metazoa; phylum Arthropoda; class Insecta; order Hymenoptera; family Formicidae; genus Ooceraea; species Ooceraea biroi. The sequence goes on from NC_039509.1 coordinate 7,913,357, forward strand.
TCTTTGCTTGTTGTGTGATACCGACCATATGAACGTTACGATGATCTTAGTCGCTATTGATACATCGGACGAACATGACAGTTATTTTCAAAGTCTTTCTATGTTTGACTACTTAATATCATTTGACTACATTTGGTTTTTGTGTTAATTTATTTTGTGACTTGTTATGTAAGTTTTTTATTTTATAATTTTGACTCTTCAATTAAGTTTTGATTTAATAATTTACTGATATATCTGATGGTTCCCAATTTGTGACAGGATCATACTACTTTATACTACCTGACTCAAATGATTGCGCTTTGCTTGTCTTTTTTATTGATGTATTGCGACTCTCAATTCTTTACTATTTAGTGCGTGATTATGTGCTTCGCTTATGAGTGTGTATTATGTAATTTTCCTTTTTTCTTCATTAACATGTACATTTGTGCCTTCGTTTCTTTTAGCAGGTTTTTTCTGATTTGATTGCTTATTTTGAATTACCTTTGTTAACACTGAAGATGGTCCCAATAGTTGACCGAAACGTTTGTTACTTCACCATATGGATCAATAAATATTAGCACCTTCATCCAGCTTTGCTCGATACTGTGGTTGTTTTTATTTTATTTTGAAATTGACTAGCTCTTTACATTATTAAATTTTAAATAATTTATATACCCAATCATAATTATAAAAATAATAGTGATAATAATGGTAAATATTAGCAGTAATAATCCGATATTTCGGTAGGCCAAGATTATAAAAATAGTAATTGCATATTGCTATCGAAGAATTAGTTTTATATTATTATATAGATTTATATACTTATATTATATATTATTATTATTATTATCATTTTCATATAGTTCTAAAACCATCTATAAAAATTTTAATAACAGATCCTTTGTAATGTTCATTTCAACATTTCAAAAATGTTGAACAAATTTTTTATAAGTACATAGATTATTCCAAAACCACCAATAGAAAATTTTAATGATTCTATATTTTAAAAGAAACATTGTAACATAAAAATGTCGAAGCCACAGCAGAGAAACTTTAATCGTTTGTTTACTGTGACTTCGACATTTTTATATTACAATGTTTCTTTTAAAATATTCTATAGAATCAGTAAAATTTTCTATTGGTGGTTTTGGAATAACCTATGTAATTATAAAAAAATGTTTTCAGCATTGTTGAAATGTTAAACTACATAAAAATAATATTTTTATATAGTTACTATTTAACACAAGTAACATGTTAAATTAACATTATTTTTTCGTTAAATTACAAAACTTTAACAAAAAATAGTGTAAATTTGACATGTTTTTTTAATTAAAAGTTTGAATTATTACATCTCTAATATGTAAAACCAACTTTTTTTCGAGTTATTTTTATCATTAAAAATATATTGATTTTACACAAAATTTATTTCAAATTACTTCGCAGTTTGCATTCATTTTGTGTTAAAATATTAACATAATATTAGTGTCACCATTTAACATATCCATATTATGTTAAATTAAGGTGATCCTGGAGTGACCAGGGAATTTTTTCGCGATGATGCTGCCATTTGCACAATAAAATGCTTTTTACAAAAATTTGGCAATTTGTACGCACAAAATTGCAGCGGCCACCACTCGGGATAAAATAAAGGAATATAATGAAGCTTTTAGAAGTGACTTTAGAAGCGTAATAAAAGAGAAAAGTATATGTGAAAATCTTGTACCTACTTATACATACATACAAGAGTTTCACATATACTTTTCTCTTTTATTACGCTTCTAAAGTCACCTCGAAAAGCTTCATTATATTCCTTTATTTTATCCCGAGTTGGGACCGCCGCAATTTTGTGCGTACAAATTGCGAAATTTTTATAAAAAGCATTTCAACTTTAATTTTTGTATATGTATGTGTGTAATTGGCAACACTTTTCACTAGCAACTCTAGGATCGCCTTAACACAAAAATTTATGTGGACCGTTTGGGACATGTGATATCTGTTAAATTTAACACAAATTTTTCAACTGTGTAGTTTTAGCGCACCGGTCGATTGGACACCGTTGCTTTTGGACACATCATATACTTTTGCATAATTTTGAATAAATATACACATTTATGTAATAGATTTATGAAACTGAATATTGTTATTAATTGTATTTTGCAAATAAACGTTTGTAATATTACACAGTTCTTTCGCGCACGTATCTTTCGCGCACAGTTCTTTCGCACACGGTTCTTTCGCGCACAATGCGATCAAGCGCATATACCTCTTGTCTGATAAAGTTACTACGCTCCAAATTGTTACAACCGCGATCTCTCGCTGACAGAAATTAGAAATGTCGCACACACTATCGAGGTCCACAGGGTTGGTTAGAGTTAGATTAAGTGTGATTAACTTTTTTGTAATACATACAGATTAATTAACACTTAATCTAACTCTAACCAACCCTGTGGACCTCGATAGTGTGTGCGACATTTCTAATTTCTGTCAGCGAGAGATCGCGGTTGTAACAATTTCGAGCGTAGTAACTTTATCAGACAAGAGGTATATGCGCTTGATCGCATTGTGCGCGAAAGAACCGTGTGCGAAAGAACTGTGCGCGAAAAAACTGTGCGCGAAAGAACTGTGTGAGAAAGATACGTACGCGAAAGAACTGTGTAATATTACAAACGTTTATTTGCAAAATAAAATTAATAACAATATTCAGTTTCATAAATCTATTACATAAATGTGTATATTTATTCAAAATTATGCAAAAGTATATGATGTGTCCAAAAGCAACGGTGTCCAATCGACTGATGCGCTAAAACTATGTGTCCAAACGCACTGTGCGCAAAAGTAATGTGTCCAATCGAACGGTGCGCAACCTTATGTGTCTAATATCACGGTGTCCAATTGTACTGTGCGCAAATGAGGCTGTCCCCTGTGCAGTCACATTTTATGTGTATATACAGGGTATCTGACATAAGGCGAAAAACCTCTCGTCCACAAGTAAATCTCGTCAAATTGAATTAAAAAGTCCTGGGCATCTATCACGTAACTTTTCCCCTAGGATGGAAAATGAAAAATGAAAATTTCGCGTGAACTTTTACGTTATGATTTGCTGCTGAGATGAAGAAATTTTCATTTTTCATTTTCCATCCTAGGGGAAAAGTTACGTGATAGATGCCCTGTACCACTTTGCAAACAACTACGTAAAATTTCGAGTTATTATAAAAAAAAGAAGATTAGCGAATCAGTATGCGCGATACGATGAGACGAGTCTTGTAGGCGCGGCTTTTGACGTGTGATGTCGATCACATCCTCTCTATGCTGTAAACATTCTGTTCTATTTGCAATCAGACTGCCTTATTTATATATTATTACCTATCAATACTGTCGCGAGCGTCTGTTGCTATGCGTCCTTAGCAACACATTTAAAAGTCACGCTTACAAGACTCGTCTCATCGTATCGCGTATACCGATTCGCTAATCTTTTTTTATTAATAACTCGAAATTTTACATGGTTGTTTGCAAAGTGGTACAGGACTTTTTAATTCAAATTGACGAGATCTACCTGTGGGAGAAAGGTTTGTGCCTTATGTGAAACACCCTGTATACATGTATGCTATACTGCGTTCCAAAATTCACTACCAGTACTGAAAATCTATAATGTACGTGACATAAACTATTATAGTTTCAGTACTGGCAGTGAATATTGGAACGCAGCCAAGACTGGCTGCTTCGAGACACGTGCTTATATATATTATTTATAGCAATAAAAGTATCTTCAAATATCCCAAAATCGATTCGAACATTATCATTATATGAAAAATGTTTTTCATAATACTTTCATTTTCTACTTAAAGTTCTCGGATTGAAACCGTATAAAAATAGCTATAATAAACTAATGGATAAATTTTAGTTTGTTTAAAAAACTTTCTAATTGTTTTTATATTTTCCATAATAATCATATTACAGTGTTATATTATTGGGTTTACCGAAAAATTCGTGCGGAGTTTTTAACAAAATTCGAATGCAAAACTTTGTATAAAAAGTGTAAAAAAAGCTTTATATTAAGAATTAAGAAGTGTTTGAATTTTGCTTAAAATAATCTGCATGGACCTTTCGATAAATCTAATAGAAACAAAAAAATATGTGAATTTCGTGCACTGTATATTAGAAAAAATTAATTTTTTAATTGTCACAAGTAAATTTAATTGTCTCATGTTAGACAGAGTATATTTCTAAATTGTACTTAAAAATGGTGTTTTAATTTGTCAAATAATTCAGTAAAGTAGTAAATAAGTATAAATTAATTAGATATCAAATTAATTTATTTTTAAATTAGATAGTAAATTAATAGTACTAGATTACTAAATTTGTACCGATAACTTTGATTCACGATAACACCTGAAAACTGAAAATTTAGAAAACATTACATTTGTACTAACTATTACTAAAGAACATTATAAATGACGAAAAAGTTATCAGCATTAGTAAAGATCAATTATATTTTGCTAGCCATGCTAGTGTAAATATTAAATAAATACTAATGTAAATATTAATTAATTACATATACAGTGCAAGAAAAATCTCACGATTTTTTTGCTTACAAAATTATATGCCAATATGACAAATATGAAAGAGCAGAAATCTCAACAATATGTTAATGTTAATTCTGATCATACACTAGCTTTTCATTTAAAAGAAATCTAGGAGACTACAATATTTCTTTAAAATTGTAGAAATCATATTCATATCATTTTTCTTAACTTGTTTATTTTGTTATTCTTATTGCTTAATTAAAAACTGTAAATAATGTTACGTCTTTTTACAACGACTCAAGGGAATAGCGTGATTATCTGACCATGAAAGAAAGAAGTCAGCGATATTATTGACACAGCGTATCATGGCGAGACAGTCCGCTTCGGCTGAATGTTGATTTGGCAAGTTCGAGCTAAACATATGCTCATAGATGGCGCTCAGCTTTAGACTGGCGGGTTTCTCTGCGGATTCGAAATCCAATCTTTTTCTCGGATTACTCTTAAGCGGCCGGTCCACGAAAACATTGTGCGTCCGAATTATTTGGCTTTCTGGTGTTCTTTCATTAGCCCGTTGCTTGGCATGCTTCATCGATCGTTCCGCGGTACTATCACCATATTTCCCTTTCGTATCATACTTTCCCTTATTTATTATTTTGCTGCTTCCATTGTAAAGGGTAACTGTACTTTGCGACGTGACAACGTTCTCGTGACAACTTTCACTTGTTGTGACGTCCTTAATTTCTTTCGTTATTACGTCTACATTCAAAACGGAGAGCACGTCATTGTATTCGTCATTTAACAAGTCCTGGATCACCCTCGATTCCAAGTTCTCTTTCTTAAAAAAATCTTGAAACATTTTCCACGTGTCGATACAAAGTATTTCATTATTGAGGACCTTTAATGCAAGAAGATATAATATTAATAAAAAGACATAACGATAGGATTCATTATCACATAGATTAATCACCTTATTGATGCATGCAAGTTCCCACAAGAATATCGGATAATCGAAACCATTGCCATTGTGTGCCGCGAAACAGACTGGCGGTATAAGACGCTGCAGAAAGCGCATTATTAATTCATAAATATCGCAGTTAAAAGGTTGCAGAAGCTGCAAATCCTCGTTAGACAATTCTGCAAAATAAGAAGAATACTGTAATTATTGATATTAATATTATTGTTATTGTTGTTATTTACGATTAAAATTGCATATAATCATTTTTGTTTATATTTTTACATTACACGATTACATTCCTGCATAAACGTTGATAGTAAACAAAGGAAAAGAATAATGACCCATCTGTTAAGACAAAGTGAGACATAAAGTTCTACATGAATCCCAATAGGGAAGTATTATGATTTTAGATGTGTCAAATGCAATTATAATCATTGAAACAAGTTTTAATCCAATAACATGAACGTCTCTTCTATGATACAAAGTATTTTATACTTAATCAACATAAACAGCCTTTATAATCCTCTGATGTCTTCAAAATATTCACATTATTATAAAAAAATTAATAAATCACTAAACAATTATCTTGCCACTTATTGGATTATTTTGGTAATCTTTATTTCAGGACCATATAGAAACACTCAAAATTGGTGAAAAGCATAATAAATAGCTATTAACAATGATAATAACTGAATTTAAAAAAAAGATCTATTAATTATTCTTCTTAATATAAATGCAGTTTTCTTCTAACTTTAATCAAGCATTATATATTTTTTCTTGTCATATATTTATAATAAATAATTCAAAATTTATCAGTTGGTTGTTGTACATATTGTATTCACCATTACAATTGTATCTTTTGAGATATAATAAAAATAGCTTTAACTTACTCGTTAGATATTCCACTTTTGACGATACAATTTTCTGAGGATTAACTGGAATCACAAGTTTATGTAGCACTCTTGGTGGAGAATTTCTATTACTGCTGTATATCGATTTTCTTGTAACAGCAACTAAAGCTAACTCCATAATTCTCGGCATAATTTTCCCCTCTATCAGGCCAGTTGTTTCCAGATCAAAAAATATAAATGTTTCAATTGCCATCGTCTCGTCGACTCTCTTGACTGCTTATCAATATGCTTTTCTAGCACTGTTTTTTCATTAACCGATCTATGACGAATAATTTATAGTACAAGAACGACGTGCATCTTTGGTAGTCATTGGTAAACATACAATTTTGATTGTAACTGCAAAAATAAGTGATTAATATTTACAGATATTCTCTGAAATTTTTCCATTACCATTATTAGTTTTGTTTATCCCAAAAATATTAATATTCCAAGAATATATAAATATGTACTAAATATAAACACGTACTAAGCTTTCATATACACATGTCGTCAAATATTTAGATAACGTAATACAAAATTTTATATTACATTAATGCAATATGTATTATTCACATTTGTTACAATCTTTACAATCCGCTGTAAATATATGTAGATATATTGGTATTAATAAGATATTGTATTTCACGAAAAGTAATATAACCTTAAAAGTACATACAACCATGGACGTGTAACTTACTAGCTTCCATCACAGAACCACAGTATAAGGATATACAGTAGGGACAAGCACCCGTTTTCGAGTCAACCGCGTAGATTTGCTTGCGCATCCCAAGCGGCCATGTTCTTGGGCGGCTTCCAATCCCGTTTAAAGTAAAGAACGCACATTATCTCCGTAACTGTGATCACATATAGATAGAGAAACATAACCAAACATAAAAATTCGTATATTGTATTGTATTGTTTGTTTTGTGCTTTTGTTAAAAACAATGTCTAAGAGAATACATCGAGTGTGTGCGGTGCAAAATTGTTTTCACAATGATTAATGATGATAATATATCATTTTTTCGCTTTCCAAAAGAGAAAGAAAGGTATGCATTACTTATGTATTTATAAAATATGTAATTTGTTTTAAAAAAACACATTAAAAATATTTGCTGATAGCAGTGGTTTCTAATATTATTGATACGCTACTTGCCGCCCGAAGACATGGCGGATCGGCTGAAAAAGATCAAAGGTGCCGACACTCTTTGTCCCTACTGTATATCATTATACTGTAACAGAACATATCCATGTTTTTCAGGGGACGGGTTTTTATAGTAGTTCGCCGAGTTTGAAGATTCGTCGCCAGATGGCATATCATACACTCGCTAGTGTTTCGAAGCATTCATAGTGATAAGTGGACCGTACACAGTATGCGGTGTTTTGTATGTGTTTATATAACCTCTGATAAAATTCCTAAATAATGTCAGTAAATGATAACCATCTGTATATAATGAATGACATATTCAATAAAATGTCCAAAGAATTTGTGACTATTGACGGCAACGTAAAAAAGATTCAGAAGGAGAATCTTACTCCTTATAAGGTGGCAACTGTCATTTTAATTAGAGAATATTGCAATGAAGCAACAAAAGGTACTCTTCATCATGCGTACCTCCCTCATCCACATAAATTAAGAATCTAGCATTATTTTGTATTGCTCCAAGGAAGCATTATACTAAAATCCCTTTCTATACCAATAAATCTGATCTGATATTTACAGTAATTATGGAGAGACGGGATTTTTGTTTAGCGTCGCTGAAATTAATACAGGTGACAAACTTATTTTTCACATGTTATAGCATATATTTGTTTTATATTGGAATAAAAATAAATTTATACAGTATTTATGTATAAATAATAATAATAATAAGAAAAATTATTTTAGCCGATTTATGTATAAATAATAATTATTATTATTTTAGTCAGCCGATATGGAATTGAGTGTCTTGTTAAATACATTGTATGCGCCGGAATATGCTTTACATCGTTTTGCGGCCAAATTGGATATGGAGCTGGATGTGCTGTATGAGAAAGGAATAGACGGGCTGTTAGATTTATTTGATAGCTTACGTCGAATGATAGAACCTAAGGAACATTCACTTTCTGTATCGGTATTGAACAAGAACTCTGTTCTTGGCCTATATGTTCGTAGGATGCTCATCTTTTTCGAGAAATTGGCCTTTGATCAAGTGGTCGTTCTTTATAACGATCTAAAGAAATATATTGATAAGAGAATTACTGATACAGAGAACTCTGATATCTCTGCAACTCCTAAGCAAGATAATTTTGGTTCCAGTATGTAAGTATATGCAAATAAATTTGTATCATTTTATCATTTTACATGTGATATTCATCTTCATATTCCTATTTATTAATTAATTAATTTGAAATATATAATAATATTATAATACTGTATATATAATTAATTATAATAATATTATAAATATTATAATACTTTTTATGACAGAAAAAAGACAACTTGGGGTGGGAGACAAGCAGAATTGCTTGTAGCACAGCAAGCGCACACATTACAAACTGATGAGCATAAAGCACTGCCACCGATAGAGTTGCAAGCTCTCATTCATGATCTCTTAAAGTCTACTCCTTATAATGCGGATGCAGTGAGTATAGGTGCAATATTCACACAATTGGATATGCGATATTGCAATATTCCGAAATGTGGAATAAATATTTTTCCCATATATTCAACTATCATATCTAAATTAAGCTGTTTTTGTCCCCCAGCATTATCTGAGTTACTTAAACTGTATACGTGTGAGTGATTTTTGTGGAGCAGTCAACAGTCTCTATCACTGTTTCGATAGATTAGCACCTCTGGAGAACCGATCCACGCCTGAAGATCGATCTCGTACCTTCCGATACGCGGCGCTCAACTTGGCCGTTCTACATGCCCAATTTAACCACAAGTAATCAATTAATCTACCTCAGATTTGACCTTTTGCTCGTTTCTAGTTTATCTGACAAAGGAGAAGTTTCATTTATTGATATGTAAAGTTAATATTAATATTATTAATCTCGTTAAATTTGTTACAACAGTATACAATAGCTTGATAACTTTTTTTTCCAAGAGAAGTAGCGTTGTATGCTTTAAAAGAAGCTATCAAACTAGCTCAAGAAGCTGGGGACAATGTGTGCTTGCAGCTTGCACACTCTTGGATTTCCTATTTGACCAATGAAGAAAATAAGTAAGTTAATATGAAAGAAATAAAACAGATTTCACTTTTTCTTGGTATACAGATCATGTTGTATCATATTATATGTGACAAAACACTATGGCGCTCTTCTGCTCATCTATAAAAATCAATTGATTTTGTTTAAAAACAATTGATTTAGTCAACTAAATAATTTTCCGCGTTTTGAATGATTTTTTCGCTATATTACGTCGGTATGTAAAATGATTAGGTCGATCAGAACTATTAGAAAGTCGAGAAGTCAGACTAGGTCTGTGCTGATTTTTCTAGTAAAATTCAAATACAACTAATTCAACTACAAAAACTTTTATATTAAGAATTAATACAAAGTTTTACGTTATCGGAAGATTTGTTTTAGCAATATTCAAATACAAAATTTTGTATTAATTCTTAATTAAAAACTTAAGAATTAATATAAAGCTGTGCGTTTAAATTTTGCTAGAAAAATCGGCACGAATTTTTTTCCGGTCAACGGAATATTAAGCAAATTCGTTTATTCATAAGATTTTTTTATCTAATTTAATATATACACGTTTATTTCCTTCCTTTTTTATTATATTTCTTAGGGGTCCTCTCATAGAACGTTCGGTTGGCAAAGCAAGTTTACTCGGAATTACGCATACGACAGGTTTAAGTCTTATTTCGCATGCACACCATTATGCTCTGGAAGCCAAAAGTCCTCCTCAAGTGTTTGATGTACGTAATTATTAATCGGAATTAGTTTTCGAACCAATACATGACAAATTAACATTTAATATAATCTATTGCAGATACTCATGAAATCAGACATGTTAAATTGTCAACATTCAATGTCTGATCTGATGTCCATTACTTTCGCGGAAAAGTCCGCGTTATGGGCGTATTATGGCAAAACGGAAATGGCATCTCTTTGCGCTCAGTTGCTACTTCTCCACAACGCGGGTGATAAGAAGCAGCAAATATTCAATGGACCATCTACGTGTCAGGCAATCGTCACTGTTGCTAACATGTTGATCGAATTTGGCGAGTACGGCCTTGCTGACGTCGTGTTGTCTCATGCCAAAGAGAGATTTCCTAATAATCCTTGTAATAAAGTATGTTTTTTTATTATGAGTAAAGTAAGTTACTGAAAGAAAAGAACACAGTGTCGACGACTCTCACGATCCTCACAAGGTGAGGAAAGATTTTTGAGAAACAGCAAATAATTTCCAAATCGAACGATTAAAGAGAAACAGGATTTTTTATCCTATTGCAGTTCAATTTTTCTTATAGACTATTAGTGAAATTTGAGCTACATTGCAGATGTTAATGCATAAATATTATTTAATAGTTCGATTTTAACAAACCCAGGTAATGACGAGCTTTAATTTAAAATTCTTTTAATTATTAGCTAATTATATAATCAAAAATTTGTAATATATAAAGGACATATCAGAATGAGAACAGAATCGAGTATGAATGTCTCAGATTGCTGGATTTCTTTCATTAATTCACACATACTTTTTGTCCACGTATCTCGTGAAATTGTTTGAATATATTTAATAAGATAAAGAATTTTCCACAAGATGAAATATCGTTTAAATGTATCTTTTAGTCAGAGTTTAGAATTTTAACAAAAATTTTTTGTTTTGAAGATCTGGATGTTGAGCGAACAACTACATATATTCACACAGTTGATGAGGCAAGAAAAATGGAGCGAAGCAGAGGCAACAGCCACAAATATTTCCAGCCTAGATCAATTGGAGAGCAAACTCAAGTATAAAAAATTCATAAATACTTTTTTCTGTACACCAAGGATAATGCAATATTTTCATATTTTATATTTCTATTTTTTCTATACACCAAGAACAATGCAATATTTTCAGATTTCTTTTTCTGATATTTCCTAATTATAAAAAATTGTAATGTTGTAATTAAAATTTTTTTTAGATTGGTGGAAGTCTGCTTGGCGAAGGGTGATTTTCCAAAAGGACTAGAATATATCAGTATGCTCGAAGAAAATCCGGACATAACTCCACCACACTTAATACGTGCTATACTTCTCTCTAGCCAGATTACGTGCGCTTCTTCCCTGCCGAGCAACAGAACCGCAGTCATCACTAATTGCATAATGCGCCTTTGCTCAGCCTTAGAATTAGCCACGCGAAATCATCTGTCATACTATAAAGCGCTCGTTAAAATGCATCTCGCTAATGTACAGGTAAGCATTTCTTATTAGATCTTTTTCAATTAGAAATTAAGTTAATTCAATTGGAGTAACATTCATTGATATATTACTACATACCTTTTGATTTTGAATTCGCTAGTTAATTATTAATTTGCGGTAAACAATAGACTCACATCTTTTTCTATTGAATGCTAAATATATAAAATAATTAAATACTTGGCAGTGTAAAAGAGCAAGCGACTTGTCTTGATGACTTAGAAAACAACATGAAATTAAATGTAAAATCGCGAATATCACAATCGGCCAATCAATGGAGATCTATCTCCAGTTGCAACGATTTCTTATATCATTATCATTTCATAGTTATTATACTGTAGTCGACTAAATGTTAATTGATTTTGTGCTTTTAAATTTTTATGCTGTAAATTTATGAGACTTTATGATATACTAAGTGTCACATTTTATTTCTGACAATCAAGTATCTGGAAATCACATAGTTGTAGATAAAACTATTTTAGGCAAAAATTGTAGGATTTAAGGTGATGTAATATCGTGACCTTATTGATTGAAATTGATTTAGGATGGTATTTTTCAAGGTTACTATCAACTTTATTTTTTTTAATAAAATAATTTTTTATTATAAAATCAGAAAAAGAGCTTTCAATTCTGTGTAAAAGGTACTAAAATACTTTTGATGTAACTCATTATTTAAGCAGAATATTTCATGAAAAAGAAAAGAGTCTCTACTAAACGCGGTATGTCTGCGGACTTAAATAATTCAGTTTCCACCAAAAGTGTTCTAGCACTTTTCTATGTAAAATTGAATGATTTTTCGATTTTGTAAGTAAATAAAAAGTATTTGCTTCCATTTAAAAAGATCAAGTTGATCTTCAAATAATCTTGAAAAAAACACCATCAGCAATTTAAGGCACAATATTACTATCCCTCTCAAAATTCTACAATTTTTATCTGAAATATAATAAATACTTTGATTTGCAACTCCGTGATTTCCAGATATTTGACTGCAAAAAATAAAATAAAGCACCCTACATATTTTTAATAGACATTTATTGCAAATTTAAATAATATCTGATTTAAAGTATAAATTTCCCACTGTCTTTCTCTTTAATCATAGGATATTGCAACTTCAAACTTCAAACATCCTGCGAAAACCATTAGTCATCAAAGTTTCAATTAACTATCCTAATTGTTTCAGTTATTGATGGGCTTATCTACGTTAGCTTTGAATCTGGTAGAGGACGCCATTCCCACTATATTGGGTCATGGTAGCTATTACGATCAAGGTAACGCATTCATGTTGTATAGCAAATGCCTGATAGCTTCAGCATCAGAGAACTCTTTTGAGGCACGGAAAGAGATTATCTCGCATGGAATAAAGGCTCTCTCAAAAGCGCAGATCCTTTTCACCAAGGTCAATGCCATCGCCAAAATCAAGAATACTTTGCATTTGCAAGCCATTCTTTACAATGAAATTAATCTTCCGTCTGAACGAAATCAATGTGCCTTTGAATATCGTCAACTGAATGGACAATACTTAACAACTCCCATCAATCCATTTTTGTATTAAAACTTGATGTAAAAAATTTTTGTTAAAAAATTAAGTGAAAAATTACACAACAAAAATAGAAAAACATGAGCCAAAATCATAGAAAAGAATAAGCAGATACACAATTGTTAATTATATTTATTAATTACAACATTCAAATTAATAATTGCAATGCAATATGTAAATTTTTTAATAAAATTTTATTTATTTTTATTATAAGAAATATTTTTCAATATATTTTGCTTATGTGCTTGCATATATGTCTGTTAATACTGGTATTTCTTTTAAATATTAATACAGCTCTATATATCCTCCATATATCTCTTTATATCTAAATTATTATATTTCTTACAAAACTTATAGTACTTTATAATACTTAATACTATTTTCCAAAATCATAAATTTATTTATTACAGAAAATTAAATGTTTATTTTTAAAGGGTGAAAAGTGCACAGAGTGTACTCATTACGAATGTTTATCCCCCCCCCAGAGTCCTAGAATGTATAGCGACCACGAACTTGAAGGACGGAGCATAGTTCTGAGGGAGTGAAGTAATGGTGGGGAGGGGGATTTGATCGTCGGCCATGTTTATATGGATCACTAGTAGTGTCACCTATCGACAATCAACTATATTATCTGTTTGTATATTTGGTAATACAGAGTATTTTACGTGTGTGTGTGTATGTGTGTGTTCGTGTGCGTGCGTGTGTGTGTGTGATACTCTGTATTATACATATATTATATAATATAAGCAGCCGATCTCGCCCATCGTTATCGGCCTACGCGAAGAAAGATTAATGATAACATGAGGAATACGGAATTAGAGGGAATCTCGAGATACGGCTTCACGCACCGTAGATTACAAATCCCAATACCGATCTCCACCGAACGACTCGAGCCGGCCTTCATCGAAGCAACCATCCCGGAACAAACAGAGTCAACCACAACTACTTTTCAAGCAACGGAGCAGGTTATTCAACCAGAGCCAACCACTTCTCGAACAACGGAGCACGACACACCGTCTGTAGACTTACGAACATACCCGCCTGCAATTCGAAAACGCGTTACTTTCGCGAATCACATTTCCGCGTGAGTCACTCGGGGCGGGGGGGGGGGAGTAATGGCCGTGGCACACGAAAAAACTTAAGCAGTAAGACTTAAAACTTAAGAGATGCGACCAATCACAAGTTTTAAGTTTCAAAATGGCTGCTTACGTTCTCGAAGTGATTGGTCGCATCTCTTAAGTTTTAAGTCTTACTGCTTAAGTTTTTTCGTGTGCCACGGCCTTAAAGCCGATCACAGACAAAATTCCATAAGACGTAACGTAAGGATTCGACCAATCGCGTTGCTCGATTGGTCGAATCCTTACGTTACGTCTTATGGAATTTTGTTTGTGATCGGCTTAATGTAGCGACACATACACACCATTTTGTTTTCCCCTCGACGCGCGAGCCAATAAGCACTAGATTTACGCGCGGCAAACTTTCTTTTAGTCATGCGCAATCATTATCTTTTTGCCTTAATTACTTCAGTTCCTTCGCCATTGTTCTCGATTCCGGTAACACATACGCAAGCGAATGATTGTCCTTCTGTTCGATTTACCGAGCTTGATACACGCGAAAAGTCGTGACATCAGTGTAATCAGTAATAAACAGATATTTATATTTCGTACAGTGTTTCATTCCTCGCGCGTTCGTAATAGACAATAGGTGCTGGCCAACTACGTCACATCCGCCACAAATACCACTTATAGACGCCATTTTGTGCTCATGGCCAGACTGTCTTCTAGAGCCTCTATATGACACTACCGTGTCTCTTGATACTAGTTATAGGCTGTGTTCGGAAACATCACCCGAGTGCCCCAGTGTATCATTTTATCCTTGTTGTTCAGCGAATGAACAACAAGGATAAAATGATACACTGGGGCACTCGGGTGATGTTTCCGAACGCAGCCATACTATGGTATGAATTAACACTTCGATGGAAACTAGACCATTGTGTTGTAAACACATCCAACTTCTATTATATGTATAATTCTTTTTCTCTCTCTCTCTCTCTCTCTCACACACACACACACTCTTTCTTTTTCTCTCATCTACATGTGTGATCGACTTCACGAGTGCTAAACGTGATGACAACCAATGTATGATGTTACGTAGTGAGATATAATGGAAGCCATGATCCGGAATATTTATGTAAGTTCATTTCGATGAACCGAGGAAACAACTGTCAACGGACTGGCTCAAGAGGTAAGCGGTGTTGTAGACAACTACGTTATGTCATAATACAAATGATTATGAAGAGATCACAAATTACAAAGATTACCATTTATACAGATTAACCGCCGTGAGTTTAAAAACAATTATAAAGTTGTTATATAAATTGTCTGTGTATTGCTAACTGGAATCCCAAAGATGGGCTCTGGCCAGAGTGCCCGTAAATTGACCATTTCGAATGAAGAGGATCTCGGAGTCATCAAAGTGTCTAATGCAATTGTGCAACGTCTCGCTCAAGGGGAAGCAATGATCGATAAATCTTCAAGTGCGAAATATGATACAGCGATTCAGCATTCAGCCGTTTCTAGTACTCCCATAATCCCACCTCAGGCTGATGCAGCTGCTGTACATCCAATGCATTATTACCCCGAATTGACAATGTCAGCTCTTCAAATTCAACAACGGAAGGAAGAAGAGCTAAAACAACAGGAACAATACTGGCAGAGACGCCTGCAAAATCTGAAGGAAGGTTATCAAAGAATTGAACGTACTTTAGAGGAAGAATATAAGAAAGCTGTTAATGAAACATCTGTCGCTCAAGTCGGTAAGCTGAACTATTATTTAATACTTTTACAATTTGATAATGTAATAATACTTTTTCTGACATTCTCTTTTTGGTCATACTACGTCTATCAAGCAAACTTTAATATTATATTTGAGAAACATGATGTGACATAATTGATCCCTCATTACAAGGGAGGCTCCAGGTTCAAACCTTGGCTGGGGTGACATTTTTCACAGTGAATTTAATTTATTCATATTTCATATTTGATTCTACTTAGAATAATGATTGTGTTTTAAGTCTAACAAATTCCATTAGCGCACAGTTGCTTCAGTTAGAAAAGTTTCATGTCTGAACATCGACATTTGCCAATTTTGATCCACTAAAATATTAGCAATTTTAATGACTTACTGGCGATGTAATAATTTTTATAGTAATGTTAAAAATAATTATAAAATTGAATAGAAAGTTTACACATAACACATTAGCGATCTGACACATGAGATTATTATTGTTTGTCTAAAACTTTGCGTGTACGTTTGTATATTTTGAAACATATTTTATTGCAGGACACGAAATTGCTGCTCAAGATACAGCACAACCATGTTTACAGAATAGTAATAAAATCTTACAATGTTTCCAAGATCATCCAAAAGAAACTCTTAGATGTTCCAATTTAGTAGAAGAGTTTTCAAATTGTGTTTGGAATATGCATTACACGCACGTGATCAAAGCGCGTGCGTAGTGTATTTAGTTCCGTGTTTCTTACAATGTATAGAATATATAGAATTTTATCTGTACACAAGATGTTTCTCTAGATCTCCCACATCATCTGTTAATAGTAAATATGATTTGAAAAAGAAAATTATATCAAATATTTTATTATTTAAAAAACACTTTTCTATGGCAGGTCTTATTTAGAATTTTCAAGTTTGAAGTATGTGTGATTAGTTACTCATGCATAAATAAAACAGTTGAGCAATTTCAAGAACGATATACTAAAGTTACATTTGAAGTACTAAGTTTATATCACCAGGATAACTTAGTAATAAAGACTTTCCTTCCACAGAAAATGACTTGTTAATGTCACTGTTTAATACACTTGATAAGGACCAGAAACTTGGTCGAAACGTTGTGTACGTAAGAACAAATAAATTTTGCCAGACTGGTCGAGTGGAAGGAAAGTCTTTATTACTAAAGTTACATTTGTATCGGAGAAAAGTACAAGCTATGGATATTTTTGCTATTGTGCAATGTGCTGTCTCAAGGCGCAATCACTATGATGATCTAATTAGCTAATTATTGAAATATTTTCCTTTAGAATTATTATAACGTTGAAATTTTGGTATTAGGATATTTGTTTCAAAAGAATCTTACATGCAGGAATGTGCTATTAATTAATAATTACATAGGAGAAAATGTGCACATTATGAAAAGCAGTTAAATAACTTCTTTATTTCTCTTAGCACAAAAAGGAATCTTTTAATCTATATTAATATACAGAATAATCTGAGATACAGGAGCTAAATAAAGACCTACGACAGAACGACATTAAAATATAAGAAAAATATCTTATTTCTATGAACATAATTTATATAAAATACCAAATTATAATACAGTTTCGTAGTTACCGGTAAATATAAAATGAGGGAATGTTGCAAATGTAAAATTGGAGGTTTGCATTCGAGTTATATTGTCTAAGTAAAATTGTGCGCAAATATACTATAAACATTATTAACACGTGAAACATGTAATACATAGCAATCAATAACAAATTCAAGTACTTTTCGTACAGCATAAAACGATTACTATTCATAATGACATATTTGCCAGTTTTGTATTATTTAGTTTCCCAAATTAAGAAACAGTTATAATACAAACAATTTTATATTTCCTAAGAAAGTTTCATAGTTGCCAATTTTATAATTAAATGTAATAGTATCTTGAATCAAAACTGCAGGTGAGGGCCTAAGAAATGCACAAAAAATTGGAAAAAGATGTATAGTGTATTGTGAACCATATTACAACAAGAGAGTTATAGAATACTTATATACAACTTGAACAACTTAAATATATTAATATTATTTGGATAACCCGTAAATCATCGAGTCATTAAAATTATACAATTCCAAACTCGTATAATAAAACCCGATGATAAATTTAAAACGGTTAGAATAGAAAAGAAGGAAAGGAACCCAAGGAAAATCTTCATGCTTAATCGCTTTTCTTATCACCGCTCGATTGGGTAAGTTTTACGTGCTCGCTCGTCAAACGATCGTATTCCTTCGCGAGGGACTCTGCCTGCGATTTGATGGCTTCTTTATCCTTTTTCTCCTTGACCAAAGTGGTTTCCAATTCACTGTTCTTAGCTTGCAATTCTTTGATTTGATTCTTCAATTCTGAGACAGCTTTGTCGTGTGCTTCATTCGAGTCATTCTGCGCACTCTCGCCAACCGTTCTCTGAGACAGCAAACTCCTCGCCGTAGTCGTTGCAGACTGTGCCTGTCGCATAGCTGCCTCGTTTTGCGCAAGTAAAGTAGCTTGAGTAGATATTAAAAGAACGAGGCGACGTATCACGAGACTCAGAAACAGCGCAAATCCAGAAATATAGAAGTTCCTCTGCGCGCGAAACAGTCGCATATTTTCTAGAAATATATGGATAATATAACTTAGTAGATATTTGACAATGCAACTAATAATATAATATAATAATAGTCTTTATGCATACATCTTCCATATCATCTATTAATAGCAAATATGACTAAATTAAATAACCTTATAAGTAAGATTAATACATAGGGAAAACATATGTTTGTAAAAAATATTTTTTTCAAAATTCCGATAAAAGATTGCGACTTTTAGTGACATATGATGAATAGAATCTAAGAATGCGATTAATAGTGTGTAAATATGACATAAAATTGCAATCACTAAATTTTAAAGCAATTAAAAAATTAATTTTTTAATTCTGCATTGATCCTTCATAGTTAGCCCAGAAAGCTTTAATAGGTTTATATTGCACTTTCAACTCTTGCTTGAAGCTATGAAAAGATTCATGAATTTTTATTAAAAGTATTATTTCTGATACAAATTGTGTATATAAATTCATAAAGTGCTTTCTTGATTACTAATTATGGAGAAAGATTTGAAATATGTATATTTTTGTCATAATGCTTGTTTTTAGAATGTGCCAAATATAGTTTTAACTGTCAACTTACACATTGTTATTCTAGATTCTTATTTCAGTTGTATATTTTTAAACCCTTGCCTTACGATAATAACACTCGTATTACAGATTGTGCACCAAAATTGAAAAGCGTGACTGTAACTTGCAATTACTACGAGCACTACATTCAACTCTTGCACAATGTTTATGAATGTTAAAAAATAATTGTATTTGCTTCTTTTAGATTTATATGGAGATATTACTATTACTTTATTTTTCTTTTACATAACATACATATGTATATGGGACATTCTTTGCCAAGCAGGCCACCCATCATTTCAAAATAGTACTCGACGTAGAAAAACCACTTTGCTTGCATAAATGATCTTGCAGGCATAAGCTATCGAAAGCCATGTGAACTTGTTAAGAAATGAAATAAAAAAGAACATTCATGCGAACAAAATTTATTTTCCTGATGGAGCTAAGCAACATTTTTAAAACCGATTTCAAATCGCAAACTTGTTAAAGCACAAAGATGACTTTCAATTACTAGCAGAGTGGCATTTTCATGCACATGGCAAAAATGCTTACGACGGTATAGGTGCTATTTTCAAGCGAGAAGTTACTAATAGAGCCAGTTTAGAGGCTTCACCTACAAGACCTTTAACAAATGTAACCACTCTTTTTTAACTGAACTAAACAGCATTTCGTAAATATTGAAATATTATTTTACAGTGAACAAATGCACAGAAAAGCTGAATTGCATCTTAAAAAACGGTTCGTACATGCAAAATTTCAAGCAGACACACTTTTATAGTCCTTTCAAACGGAGACTTGCTGATGAAAATATACGCTGAAGAAGAAGTTATTAAACTTGTTACAAAATGCGTAGAACATTTTTAGTTACTTTACTATAATCATTTAAAAATAAGAATAAAAATTTAAAAAATTAAGAAATAAAAATGGAAAAAAAACAAAAAGAAGGAAAAGTAATGCAGGCTTTACACATGTTGTATAGACAGTTTCAACCCTGTAGAATGCAGAGAGCTTTTCGATTTCTTTTTTCACTTTTATGTCCGCCATGTTGAATCCGTCATGTTAAATTTTTAAAATTTGACAACAGATTTGTAATCAAGACCGCAACATCCTTGACAACTAACTTTAAAGTAAATTCTACGAGTACTGGCACTGTATTTGCTTTTATTTCCACATTTTTCTGCCTTATATCCACTACTTTGGACCCACCATCTTGCATTTTTCTAAAGTTCACATGGCTTTCGATGGCTTATGCCTGCAACATCATTAGTGTGCAAAGTGGTTTTTCTACGTCGAGTACTATTTTGGAATGATGGGTGGCCTGCTTGGCAAAGAATGCCCCATATATATAAAATTTGATCAATTGTCATATGTAAATAGAGCAGTAGGTGTTTCAACATGATGTTTCAACACACAAGCAGTCTGTCTGGTGCACACAACAATGGGAAAAATCGTAAGATAATACATTTTGAGCAATTTACCTTGCAGTTCTAGATTTAACTGATGATGATGTTCAGAATGATCCGCAGGGCCAGAATATTTTCGCATCTCTCGTATGGCATCCAACAAAAAGAGAACCAAAACACCAAGTAGAACCACAAAATAGATGGAAGCTTGATTACTTATACTTTGTAAGAAGCGAGATCTGAAGAGTTTCTGCCATCTGGTCGGCGAAGCCACTGGTAATACCAGGAGGAGAACTAACGCAACTTCAACATACAGAAAACTAGCGATGAGTGTCCACTGTAAACTCATGTTTATGGATTTTGGTTGCTCTCGTGCTCAAGTATCTGAAAATAATTAAAATACAATGTTAATGTTGAATTATTATATTTTCCAATTTCTAAAATTGCATCTTTGTAAAGGCAAGCTGGAGTCGTCTGCATTACCGACGGAATAAATGAGTTTTTTAAATAAATCTTTTCATGGTCGTGCAGAATAAAAAATCCTTTTGTATGATATCAAGAACCTGATCTTGTGTTCGTTTTATTCTTCGACATGACTTGGATATGCACAAAATTGTAAATTGCAGTAATCTTTTATACTACGCTTTGAAACTCCTTCTAAAACCCTTCTCATATTTTTCTAGTCTGTCTTCAATCTGCAGTACAATTTTGCACATACAAAGTCCAACACTTTCATATTAATTAAATCACATAATAAGAACTGTAATTTTCGAATTTTTTTCCATTTTTCACATAAAGTCCAGTACTACAGGTTGCATTACTGTGTGTACTTTAATTGTGGAAAAGGATTTCTTCTTCTGTACAATCAAAAAAAAGATTAGTGTCATTTTAATTCGTGGTAATGCAGAAAACGACTCCAGCTTCCCCTTAATAATTGCAATGCAAACAACAAGTATCAATCTGCCACATCCACATAACAGGACTTGGCAATTATATCAGGAGAAAAATAGAAAAACGTTGACTCATGTCACTGCACCACAATTGTCTTTTTGTGCATCTTCATACAAAGTGCGATTGGAAATGCAGGAATGACATGGATTTCGAATAAATCAATCGAGATACGACGTCATTTTGTAAGAGTCTTACGTAGAAATTCACAGCATTCGACGAAAAATCTTACAAATCTTGCACGTTAAAACGCGACTGTTGGCTGTAAGTTTGAACCACGTCATACCCAGGCTCGACGGACAATCTTAAATATCTTTGATAATTGCTGGCAACGATTGGATGGCGTAACGTCAAACAAATGTATCTTCGATAGCCATGTAATAATTGTTCCACTACAGCGTACGCGGAATCGAATCCTGCTGACGAATAGCTGGCGGTAAACTTTGTCGCCGAAAGTTATTAATAGTTATGCGTACCTGTTGCGAGGTGAAACTCGAATACGCAGACGGATCACGGCGATTCCCGTAATGTACAGCTATACGAATAAGGTCAAAGTACGATTCCTTGCGACTCCGTACGATAGCCGGCGATTTTATAAATAAATCGTATACGATGGCGTCATCGCTGAGCTCCTGAAGAAATATATAACTCCGAATATATTCACGAAATACCACGTTTGAGGACCGATAGGAGTGACAAGCGATTTCCGAATTGACATTGGGGACCTCATGCGGTGAATGCGCGAAGCTATGGTAAATGTGTGAATACATGTTCATACACGTATGTATGTACCACACGAGCTCACTGCGCGCGAATTGGAGACAAGAGCAATCATGCTCCTCTTGTCTCTTTCATGCTGAGAAAGATGTTAAGCTGCTAAAGTATAAAGCGGATTCTACAATGAGAATTTAAGGTATAAAACTTAAGCTTTAAGGTTTTTTTCACATCCGACTGTGATTGGTCAATTTCTTACAGCTTAAAGTTTAAATTTTATTTACCCGCCTATTCCACGAAATAAAACCCTAGCTGAGTGCTCATGTCGCTCTCTTATCGGATATGATCATATGAGTTTATTACTTCGATTGAGTGGAAAATCTCGAGTAAGAGCCTAAACAATGAGACACAATCAAAGAAATAAGAAAGAGGGAATAGAACACAAGGGCCGGTATTCATAGTCGAATCTTATATTTAAGACCGTCTTAAATTTATCTGAAGATGCTGTATGGATCATTTCATTGGCTATGAAGTATCTGAAGATACACTTAAGACGGTCTTAAATATAAGATTCGACTATGAATACCGGCCAAGGAAAACAAAATAGGGAATTAAATTTCGACCAATGAATGTGTAAACTGGTGAACGCATGCATGGCTTTCTATTGGTCGAAATTTAATTTTTTTTCGTCCTTAGGGCTCACAAGTCAGTAACACAGGACGCGGCAAAGCTTGTCGCGCAGTGGAAGTTAGCTCGATAGCCAATTGAATGTTTGCTTTTCTGAAAATAATGGAAAACAAAATTCAATTCGCAAACATTCGATTGGCTATTGTGTCAACTTCCGCCGCGCCGCGGTAAGCTTTGTCGCGTCCTATGTGATTGAAGCTGGCCACACACACTTTCCACAACAGTAATCATAAAGCCCGTATCAGACTACGTACTGGAGATTGGAGATTGGAATTTGACGAATCAAAACAAAGCAGACCCAGATTGCTTTGTTCTGATTGGTCAAATTTCAATCTCCAATTCGCAATCTCCAATCTCTAATACGTAGTCTGATACGGGCTTAAGACATAACGTAGAGTTTGCAAAACACAACGTTCCATAATGCAGTGTCGCCACAATAACCACGGCAAGCTTGAATAACGTGATTTTGTTTTGCTGCGGTATAGGTTATATGAGTGAATTGCTAGTGAACGATTGGAATAATTATTGTAAAATAAATTTATATTTATTTATTTATACTAAAATAAATGTATCACTATATTATCTTTGGGTGAGTATAAATTTATATATAAGTTCTAAAACATTGAGATGTAAATAATTTATATACTTTCAAGAATGCTTGTTATATTTTTCAGCTATATTACTTACTTTCTTGACTGAACATGTTCTGAAAGAAACATCATGTTTTGGTATAAAGAAAATTCTTTTCTTCCTATTGTATTTCCACTACTGCTCCTTGTTTCTGCGTCTCATAATCTCTGCTCTTTTGAAAATCTTTCCCTCAAGCGTAACCATCGCCTCTTATAATCTTCCACTGTAAATAATTTTACGTATGTATTTCTGTACATACATGTTACTTGCAAACCTGTATAATTCCACATACCTGAGCAATTTAGAATGGATGCTATGTCCACCCATGCCCGCTCACGTACATTTTTATCTTTAAAATCTTTTAAATTTTTGCATAAATCAGGATAATTTTTCACGATGTCGATGAAAATAGCATCAGCTTCGATATTTACTTCGATAGGGATCGAATCTTGTAAATTAATATCTTGTGAACACATATCTTGCGTATCTTCGCAGTCTATTTGATCGTAGGAGTGATTCATTTTTTTCACAATATTCTAATAATATTCTAAACAACAAGATAGTCACCTAAATGTTTATGATTATGTAGTTTGAATGCTGCTTCGAGTCACGCCGAGTTGTGACGTCAAATAACCTCGCAATTTCATTGGCTATTCATAAGACTGTAGCAGTACAATTCCAACATGTGGGTGCGTTCGTTTACGCAGTGGCTGCCGCAGATGTTGTTCGTTTACTCTGCCTGCGAAAGCGACTGCAGCGCGTTTGTCATTCCTTTATGCAGAGATATATCCCATCCGCGCAGCTACTTCAGAGGTACTGCTCTGGATGCTCTGCTTGCAGTGTTGCATAAACGAACGTAAAACTGCTTCCATTTAGGCTGGTATATAAGATCCGACTATGAATACCGGCCTTAAAATGCTTCCATATTGAACTTGGGCTGCGTTCCGATTTTCAGTACTGGCAGTGAATAGAGACCCTCATAATCTCACAACATTTCGTATATTAATTAAACAACATTAATTAACCAACATTAATTATGATTTTTTCAAGATGTTTGGAAATTGTTTACAGTATTTCTTAAATGATTTAGAATTGAAAATTATTAATTGAATAATATAAAATTGAATTATTCTAACATAATATTTGAGATGTGTTTCACTATTGCGTTATTGATGCTGTATTAAGAGTTCTCCATGTTATAGAGATGTTTATTATTTGTTTATGAACAGACCGTTTACGAAATGTTGTGGGATTATGAGAGTCTTTAGCAGTAAATAACGGAACGCAGCCTTGGTTCTATATGAATGGGATCTGCCTTGAAAATGAGTTATTTTATAAAAATAAAGAACGAGAAAGGTGAAGAATAAGTTCTGCAAATTGATCCTACAAAATTATAATTAAATTATAATTAAAATTAAATTAAATATACTGATATATAATATACAAAAAGTTAAAGGTAGAACATTTCATTTACCACTTCCTTTACAACAGACTTTGAATAAATTATGTTCTAATACTGATCCAATAAACCTAAATCACGAATTTATTTTACTTCGAAATGTTCCAACTAAATCAAAAATTATTTGGAAAATCGGAACGCAGCCCAAGTTCAATATGGAAGCGTTTTAAAATTATAATTAAATTATTTACTATCTGACCATAAATCAGAATCTATGAGCTACTATCACTGTCGATCAGTTCCATTACCGTATGATATGAATAACATTATTCAATATCACGTCCATTATTATTCTAAAAATTAAATTTTTAAATGAAATGTGCTTCAGATATTTTAAAAACAAGTAATAACTAACCTTTAAACAAAAGGGTAAATATCTTAAAAATTACTGCCGCAAAATTGCTAAAATTTACTTAACGATATGTACCGAGCCGCTTTACCGAAACGCAACCGAAAGTCCCATTTGAAGCGCTCCAAAACACTCCGCACCAATCCGCACACGCGCAGCCGTTCACGTAAGAGTGCGTTCGGCAAATTATGTCACGTGATCAGCAGATGAGATACGCAGTAGATGCACTAACTACTGCGTAAACGAATACAGCCACATATCAGCGTATCTTCCGCCAGAAATTTAAATCGACGTAATGACAAAACGACGTAACGGCGTAAAATAACTAGGCGGAAGTTTTCTAGTAACTTTAGGTCACGCTTTACGCAAGTTACGCTCCGTGGGGAGGCACCCTGAGCACAGTATAATGATATACAGTAGGGACAAAGAGCGTCGGCACCTTTGATCTTTTTCAGCCGATCCGCCATGTCTTCGGGCGGCAAGTAGCGTATCAATAATATTAGAAATCACCGCTATCAGCAAATATTTTTAATGTGTTTTCTTAAAACAAATTACATATTTTATAAATACATAAGTAATGCATACCTTTCTTTCTCTTTGGAAAGCGAAAAAATGATATATTATCATCATTAATCATTGTGAAAACAATTTTGCACCGCACACACTCGATGTATTCTCTTAGACATTGTTTTTAACAAAAGCACAAAACAAACAATACAATACAATATACGAATTTTTATGTTTGGTTATGTTTCTCTATCTATATGTGATCACAGTTACGGAGATAATGTGCGTTCTTTACTTTGAACGGGATTGGAAGCCGCCCAAGAACATGGCCGCTTGGGATGCGCAAGCAAATCTGCGCGGCTGACTCGAAAACGGGTGCTTGTCCCTACTGTATATCCTTATACTGTGCCCTGAGGCTGAAGTCACATGGCACGTATTTTCTGCGTAACGCGTAACCGCGTAACCAATCAAATCTTTGCCTGCAGAAGCTGATATCCAAATGAAACAATGTGATTGGTTACGCGTTACGCAGAAAATACATGCCATGTGACTTCAGCCTGAGTGAGAGAAAAGTTCCAGTTGGCGATACTAGTATAGTAGCTATCTTCGGTCATGCGCACTCTATTTCGTGATACGCATACATCAAAGGTGCCGACAGAGAGTCGCGCTACTTGTATATACTGGCTCTAGGCATATACATACATACGTCAAGTGATATAATTGCAATTCGGCATTCGCGCGATGTCTAATGTTGTGTAGAAATCATATAATCGCCGAGTCGGAGTTGTCAAAAGCGAGTCGCTTTGTAATGTGGAGAGCAGTAAAGAGCAATGCCATCGCTAATAATGTGAATCGAGCGCGAACGAGCTTGAGTCGGGCCGGGGTGGGAGAGACAGGACAATCTTGTTTGTGTTATCACATAAATGGTACAGTTTGACACGGTTATTTAAATGAACTTATCTAGCTTAGATGCTTCCGTGTCAGGTGTAACTTTTGTCGCGCATCATGGCGAGCACGCCCGAAAATATCAGTTGTGCTGGCTTCGTGTTTTCCAACAACTTCGATTCGGCTAATTTAGCCAAGGTGGAGGAAGTGAAGATACCAGAGATTCCTGGTAAAGGTAATTCAGGATCACGATTCGTTGTAACGATAACACTGACATAAATGTTTATTGATTTGGCTCGATAATTATATATGTTTATTATGTATGCTGTGTGGCTATTGTAAGTATATTATTAAACTAGAAAAAATCATTTTTTATACTAATCGCAATTGAATAAAGATTTCTCTTATTTTGGATCCCTCTTATTTTGTAAGTGTGACCATGCAATCACTGCAATGAGGTATAAACTCCTGAACATGTTTCTTACATAACAATGCAATATCATTCTGTTCTATTTTTAGATGTTTATGAAATCGAGGACAAATCATCTCATAACCCAAATTCCAAGGAGGCATGGGATTATGAATTTAACTTGTGGACAAAGCACGATTGCCATGGTACACAATATCAAAACAATAATAGGACTTGGTTTTACTTTGGAGTCACGTCTCATCGGCCGAATGTTTTGGTCAAGTTTAACATAGTCAATCTGAATAAGCAAGTCAAAATGTTTAGTCAAGGAATGTGTCCAGTTTTCAAAGTTGTGCCAGGACATTTACACTGGGAACGGATTCGTGAGAAGCCTACATACACTGTAATTTTATAATATGCATAATTGTAATAGTAGTGCAGGGATACGCAACTGGTGGCCCACGACGTCCAAGCTTGACCCGCAGAAAAAAAAATAAACTGAATTATTATCGCCGAATAACAATTAAAAATTAAAATTAATTTTCTCTTAAAAAATATATATTATAGAATAAATATTTTATTTATTAATACAATGTAAAATATTAAAAAGAAAAAATTTAGCTGCTGCGACCCGCATATAACCCGCGTATAGTCACAAATTTTACATTTGGCCCGCCAAAAAATCTAATTGTGTATCCTTGCAGTAGTAGGATTATGATTATATCCAATCCATATTTTTTTGATAATATGATAACTACAAACATAACAAAGGAAATAAATATAGAGATATCTTGGGTGAACTGGAAAGTCCATGCGGAATATCTTGGCAAAATTTAGATGTAAAACTTTAATTCTTAATACAAAGTTTTGCCCTTAAATTTTGCTAAAAAAAGTCCTCACGGACTTTCCGGTCTCAATCCGATATATACGTCATAAATTTCTGTACTTAATTACATAATTTAAATTGCAGCTTGACCAGAGAGGAAATGACTTCACTTTATCATTCCTGTATTGCACTCCAGAAAATTCAAAGGCCATTACCTATTTTGCCTTTACCTATCCATTTTCATATATAGATTTACAAAATTACTTGAGGAGAATCGGCATGAGAATGGAAAAGAGGAGTGTAATATGTGCAGATGATATATACTATCACAGGGAATGTGCAATAAAATCTTTAGAGGGTCGTAGATTGGATGTATTAACAATAAGCTCTTATCGTAATATATTGATGGAGAGAGAAGATAGACTGACCAATATGTTTCCTGACACAAGTGAGGAGAGGCCTTACAAATTTCGGGATAAGAAGGTATATTAATTTGTAATGCACTTTCGTAGCGATTGTAGTTTTGGTACAATTCTAAAGTTGAAAGAGCAGCACAGTTATTTATAGATGATTCTATTGTAATATAACCAAGGATAAAAATTGGAAAAATTGTTTTCACATTTTTGTCTTTTTTATTTTTTTCATTTAATTTTTATATATCATGTATTTTTAATTATTTGTTATTTAAAATGCAAACACTTATTCGATAAAGAAAAATAACGAAAAAATAGATAAAGATATTTATAAATTTATAAGGCCATTTATATAAAATTTATATAAAACCAAAATCAACTTGACAGTAAACATAAAATAACAATTATCATAATATAGAATAATTATACGATATAACAAATCGTTATGACAATTGGAATTGGTGACAGATTTTTAGGAACTGATTATTCGCGATTTTGTAAGACCGCAGTTTTGATTTATTCTTTAAAATACTAGGAATGAGTACCATTTGTACCATTTCTTTTAACATCGCCAAAATTTGGCATCTTTGATAAAAAATTGAATCATATCTGACATCAGTATAAATACAAGCCGAGATATTTATTTAAATAGCCTAACTAATAATTTTAACTCTTAACCCGGCAAAGGGTGGTCTTAGAGGCCTAGAGAACATTTTTTTCTACGATATTTTCTTTTTGTTATTTTTAAATGTTCTGTGTAAATGTAGTTAATTCTTCTGATTCTGAATAAATTGTTTTTCCGTTTATTAAAATTTTTGCATTTAATTTCAAAATTTCTCTGAAAAATAATAGAGGCCTCTGAGGCCCGAACTGCTCGATTACGATTAATTAATGCTTTTCGCCCGGTTAAGGATTAAATGAAAAATCGTGAGGACGTAATATTGTATCAGCGATCTTAGTTATGAAAAGATGTAGCATAAAACAGCATCCACAAATGTATCAAAAGTGCACTCTTATTTTCCAAAAAACGTGTCTATATATATATATATATATATATATATATATATATATATAATTATGCATGTATATTTATATAACAATTAGGTATATATTTAATACATACAGTATTATGTACACATTTAGGTAATTTTTATTAGCGCCAGAGTACATCCCGGTGAAACACCATCTAGCTTTGTCCTGAACGGTTTTCTCAATTTTTTACTAAACCGTGAAGATCAAATTGCCATAAATTTACGCCACCTATACGTGTTTAAATTAATACCAATGCTTAATCCAGACGGTGTTGCTAGCGGTCATTATCGCATGGACACCAAAGGGATAAATCTGAATAGAGTTTATCTCAATCCCTCAGAGGTGGATCATCCTACGATATACGCTGCGAGAAATTTGATAAAGTAAGCATTAGCGTCTTTGATTAAATTATTAATTTGTATATCTCACGATATTTTCTATTTATTTTGTACTCAATCTGCAGTAAAATTTTACAAGTCTTTTTTTTAGATATTATCACCATTCTTATCAATTACCAACTGAATTAACTGATCACCTATCAAATATAAATCTCGAGATCGTGGATAACGATGTAAGCTTTAAGAGTACAACTGCTCCAATAGCGAATGCTGTGTATGACACAAGGCTGTTACAACAAGTATGATCAAAACTTATAGGGCAGGGAGACGCAACTGGCGGCCCTCAAGGCTTTCCAATCCGGCCCGCTTAATGTCTAAGCTTGACCCACAGAAAAAATGAAAAATAAACTGAATTATTATCGGCGGATAACAATTAAAATTAATTTTCTCTCTTAAAATATATATTTCTCTTAAAAAATATATATAATAGAATAAATATTTTATTTATTAATGTAAAATATTAAAGAGAAAAAATTAGCCGCCCACGGTGTAACCACAAATTTTATATTTGGCCCGCCAAAAAATCTAGTTGCGTATCCCTGTTATAGGGTTTCTCTTAGTAATATTGCTTTATATTATGCAATTGCAGACAGCTTCAAAGAGTAAATGTTAATAATACAGTATTGCGACATTATTGTTTTAACCAGTCGTCATTTTTTGATAGGTGACACTCATGACATTGGACGAAAAAAATAGATACACTCTCGAGAGTAATAAGAAACATTTATTAACATTGGAGCACTTAGATCATGCAATTGTCGGTACGATATTAATATTATATGATAATGAGACCTTACAAAATTTTTTATTTCATTTTTAATCTCCAATTTGCTCTCGCGCGCAGGTAAAAGTGAAGAAGTGCCGAAAGAGAGTGTTAAAAATGATTACGTTGCGAAAGACAGGACAAACAGCAAACTAACTTACGTGACTACCAATATGAATGAAACATCAAGGTCCCCAGATAATTCCGGATTGTATTTATACATCGATCTTCATGGTCATGCCTCGAAGAAGGGCGTTTTCATGTATGGAAATCACTTTACCGATCCGGAGGACACCATTATGTGCATGCTGCTACCGAAGTTAATGTCCATCAATAATCCTCACTTTCATTTCGCGTCGTGCAACTTCGCGGAACGAAATATGTACATTATGTGAGCATATCCTTGCCATTAATATGAAAAAGTTACAGTCGCGTTTATATATCTGAAATCGTCATTGAAATACCGAGTACATTTCGCAGAGACAAACGGGACGGTATGTCAAGGGAAGGTTCAGGACGTGTGGCAGTATATAAGATGACTGGTCTCGTGCGTAGCTATACTCTGGAGTGCAATTATAACTCTGGCCGTCTGGTGAACGTGATACCTGCTAGAGTCCGTGATGGGATGAACAAGACCACGAGTCACATGTTCGTCCCCCCGAAATACACGCCAGCAATGTTCGAAGCGGTAAATTAATTTTGTATTTTTTTCACGTAATCAAATGTGCAGGTTGAAAAGTCTGTACAATTAATAATTAATAAATTAATTTAATAATTAATTAAATAATTAAATAAATAAATAATAAACAATTAATTTAATAATTAATAATTAAATAAATTAAACTTAATAATAATAGGTTGGAGCAGCATTGGGTCCTTCCATTCTCGATCTTACTGGCAACAATCCCAATAGCCGATTGCCAAATAGCCAATATCGTTCTCTGAGAGGAGTGAAATCTCACTTGAAATTAACATACGTGAATAATCTTTCCGCATCGTCTAATAAGTCGACGCTTAAGGTAAATCTTGATGTAAATAGTGAGAGTGATGTTTGCATAAACGCTGACATTAGGCAATGTGTATTGTCATAATCACATTTGCTTGGCGACTAACTTATCGTGCCGTTCAGCATTTTATTGTTGCAATACCGTAGTGCCTAATCCGTAACATAAATTTATTTGTGTATAATTGAGGCTGTGGGAGAGAGATTTTATATCATGTTTATATCATTGCGAAACTGTACGAATATTTCGAATTTTGTAAAAATCTGCAATTAATATTGAAATGAATTACCTTTTTATATAATGTATAATATTCAATCGAATATATATCAAATATATTTCATGACAATAATACGTTTACAGGTATTTAGGTATTTATATTATATTTATTGTATTACGTGAAAACGTAATCTAAAATTTAAATAATTTTTCTTGATAAATATTTTATATATTTCTAAACAAAATAATATCCCGTATGTGTGCGCGCGCGCGTGTATGTTCACGTTATAAATTTATTGCAAAATTATATGCATTGACTGTTTTCTAGTAATTATATTATTGTGTTAGCTAGAAAATTTGGTTTGATTATTGCGTCAAATTTTACCTTATTGATTCAGTAGAAACAAATTATCAATCATCAGTAATCTATGATCACACACACACACACACACACACGCACGCACACGCACACACACACACACACACACAACAATGGTAATTACTTGATTGATGAATAATTTGTTTTTGATGCAATAAAGTAAAACTTGACGCAAAAATCGAACCTAACTTTTTCACTGACCCAATACTTGAAGCAAGATAACATAAATCTTTACATGTACAAGATGTAGCATTTAAATTGAGACGTTTAAATATGTAAAAAATAAAGCAAAAGGAAAAGAAAGTCAAAAGTTGATTTCAAAGGGTACATGCAGTAGTGATATTGACCTTTGGATGAAGTATCAAGGTGAAATGAAAGTCAACTTTATTTTTTAATTGAACCCTACTTTTTTTAAAAATATGAGGTAGACTTTCATTTCACTTTGCCAGTCCACTCGAAGGTCAAACCAACAGCATCATACCTTTCTTTTGAAACAACCTTTTGTCTAAAACATTGTTTTTTATTCTGTTTATTTTTTATATATTTAGACGTCTCAATTTAAATTTAAAGCTGTATCCTTATATATATATATATATATAATTCAATTGGAGACGAAAATCCTAATGCCAAAATGTCGAGGCTACTATAGTTTTTAAACGGGAAAGATTTAAAGTTCACTAATCGGCTTGTCAAAATTTCGCGCGATCGAGGAAATATTGTTTTGAGAATCGAAATTTATTGAATCTGATGGAAAATTTTTCTTTGGATCAAAGAGAAGACACAATTGTTTTATTAAATAAATTAATAAACAGTATTTCCAAATATGTTAATATTTTCATTTCTTATCGATTTTTTTCTTTATCAACTTCATGCAGAAAACCATACTTCATATCAAATGTATTGATTTTTAACATTTTGATACTATATATATATATATATATATATAGTGTCCGGTAATAGATGTACCAATGTTCGTGAAGTGATAGAAGGGGTTGAATTAAGTAAAAAATCCTATATTTTTCAAAATAACTACGTAAAATAATACATAATACCTTTTTTTATCAGCGTTAGTATCTCCATTACTCCTATATTTCTTATATGTATACATATGTGTGTGTATATACATATACATATATACACAGGGTGTCCCAGACCTACCGTATAACTGATCATTAATGATAGATTCCTGAGTTCATTTGGAGATGAATATCATAATATCAAAATGTTAAAAATCAATACATTTGATATGAAGTATGGTTTTCTGCATGAAGTCGATAAAGAAAAAAATCGATAAGAAATGAAAATATTAACATATTTGGAAATACTGTTTATTAATTTATTTAATAAAACAATTGTGTCTTCTCTTTGATCCAAAGAAAAATTTTCCATCAGATTCAATAAATTTCGATTCTCAAAACAATATTTCCTCGATCGCGCGAAATTTTGACAAGCCGATTAGTGAACTTTAAATCTTTCTCGTTTAAAAACTATAGTAGCCTCGACATTTTGGCATTAGGATTTTCGTCTCCAATTGAATTCAAGAATCCATTAATGGCTTATACAGTAGGTCTGGGACACCTGTATATGTGCACACATGTAATTTAAATTGTATAGAAATGATCGTTCTCGCACGCGCACATGCACACATTCGCATCGTATATAAGTGATATTGGTATAATATTGTATAATAGATATCACACACATTAATATTTTTAAACAATATCTTTAAACAATTTTTTTAACTTTAGGTTTATGAGAATACAAGAAATTGAAGCAAAACGGGTAATAAGATATATTATAACTCAAATATTCTACATTATTGCATTATCTCACATTTTACGTACGGTTAATAAAATAATAAAATAATAAAATAATAAAATACAAAAGTATAACACTTTTATTGTGATATTCAGCATTAATATTTATGTATAAATAATCAATTTTTATGTATTTTTACCCCTTAATGTATAAATCCGTTAAATAAACTTTCACTGATGAATTGGCCAAAATGGTCAAAATTTCAAACATAAGTCGCGGCAGATCGATATTAATCACATTACCATTTATATTTATATTTTATTGGTAGAATTAGCAAAATTGACAGTACATTGAAACTAACGAGAGAAATTCAGCAAACCAAAAATTTTAAAAAATCTGTTATTTTGTAGGAATGTAATCCTCATGAAACTAAACGCGTAACTATCTGTTATATGAAACTTTATACAAATGCCGTACCTTTAGACTTAACCACATTATTTTTTCTTTTGGCAGAGAAACGGTTCTTCGAGTAAAAACATATTTTGTCACAAAATCCTGTTGTCTGCATTTTTGCAAATATCTCTAAAACTATGAGAAATATTGGAAACTTGTATTCCCAATAAAAAATGCAAAATTTTGTAGTTTTATTCTTTGCGATTATGAACAAATATTTCAAGATATATTGATTTCTCAAAAAACTTTCCTCACCATTCTTCTACTTTTAAACAATATTATATTGTTTGATAGTGATAATGTAAGAAAATTTTCTCATGTTCTTTATAACAATATATTTTTATAAATATATCTTTATAACAATGTATGCATTAGTGATTGTAGTTGTTTTGAAAAAGTAAAATTAATCTTTAATATCGAAAATACAACAAAATAAAATACAATATAAAAAGATATAAAAGACACAGCATTTCACAAAAATTAAAAATTCTTAAAATATGGAGGGAAGAGGCGGAAATTTTCGGAAAAAAATTTAAATTTAACAAATTCCAATAGGTATACGAAAAACCGTGTAACTTTTGTTTGAAACATTTTTTTATATGTTTTTTCATTTCGACAATATTTACATAGAATCTAAAAACTAATTTTTTCGAGAGAGATGTTTCCACCACTATAATCGGTGTTTAAACAAAACGGAAAATGATTATGCGATTAGATTTATAACTTCTATAAAATTTCAGTTTTTTTAAATTTTCGGGTTGCCGAATTTTTTCCTTGTAAGCTGCTGCATATTGAATACAAATTTGATACAATCAAGAAGAGAGCATGGCATCAGTTTCTGCAATTACACTGTAATTGCGAACCTGTTTGCCTGATATCTACCTTAATTATCTTATTGTTAAATCGGTTTGCTCTATTTGCTAGCTAGATGTTTTTATACATTATATTACGCATGATAAGTGTTGTTAATCAGATATATCGTCTATTTTATGGATACATCTTTTGTAACAGATGTTTTTGGCCAAATCCATTTTCAAGTACGTTTATAATTATTCGCATTCAATTTGTTGTGATGAGAAAGAATGAAAACGTAAAGCGAATCTATGCGAATTATTAAGGATAAAATTAATATTACACATATGTAATTTAATGTATCTATTTCCCTAGCGAAAAACACACCATAAAAAGTATAAGTCGTTAAAGCGTTGTGCGACTGGATGATGGAATTATTGGAAAGTGGGAGACAGCAGCTTATTAATCAAAATTTCAATGTGTTATTTATTTCAACGATGCATATATAGAAGTAAAAGTTTATCTTGTAGATTACACAGTTATTTGGTACTTTTGGATATAATTCCGTTCTTAATATATGTATATTAATATATTTATATAGCAAACTATAATAAATATATAAATATATATAACTTTATTATTGATATTGAGAATACATTATAAATAACGAATAACGAAATGATATACAACCATAATATATTATCAGGTAAGCAAACTCAGAATAAGTATTTAAACAATGAATTTCGATCTTTTCAACAATATTGAACAAACCAATAGTCCAATTCGATTATGTGTATATTTATGTATAAAAATTTCATGATAATGTTGTGTGCTTATGTATATGCATGCGCGCATAATCCTCGCATATTCAATTTTTCTAATAAATATTACAATTTTATAGATAAGTTATTTATCTTATTTTTCTTTGATTCCTATAAATCCTAATCGATCAATCCTGACAAATGTGAGATTTTACACGAAACATGCATCATGTAAAGAATAGCAAGTAGAGTATTATACATATTGACATTAAAAATATATAAACAATTCTAATTATTAGTCATTATAGTTGTAATTTTTTATATCTTATTTGTTAAAGTTGGATTTATATGGTATTGTGTCACACATACAAATAAAGTTCAGACATCTAGAATCAAGATACATAAAGTTTATAAATATCAGAGGAATATATGTTAAATTACATATAAAGCCACGCACATTTCAAGGGTTCTGCATAGTGTTCTAGCATGCATTGTTGTAACAAATGTTTTCATTTCTTGAACAATTTTTTAGAAACAATTATAATTTTATATATATAATATCGTTTGTGTTATAGATACTTTTATTATTACGGGTAAAGTATTGGGCTGATCGAAAAATCCGTGTGAATTGTTTTAGCAAAAACTAAACGTAAAATTTTGTATTAATTCTTAATAGAAAGTCTTGCGTTACCGGAAAGTTCGTGCGGATTATTTAAGCAAAATTTATACACAAAACTGTGTATTAATTCTTAATATTGTACAAAGTAAAAATTTTGCTAAAAATATTTGCTCTCCGATCAACTTAATATTTAGTTGAACAATCTGTTTTTGCTTGTAATAGAATTTATAATTTTGCTTGTAAATTTGCTTGTAATAAAATTAAAATTTTATTCTTTTAAAAGCCTACGTGTCGAATACATTATGCTTCGTTTTTGGTTTGCATAACACAAGAGGGGTAAGTCATTGATCTAATTAAACGATTAATAGTCGAATAAAGTTAATCTCTCTCTCACAAATTCATTTTATTATATAAATAGGTTGAAGAATATTTTAATGATATGTGAAGAACATCCTAAATACGATGTATAAATCTTTCATTTACAGGACAGTGAAGGTATTGTCGCACCGAACACTTGTATTCTGAAAGAATTAGAAACGAAATTAAATGATGCGGTGACGGGAGTAAAGAACGTTATAAGGAGCGAAGGAAATTTGATGAAGAAGTGCATCCAACGTCACAGCGTTTCTCTTTACACGGCGGTGAAGAGAATCAAGGGCAATAAAATATCCAGACAAACGTCACCGGCTCATCGAGTGCTGAAGAATCATAGTATCAATAATGCGGAAGTGCGCACGATCATATCTGACGCGGGAGTGAAGTCGCTGTTGAAGACAATTGATCCGTATCAGCCGATTAAGCTTAACGTAGAATCAGTAATCAGTAACAATCTCGAGCCGCGCTTAAGCACGCAAATGTGCACAAACAAAAAACTAACAATGAAGAACAATCTGACTAAGACATATAACATCTCTTCTGAAGAGACAGCGATAGTGAGGCACGGCGCAAAGAGATTGAAAATTGTTTCATCCACGAGAACAACGTCCAAAACGTCTTTTTGCGATATTGGAGAATCGTCTTGCGCCGCGGTAGAAGAAATCACTGCGAAAACCTTGTCCTCTAAAATGCCACACATTCGCGATAAACAAAATCTTCGAGGAATGCGTGCTAGAAAATACGATCAATTGACTGAACAAATAAAACTGAACAAGTCCTCCAAGCTGAGGGAAATAAACGAAGTCGCCACTAAAGAGAGTTTTATACTTGAAAAGGGCAAGAAGCAAAATCCTAAACTTAGCTAGGACAGTAAAAAGGGCCCATCACTCATGATAATTCACTGATTCATTTTGATTCATCTTCATTGAAATTGTTTTTCCGGAAAAATCCTATGTATTATAATATATATAGAATATATGTGCCCGAGTACATTTTCTGTGTTAATACTAACACTCCTGAGATCACGTTTCGAGACAAAACTGTTACCAAACTGTCAAGACTATAATAGTTTTTAAATAGGAAGTGTTCACAATCGTGCAATGTATATCGCTAAGTAATTTAATATAATATATAATAGAGAGAAAAAACCTTCGTGTGCGTACGTAGGATTTCATTGAACTGAAAACAACTGAATAATCGAGAAGGATACTGCGTGAAAAAATAAATCTAAAATATTGAATAAAAGTTTTTCAAAGAAAGGTTCGGTTTCGGGAAAAATATTTTCACCGGCTTCGCGGAAGAATAATATTTGAATAATATTTTTTCGAATATTTGTCAGAAATGTGTACGCTGAACTAGGTCTCAATGGACACACACATTCGCTACACATACATATTCTCTGTATGTATATTTATATTTAAAGTTTTTAATAACGAGACTCATCTTGTATCAGTTTTACTAGCTTATCTCTTTGTCAGTATCAATTAAAAACATTTTCATATTGTTACAGGAACACAAATAAGATGAAGAGTAAATATTTGGGACCGACATAATGGAGATTTTCTTTTTCATTTTTTCTAAGCATTATGATATTGGCATAATATTTATATCGAGCAAAATTGCGAAATAAATTACGAAATTATTAGAAAATATTCTTTTTTTAAATTCCAAAATTTAATTGTTTAAGGAGACATTCTACCTTGTAGGCCTGAAAAATATGTTTTTCGAAAATTTTTTCTGAGCCGTAAAACCGTAACTCCGATTAATTTGAAACTTCGTGTCATATATATTTGTCAATCTTTTCTTTACAAAATTATTTATTTATTAAAAGACTATATAACTGTTTGTTGCCAAATAATTGCAGGCCGTTGCAATATGCGGCGTTGGAAAAGATGCGTTCGGACGGTTGGCAGGTTTTCTCCGGCTGTAGGCGTCATGAACCAGATCTGCAAAAAAATTTTTAATCGTAAAGAGTGTGGCTCTCATATGCAGAATGTAGGAATTTTGGAAAAAATGAAAATTGAGGAAATGGCAGCATGATAAAAAAAGAAGTCCGATTTTCACATAAAAGTTCATAACATATATTTTTGCTCGATAAAATAAAAATTTTACAGATATCGAAATTCTGTGCATTCATACGATAGAAAGCAATGTGTTTTACAAAAACATTTTTGCTCAAAAACAATCAGAATTCATTTAGTTCTCGAGAAAAGTTGCCAACCAGCTTGGAAAATGTTATTTCGAGAAAAACGGCTTTAAAGTCGGATTACTGTTTTAAAGTCGGAGGTGATTTACGGTAATTACAGCTAATCCAGGACCATACAGTAAATCTTCCTCCTCCTTATAAAAATTATTATAGATCCATCTGCTCATTTCTGCGGACTCTTCTGGCTTCCTTCGAAGCTTTGTCATGTCTATGCTCTGCTCCCGGGAAAAAATGAAAAAGATCTCATTATGTATGCGTAGATTATATGTTATTTCATTCTATCTCATGAGATCTACTTTTATGTCTCATCAGATCTGCAAAGATCTAGCATTAGTCCTGAATTATCGCAATTATATTCACTAAAATCTGATTGGATAAACTAAGATCCACTTAAATGTTGTATCCAATTTGAGGAAATTAGATTTTAAATTTACGAAGATATATTAATAATATCTAGGCATATCTACTTTTATATAATCGAAACTAAATATATTTCCGATGGGATCTATGGAGATATAATAATATCGAAGTAGATATAATTATAGGATATTAAAATTATTAACGTTAGATCTATAGAGATTTAGATCAATTTCATCAAGTCTGCAGGTTAAGTAAACCGATAGTTCAAACGTGAAAAATACGTTTTTAAAATTTAGGTCTAAAAACGGTTTCTATTTAAACCGTTTCTTAAATGGTACTTTATGTTTCTTAGACATTAGATACGTCTAAGAAACATATATTAGGCTAACATGTGCTGCCTGGAATCTGACATTGAAAATGATTAAATTCATTATTTTATGTCTACAGATCCATATTATAATGACATTAAGATAGTCAATTTCACCAAGTCTGGTTAGATCAGATTTTAGTGGATATAATTTCGATAATTCAGGACTAATGCTAGATCTTTGTAGATCTGATGAGACATAAATGTAGATCTCATGAGATAGAATGAAATAACAGAAACGAAAAATGTGTTGTATTAAATTGATTCGAAATTATATAATTAATATAAAAAAATAGTAATTTCTACTTAATTTGCGAGTATTAATTATTTTTACATCATACGTTTCAATGTACTCGAT
Organism: Ooceraea biroi; assembly: GCF_003672135.1. Classification (NCBI taxonomy): domain Eukaryota; kingdom Metazoa; phylum Arthropoda; class Insecta; order Hymenoptera; family Formicidae; genus Ooceraea; species Ooceraea biroi. Next base: position 7,953,684 of record NC_039509.1, read on the forward strand.
TATGGAACAAGAGACAAAAATCAACACAAGTGTGTGTGATTCCCACCTCTGATTCACCAAGCGACCGATAGATGGCCAGGCCAGACGTGACGTTCTCGCAAGTAACATTTGTGTTATCACCATTGAACTATATCCTAACTGGAATGAGCACTGCTATTGTTCTCGGGTCACGTGACCCGTTTAGAAAGAGAGGGTGAAAGCAGGGTATAGCTGTCCTTTCCCAACCTGTAGCCGCCATTGCCGTTTAGACAAAGACGACACAAGAATGGGTATTACTGTCCTTTCTCACTAAACGGCAATGGCGGCTTGGCGCTCATTCCAGTTAGGTTATAGTTCAATGGTTATCACCTTATAAATAACTTATAAACCATCCGGAAAACCGATCCAATACTCTTTTCTTCTTCTTTTCTTTTGAAACTTTTGAAATCACTATTACTTGAAGTGATATTTCAAAAGAGTGAGATTCCACTACACGAAATTTAGAGAGTAATTCATAAAATATAAAAATATTTTTCTGATGGTTTCTGAAACGAATGAGATAGAAATATATATATCTAGATATAAGTAGATCCATTTAAATCAGGTCAAAATAGCGATCCAATGAGATCTACGTATTAAGATCTAATTTGATCTATGCATATGTAATGAGATCTTTTTCATTTTTTCCCGGGCTGATATAATGCGCATGTTATCGTTTGGATGGCGAACATGTGAGCATTCGATCATACCCATGAACTATGATAATACCCACTGTTATTGCAATATTTAGTGCTAGTGAAGCCTTCATGTTGCTAAGTAAGCAGCAATTTCAATTGTGTTAACTGCATAAAATATATACGTGTTTGTATGCGTTTTTGCAGAGCATTGAATTGAAGCTCTCGTTATTATTTTGCGTATGTCATAAAGCGAGATCGTATGTAGGTTTTATCAGCTGCAAGCGTTTTGCATTGAGAGGTGAGGAATGCGTCCCAAGCAGCACATGTTAGCCTAATAATATATGTTTCTTAGACGTATTAGGTCCCAAACAACCAAATCTGTCGAGAGCAGATCTTGCAAGTATCTGCTACAAAGTTTGTCGGCAGAAGTAGTACAGATTGCATGCCGGATTTGATATATCATATAATGTTGACAGAAAGCCAACAAAAGTATAACAGAGTCTATATACCATACTCACACAACAGATTGGTGATAGAAGTCGAACAGAGTATGCGCACAACACCTGCGAGCGCAGATAGACGGCAGAAACCGCGCAGAGCCTGCTAACAGAATCTGTTGGCAGATTGGCAGCAGAAATCTGCCGTAAAACGAATGGTCTGATATCTTCAATATCCTTGAAGAATATCTTATGGATGTCTTTCGGATATCTGTGTGCTGTTTGGTAATAATTATTAAAAATTCCTCCCTTTAAATAATAGAAAAAGGAGTAAAAGTTTTCAGTGACCATTTAGATCGCTATTAAACAACAGACTTTGCTCGATTTCTGCTGCCAATCTGCCAACAGATTCTGTTAGCAGGCCCTGCGTGGTTTCTGCCGTCTATCTGCGCTCAGGTGTTGTGCGCGTACTCTGTTCGACTTCTATCACCAATCTGTTGTCTGAGTATGTTATATAGACTCTATTATACTTTTGTTGGCTTTCTGTCAACATTATGATATATCAAATCCGGCATGCAATCTGTACTACTTCTGCCGACAAACTTCGTAGCAGATACTTGCAAGATCTGCTCTCGACAGATTTGGCTGTCTGGGTATATACTTATACACATTTATGGTACTTTCATCTATTGGATTTCTTGTATGAATAAGAGACACCCAGAGCTTCTACATCTAATATTAACGAAGATGAAAATGAGGTAAGACTTTATATTTTACATAGATATTTTATTTAGTAATATCACAGATTAATAGACAGATAGCCAAAGGCCCGGGTTAAGGCGAGACCAGCATTTCCGTATTTCGATTATCGACACACTTTGCCCCTTACCGACAGACTCAGTGAGAAATGCTGGTCTCGCCTTAACCCGGGCCTTTGGCTATCTGTCTATTAATCTGTGGTAATATGATATATAGATATTTAGTCGTTTAATTTATATAAATTAATCAGTGTATGAAATTTTCTTGCCACGGGACTTTTCCTTCGTTTACAAAATAATTCATGAATTCATTTCTGATTTGTTTTGCCGTTCTGGGGGCATTGCCTAGGTGATTTCTTTGTAAAAGCTCCATCGTTGAATCCGATGTTGTAAGATTCGTTGTTGTCGAACCCTTTTCTAAATTTTCTTAATGTTATAGTTGTTATACTATTTTTAAGTACGTTTGTAAAATAGACTAGGAATTTTAAATAACTAATAAAACTTGGATTTTAATGTGTCAGACATATTAATATGTATAAATCTATTATACATCTATAATAAACGTTTAATAGACATTCATGATGGATGCAGTGGATATCGACAATGGCTGCTTTTCTTTTAGGAGACACAAATCGACACAGATTATTACACTCGCACACAGTTTGTCACAGTACAATGGAACGCGGTATACGCAAATTCTAAATGGAAAGCGATGTGTGTCGATTGCGTTAAAAGTGTCGACTGTGTTGCCTAAAAGGAAAACAGCCAATGGGAGAATCTCTAATGGAGATCCACTTCATATCCACCGTGGAGATAGATGTCGCATGGAATTGTGGAGGTTATATGGATGTCTAATGGATGTCATGTTCCATGTAGTAGTTATACTATGCTCTTCGTGGCGTCATATCCCTCATCAATTTGACGATACTTTGATATCAATTTGTACTTTATCAAGTACAACGGAGTACTTGAGTGAAACGTTTTTATTGGGTCTTAATTCTGTTGTTCATTTTCTTGGCTTACATCATCCATCAGCAGAATATAGTGCAGCGAAGCGTGAGAGGCGTGGAATTTCATGTGGTGCGCAACAAAGTGATAACTGATCAGAAAAAAGCAATTCTAGATTGAACATATCGACATGAATAAAAGACAGGTAAATATAAATTATCTGTATGGTACTTATTTCTTGCTCTTCGTACAGCGTACTTATTTGGTCATCTATTGTGATTGAGGTTAGATAATCGGTGTTCTCCATATGACTTGATGAACATACATATTTAAATATATTTTAAACAAGTAACCTGAATCTCATTATAACGTACGCAATTATCGCAACTAATGACCGCATTCAGCAGACTCAACAGTTGGACAACATTACTAGATTTTCCGCTGGCACTCGATGTTGATTTGTTGGTTCTAAAAGTTAGAACCAATTATGTTCGATTGCTAAGCAGTTGAGTCTGCTGAATGCAGCCATTATGATCATCTAATGACAGTATATATTTCATTGTTTTTTTATGATCATTGCTTTAAGGATGTAGATGAGTGAACATACGAAATCTAAACATCATAAAATTTATTTGGATCGGCTTAAAAATCAGTAACATTTTTTTCTTATTTAGAACTTTCTCTGAGAAGAGATCAGTCCTTGTGGAGATAAACTAACATTTCTATTTGAAATTTAGTACGTTCATGCTTTATATTTAGCAATCAAATATTGCTACTTAGCTACTTAGCTACTTAGCTACTATAATCTTGTTACTTAGCAATATTGCAATGTAACGAAGTTTAATAAGTATTTGTTTTTATAAAAATATACTATCAACATTGTTTGTCTAATTTATTTGATTGTTTTGGATGAGAATGTATGACTTCCCTTTCTTAAAGATCACTTTACTGAAGTAGGAAGAATGCTTAATTATATTAGACACAGATTTCAGGAGAACGTCACAATTGCACTGTGGGTAATTAATAGTCTCCCGATTTCAGGATGTTACTGAACTTAAATATTTCTTTAAAATACTAAATATTCAGTCGAATAAATGTTGTTTCTATTTGCACTTATCGTTCCTATCACTATGTTTACACAACGGGACTAGGTGTTTACATATTGACTACTGTACGTTCCCATGCAGCACTGAAAGATTCCAGAAACATTGCATAAGGCAGGAGCACAGACTTTTGTATAAGCGCATAAACAGATGCATAAGGAATTTGATTGGTCTATTTCCTTATGCACATGCTTATAGATCAATCAAATTCCTTATGCATCTTTTTATGCGCTTATGCAAAAGTCTGTGCTCCTGCCTTATGCAATGTTTCTGGAATCTTTCAGTGCTGCATGGGAACGTACAGTAGTCACCATGTAAACACCTAGTCCCGTTGTGTAAACATAGTGCTCCTGCCTATACACCTTACATTATGAAACATTGTAATATTGTATGGAAGTTGCGAAATGTTTCGGCAACATTGTTGCAAGCTTGCAGCAACAGTAAAATGTTCGCCCTAAGAAATATTGCAATGTAACATTATAGTAACATTATGATGCAATGTATTTGTAATAATATGAGCACGATAAGATTGTGGGTAAGAGATGAACATAACCTTTTTTGTTTTATAATAAACTGAGTGTATTAGCAACCAATATTGTGTGTCCGTCTTTTATCATCTTTTATCATGAATATTTATTTATAATATTAATTTTATTATAATATGGCTTATATATATATATACAGGGTGGTCCACTTAAATCGATCATCTTAGATATTTCACTTGTTTTTGATGATACGAAAAAATGTCTAAGGAAAAAGTTGCACCGTTCGAAGGGGCTATCATGATGACAGAACAACAATTTTTTCAAGGCTATTTTTTTCGGAGATTCAAAGGTCAAGATAATTTTTTTAAATGGAACTACATATTTTTGTTTGCGCAATTTTATAGCCAACATCGTGAGGAGTTCAGCGACCTATGACAACATGACCTTTAAATGATCTTGAACGCGGGAAACAGAAAAATAAAACTTTATGCTCTTCAACACAAAAATTTATTTAAGGAGGTGTTCGAAATGATGTCCTCCGACTTCAATACATTTTCTAAGGCTCCATGGACGTTCTACTCATCGAAGCCACCTTAAATTTTCGACGGTCCAATAGTTCATATTTCTTCTATTTACTTGTCCATGGTTAGTGAACATTGATTCATCGGTAGACACTCTCATGTTCTGGAATTCAATGGAATGTAAGATTGAAATAATTCCATACATGTATTGTGTGCGTGTGTGTATGTGTATGTAAATATTTATGATCGTGAAATGCTTTCGCAGTTCAGTTCATTTCCTGAGCTTCTCGATATCAGAGTTTAAATATGACTGATTATACGAAAGAGGAAAGAATAGAAATGCTTCTTATTTACGGTGAAAGCGGAAGAAGCTCTACAGAGGCGCAGAGAATGTACGGCCAAAGATACCCTGAAAAGCGTTTACCGTCTCGCGCTGCTTTTGACCGTCTTATTAAAACATTTCGTGAAACTGGAAGTGTTTGTTCACGTAAGAAAATGCGACCTCGTTTGCAAACTAATGAACCAGCAGAAGTTACTGTTTTGGCTGCAGTGGCAAATAATCCACGTATCAGTTCTCGACAAATACAAAGAAATACTGGTATTTCCAAGACAAGTGTTTTACGCATTCTTAAACGCCACTCATTTCATCCATATCACATTGCATTGCATCAAGAACTTCATGGAAATGATTTTATTAATCGAATAGAATTTTGTCAATGGGCGCTACAACAGTTGGAGGTCAATGAATTCTTCTTCAACAGAATATTGTTTACCGATGAATCAACTTTCACTAACCATGGACGCTGGATAGGAAGAGGAGGACATATCAGTTGGCCAGCACATTCTCCTGATTTGAATCCTTTAGACTTTTTTTTGTGGGGAATGTTAAAGAACACTGTTTACAATGATGTACCAACTATACAAGAGAACATGAGAGAGCACATTTTGAATGCATATGCTAGTATAAATTCAGAAATGATAAAAAGGGTAAGAGTATCATTTGTGCATCGTATTAGAAAATGTATTGAAGTCGGAGGACATCATTTCGAACACCTCTTTAAATAAATTTTTGTGTTGAAGAGCATAAAGTTTGATTTTTCTGTTTCCCGCGTTCAAGATCATTTAAAGGTCATGTTGTCATAGGTCGCTGAACTCCTCACGATGTTGGCTATAAAATTGCGCAAACAAAAATATGTAGTTCCATTTAAAAAAATTATCTTGACCTTTGAATCTCCGAAAAAAATAGCCTTGAAAAAATGTTTGTTCTGTCATCATGATAGCCCCTTCGAACGGTGCAACTTTTTCCTTAGACATTTTTTCGTATCATCAAAAACAAGTGAAATATCTAAGATGATCGATTTAAGTGGACCACCCTGTATATATATATATATATACACACAGGGTGTCCCGGGTTTTAACCGACAAACTGCGGGAGCATATTCTACTAGTGGAAATAAGAAAAAAATTCTTATATCGAGTTTGCTTAGAAATGCTTTATTACAAAGTTATAAACCAATATTGAAAAGAAATATGAGATAAGTAACAACGGAACATAGTGTAGAATTTGGAAGGTCGAAGATGTTTATGTTATGTGTATTCACATGTATTCATGTTCACTATGTTGAAACGATTCAGTATGATTGTTACTTTCGCAACAGTAGCTGTTAGATTTCAATCGTCGTGTCAACTAGCAATTACTATCAGAATGCCAAAAGTGTTTTCAAATGAGGAATACACTGATATTCATTTCGTGTACGGATTCTGTGACGGAAATGCACGAGCTGCCGTACGAGAGTATCAACGTAGATTTCCTAACAGGAGAGTACCAGATAGTTCTGTGTTTAGTAATACCCATTTGCAATTACGTAATCCGTTGTTACTTATCTCATATTTCTTTTCAATATTGGTTTATAACTTTGTAATAAAGCATTTCTAAGCAAACTCGATATAAGAATTTTTTATTATTTCCACTAGTAGAATATGCTCCCGCAGTTTGTCGGTTAAAACCCGGGACACCCTGTATATATATATATATATATATAGATTGTTGTCCGTGGATTACAGATTAGCTGTGCTGACACAAATATTTAAGCTTTAATATTATTATATCTTTATGGTAGTAAAGTGATGTTTGCTTTTAGACCAACAATTTTATTATAAAATTATTTGTATCTATTAGAACGATATGAAGATGATGTCAGAAGTTAATAATATTAAAGATTAAATATGTGTCAACACAGCTGACTGTAATCCATTCACAACAATATTATAATGAAATTAATGTTATAAATAAATATTCATGATAAAAGATTTGTTGAGGCAATTTATCGTGCTTCTGGTAGTACTCTACTTTCGGATATATTATTCGTAAAGCGCGCGTATTTCGTCACGTCCGTTTCATATAGCTTATACAGGGTGTCCCGGGTTTTAACCGACAAACTGCGGGAGCATATTCTACTAGTGGAAATAAGAAAAAATTCTTATATCGAGTTTGCTTAGAAACGCTTTATTACAAAGTTATAAACCAATATTGAAAAGAAATATGAGATAAGTAACAACGGAACACAGTGTAGAATTTGGAAGGTCGAAGATGTTTATGTTATGTGTATTCACATGTATTCATGTTCACTATGTTGAAACGATTCAGTATGATTGTTACTTTCACAACAGTAGCTGTTAGATTTCAATCGTCGTGTCAACTAGCAATTACTATCAGAATGCCAAAAGTGTTTTCAAATGAGGAATACACTGATATTGATTTCGTGTACGGATTCTGTGACGGAAATGCACGAGCTGCCGTACGAGAGTATCAACGTAGATTTCCTAACAGGAGAGTACCAGATAGATTTAAAGCAACGAATTACTAATTCAGTTACTGAGATGCAACAAAATTTTCAGGAATGTCGTACTGTAACAAATTCTGTACTACGTCGATGTCTAGCTTGTATCGATGTGCAAGGACAACATTTTGAAATGCGTCACTAAATCATTGCGTAGATAATTTTTATTTTTGTGAAAAAATCCGTTGTTACTTATCTCATATTTCTTTTCAATATTGGTTTATAACTTTGTAATAAAGCGTTTCTAAGCAAACTCGATATAAGAATTTTTTCTTATTTCCACTAGTAGAATATGCTCCCGCAGTTTGTCGGTTAAAACCCGGGACACCCTGTATAAAGCGCGTGCGGCGGGGTTCTTCCCATTCTGCCTCGGTCTTTGTTTTCGAATACAGTATAGTTAAGAGTCAAGTACGAAGTGAGAAAGTTTTCTTTTACCTATCCTTGAGTGAATCCTATACATCACGTCACAGATTTCACTAGCTTGCTCCAACAAGATTTTACGGACACACAACATTGATTAGTAATAATACAATCAGTTTATTACAAAACAAAAAACGTTATGTTCGTCTCTTACCCGCAACCTTATCGTGCTCGTAGCATGTGGTATATTCACTAATGCCAGAAACTGTACATTGACACTTGCATTGGTAGCCAACGACATATATAAATAGACCAAGCATTCTCTCTACAGCAGACCCTCATCGGAAGTTGGCAGCGAGATTGAAGGACAGAGCTACTTTGCGTCTACTGCTCTCTCACTCTACATCGTACATCGAAGTGAGAGAGCAGTAGACGCAAAGTAGCTCTGTCTTTCAGTCTTGCTGCCAACTTCCGCTTTCACGTTTTTGAGGGAATGCTTGGTCTATTTATATATGTCATTGTTGGTAGCATGCTGGACCGTGGCATGGCTATAGAGATGGAGTGAAGATAGTCTCGCGACTCACACAATCTGTGTCGGTGTGCGCACACAGACACGATACGTAGCTTGTAAAAAGAACATTATAATGACACTCGTACACTACGTGGAGAACAGGCCGCGAATTAGAGTAATATTTTTTAAATAACTGATAACAGCGTTTGAAGTTTAATTACTTTCTTTACATATATATAACAACATTATTTATTTAATTTCTCATTTTATCTTCCTATTTTTATTTTGATAAAATAAAAATAGAAATTGTTTTATTAATTCCTTTTCAAGCAATAATATCTGTCTTCTTGAGAATCGCAAACATAAATTTATAAATTCATATGTACATCTTATATAAATTAATACACTAAAATTACATTTTTCATGTTCCTTTAACGTTAATTGATAGCATTATTTTTTTCAATATTTCTGAAATATTGTTAATGTTATATTATAATTTCAATGTTTCTGTAATATCTCTGTTACATTACATTGCAACTTGCAACGTTGTTGCAATATATCTGGAAGGTTCTGTGCTGTACGAGTTACTTCTTTACCGTTTACACGTACCGTAGTATTCTACGATAAGTTCGAGAGCGATTTATGCAGGGGTATAGTATCTAGTGTAATACATGCGTAATAAAATAACAGCGTAGGGTACATTGTACTATCTCTTACTATCTTATTATTATATATACTATTACGTATTTTTATAAATTACATTATTTTATTTGTTCTTTGTAACCTCCAAATATCACTTACTTTTTATCGGCACTTCCACGGCACACTCCTAGGAATAATTTTCAAATGTCGCGCTACACCAGAGAACTAAGTAGCGATATTAACCGTTTATACGAGATGAAGTGGTATTGCTTAAGGTTACAGTCGTTACACCAATTCACACATGCTTGTGCCTATTACACATACCATTGCAACGCTTTATATTGGTGTAAACTTCGAATTGTAAGCGCTATGTGCGTTCGCTGTGCGAAGCACTCAGAGAGAATCTAGAGCATAGACATAGGAATAAGGGGACGGAGCATAAACACGCATTATGGGTGAGGGGAGTGAAGTCGCTTTGCGGGGAGGGGGGGGAATGTGGTCACATGGTACATTTGGTGCCGCAATGATGATTGGTTGTAGTAAAAATACGCGAAATATGAAGATGAGGAATGTAGTTTCTTCACAATTAAATATATGTAGTGAGATATTTTAAATAAAACAAAGAAACAGAATGTTATATTTTATAAATCAACCTAAGAGTAAAAGATTAGTAGTGCAACAGTAATGCATATGATATAGAGACAAATTGTTTATAATTATAAAATCAAATAATCCCAACTTGTTCATAGAGTGTAAATCTGAATACTGAAACATTGCAAATTCATTAATAATTCTATAATTCTTAGATTTAGTTGTATATAGACATTGGGATATATCACCAATAATTTTCATAACATGTTTTTATCAATTTTATTTTTATTACATATATATATATATATATTCATTGTCCTTTAAATAAAATTAACTTATTAAATACACGTCGCATACTCTCTGACGTATTAACAGCTTGTTGTGTAATAAAATGCAATCTGACTTTAATATATTTATAACATATTGACCGTATTAAGTGAACAATGTGATTATTAAATGCATCTTGTTCCGATGTATGACTTTCTAAAGTTACAAAGAATTTATGTCCAATAAAATTGTTCATAACTCTAATTGTTAAGTATTACACATTAAATCGCTTATTCATATATGTCCCACCACTTTCACATAACGCATGTCTAATAATTTTTTCACACGTATAACAAATTGTTAATACATCATTAGATGGATATGTCAGTCTGCCTTTATCTTTATAAGTAATTAAACTATCCTTATACATAGTTCGATTGGATTTCAATGCGTCTATACATTGGTTGCATAAAATAGTTTTTTGTAATTGCATGACAACATATCCAGCAATATACACAGTCACTTCTCTTGTAAATTCAGATAACTCGCTTACATCTAGTGTATCATCATGATTATTTATATCATTATCACCATCAACAACTTCATTATCATTTTCAAGACGATGTAATCCACTGGACCACCTAATAACATCTTCTGAGTTAACAGTTTTATTAAATGATGAAACATGTAAGATAGAAATTTCCTCTAAAGCAACGCAATTTCCGGTCGATACATTTCTTAGCTGACAATGTACTAATATCTTTTTTATTGCAGCTGAAAATTGTCGAGTTGTTGGATTATTGTTTCCACCTTCCCTTGATCTAATGCAACCAAACAGAAGCTCTATGTGGTCTTGATTTAATTTATAAAATGGTATATATTTTAATACATTTCTTTCTTGACACAAAGTTTTGTATAACATTTGTGCACTATTTATACATATTAAAAATCCAAGAAATCCGGTTTTCTTGCAAGTTTGATGTAGAAAATCTCCGTTAATTGTTCTTAAAGATATTATATAGGTTTTACAAGTTTCGAATCTATCTGTAAATTCTCGAACATTTTCCAAGCATAATGCTTTTTTAAAACCCGTTTGCTTCATACTTTTAGAGTTTAATATATCGAATAAGTCATTGAACACATTTAAAAATTGAACTGTAGCTTCAACATATTTGAAATCATCTAGTTTCAATTTATCTTTGCAATATCGTAATGAATCTGCAACAGATCGGCTTAGTGTCTATGCAGCTAATCGTACTTTCATTTTGTGCAGTTTCTCAAGATATTCCCATTTTACAATCTTGTTATCTTCATCAATAAAATTGTTCAATTGCCCAAATGTATTACGTATTAATTTCAACATATGGCATGGGTCTGGAAATATTACTATTGGTTCCTTCGTTACTGGATGTTGAAATGTTGTCTGCAAGGAAGAAATATTCCTAAAATTACATCCTAATTGTTCCATCATAGCAAAGTTAGTAGCTGTGCCATCACAAGTAACACACACAATTTGCATGCCTGCGTCGTGCAAAGAAGAAATGCATTGTAAAGTCAGATTCTTTTTTTATTGTGCAGTTATTCTGTCAACGAAGAAATAGGCTATTGGAATTTTCCATGCACTATTTATACACACTACCATAAACACTAAAGCCTGTGTTGCAAGAGTCGTGTCAGTGTTAATTATATGTTCACCCATATCTACATATCCATGATATTTTTTACCATCATATTCTAAATGTTTACGGATAGCCATCTCATCAAACACTAATGATCCAAACAATTGATAATCAACATTATTTGCTCGTTGCTTAATAGCATTTAAAGCTTCTAACATAATGCCAGGCTTTCCTTCAATATTTTGATACCACTTACATATTGTTTTACTGTGTGGTAAGCAATTATCAAACTCCTGACGTACATATTCATATGCGCGTGGTGAATAATAATGCAACGTTAAAGCAAATGATTTTAATTGATTATCAAATTGTTTATGTACCCTTTTTTCCGTTTGTTTTCGCAATTGTCTTTCCAATATTTTACTGTTTGCCCCACCTATGTTTCGCAATATTTGTATCTCTTTAGCTCCCAATACATTTGTTTCCTTCAGTGCGTTTAAAATTCCTTTTAAAGAGATAATTTTTGAATCCTTTCGGCGAAGTTTCTGTTGTAATACTTTTATTTTTTTTTAATACAAGTTCTTTGTTTCTCGCAATTTTTTCCGCAGCCGACTTTTCTCCGGAGAATTAAATTTCCTCTTTGGAGAAACGGTTGTTGAAGCATCCACAACTATAACATTTTAATTATGTGTAAATAATTTCATGTAATGTACATATTATTAAATTACTAAAGTAAATAGTTCTTACAGTAACTACATCCAGGGATAGGAGATGTGGCTGTATCTATTGTACTAGTTATAGAGCTTGGTGCTTGAATATTTTCATTTGCAATATCTTCATTTGATGCAATATCATTTACAGTATCATTTACAATATCAGCAACCGTACGTTCTAAACAAGTAAACAAAACATATATATGGAAAGTAATAACATAAGTTATATCCAAAGAATATTTATATATAAACTAGGATCAAGAAACAGTATATAATACCTTTATATGGTAATGTATTTGGTCGAAGTCTTCTTGTACCAGTTGAAAGATCAAAAGCATCTTCGCTGAAGTGTGCCGAACAAATTCTTCCTCCAACTGGAACTGACTCCGCAGATAGTTCTAGTATATCTAACCATAACTGTCTTATTTTTTCCTTCTTTGGAAATCTACAAATTAATTCGACGTGTAATTTTATATTATATTTTTTTATATTTTTATCATATTTTATAACATATGATCCGGTCTAACCGATGATATGATATATTCAGATTTCTTTCTTCGTTTAGTCTTTCTAACACTGGACGGCTTACAGTGCGATTTTTGCACTGTTTTATGATGCACTGTGGCATTATGCGGCACAGAAATGTATATATTTAATACAGCTGATATACTTTTGAGAAATCAAACACTCAAGCAACACAAACTCTATTTCTATTTCTCAAGAAGTGATCACACTATAACCTTCAAAAATCGCAGCCAATCACCAATGCGGCACCAAAAGTACCACGTGACTATAGCCCTCCCGTCGCGAAGCGGCTTAACCCCCCCTGGTTACTGCTCCGTCCCCTTATTCCTATGTCCATGGATTGGGCCCGCAACTATCTATTTGTATACAACGTAGCTTATGTATCTAGTCCATTTGGTTATTCTCAATCACAGATGTCTATACTATATTAGATCGCTAACTACGGGCTTTGGCATACAAAAGACTGAGGCCGGCCGGATCTCCGGTTTCGGCCATGACACCTGACAGAACATGGCGTCAGTGCGTGTGGTAGTGCGTATATGTGACATTGTGTTGACACTTGCTGTCAGTAGCGGGTGTAATATAGACATCTGTGATTGTTAGTTTAAAAAAATGACAACAATGCCGAACAGATGCTGCAAAATGCAACAATACACAAAGTCATCATTTATTTCAGTAAGTAGAATGCATTTATGTGTAATAAATATTCGAGTTGTGTAATATGTGACGTTATGTTGCAATTAACATTGTAAATATTTCAGATTTCAGATGAAACATCCTGACGAGCAAACATGGGTATCACATACGCAGTACCACACATGTGATACTCATGTGTTTTTTTTTGTCCCCAGGACGCGGTAACGCGGCAACGCGGTGGCCAATCACCGTCTTGCATTTCTGGTAATACTAAATATATAATTTCCGTATTACCAGAAATGCAAGACGGTGATTGGCAACCACGTTGCTGCATTACGCATTGCCGCGTTACCGCCTCCTGTGAGCATGAGCCATATGACTCTAGGGCAAAGCGAGAAGAGATCACGCTGGTAGGGAAATTGACGCACTTATTAGTTTATCGATTTACCGCTAGATGTAGAGCTGTGAGTAGATACATTGTGTATAGTGTCGAGTTATAATACACACAGTTAAATTGTTTACGAAATCTGTGCGGTTGTTTCGAAGATATTAAAGAATTAGTGGCATTCATCGTACTGGTAAGGTATCACAGTTTTGTAGTATAGCTGTATAATTTTTATTAAACATAGTGGGCGAACAGTTTTTGTAAAAGTCATTTATTAAAAGTGGCATAGCTTAAACAGGTTATGTGTGCATTTTGAGTTCTTCCTGCTATTATATTGTTATTATATTATATTGTTATTAAATAAAGCACTGTGTCATATTTCCTACCGTTTTAGGAAAGATGGCCGTGCTACGTGGATAGGATAGACAACGCGGTATTTTCATTCATTTCAAGGAGACATGACACACTTAAAATGTGTCATAAAATGTATTACTTTTTGCTTATCTCGTTCATTGTTTTTCATAGGTTGAGTCATGCCAAACGTTTATATAAGGCGAACTAACCGTGCTTCTTGGACACAAGAAGATCTTCAAAAGGCTGCTGAGGATGTTTTACAAAATGGACTATCGACTCGAGTTGCAGGGAAAAAATACAATATCCCCGAAAAAACGCTCAGATTCCGTATTAAAAAAAATGATTTTATCAAGGGAAAGATTGGACCATCTCATCACTTAGGTAGCGACGCAGAAAAAAAATTAGTTAAACACATATTGGGGCTTCAGTCAGTTGGCTTTACACCAACACGAAGGGATGTACGTGAGATGGCTTTTAATATGGTTGATATGTTGAATATAAAACAGATTTTCAATACAGAAACAAAAATGGCAGGAAAATTTTGGCTATTATCATTTTTGCGAAGATATCCAGAACTGAGCATTAAAAAAGTCGAAGGTCTTTCAAGAGTTATGATTGAAGAAATGAACAAGGCCGAAGTTTCTGAATACTTCAAACTGTTAACTAAGATCTTAATAGAAAACGATCTATTAGATAAGCCTGGAAGAATTTGGAATGCAGATGAAAGCGATATACAAATGAATAATGTTCTAGGAGAAGTAGCAGCAAAAGGAAGTAAAGATGTAAACGTAGTAACTTCATCAGAAATAGGAGAAATAATTACGATAGTTGCTTGTTGCAATGCCGAAGGTCAATTTTTACCTCCGTATTACATCATGAAAGGAAAATATAAACCTCAATATGAAAAAGGTTTATCACCAGGAACAGTAATTAAAATGAGATCCGAGAATGCATACATAAATAGTGATTTGTTTATGGATTGGTTAGTTAACCATTTCATACCACGTAAACCAGCAGGAAAGAATCTGCTCATCGTTGACGGACATGCTTCGCATATGACAAATGCGAAAGTATTAGAAACAACTAAAGATAATAATATTGTACTTTTGTGTTTGCCAAGCCATGCTACTCATTATTTACAACCATTGGACCGGGTGGTTTTCAAACTATTCAAAACATATTTCAGAGATGCATGTGCAAAATATTTCAGACTTGGTAAAAGTATGAGAAGGATCCCAAGAGAATTTAGTACCTTATTAAACTCTGCATGGACTCAATCTGCAACTGTCCAAACAGGAATTGCGGCATTCAGAGCAACAGGGATTTATCCCCTTAATGAGGATGTCATTCGTGCCTACTTATTAGATTGCGACCACCATAGCACAAATCCTACTGCTGAAACAGATGAATTTAATCAAACTGAAAAAATGTCTACTTCTGGATATATCGCAGATATATCGCAGCCTAGCTGTAACTCACAGTACAAAGATCCACAGATGTTTATACCAGCCATAGTCTTCAACACTGTTCATCCAATACCTAGCTGTAGCTCACAGTATGAAGAACACCAGATGTTTACACCAACCAAAGTCTTCAACACTGTTCATCCGATACCTAGCTGTAGCTCACAGTACGAAGAACCACAGATGTTTACACCAACCAAAGTCTTCAACACTGTTCATCCGATACCTAGCTGTAGCTCACAGTACGAAGAACCACAGATGTTAACACCAACCAAGGTCTTGAACATTGTTTATCCGATACTATCAATACTTAAACCTTCTGTTTCTCAAAGAAAACAATCGGTAACTAATTTGACAGAATCTGTGTTCATTAATAAACAAAAGGAAAAAAATGTTAGACAAATCCGGGAAAAAGAAAAGTCAGAAGGCAAGAAAAAAGAAAAAATAGAAAGAAGAAAACGTAAGGCAGATAGCAAGAACGTACGAAAAGGAAAAGCTGCAAATACTAAAACAAAAAACAAAAAATAAAACGACATCATAGCTTCCAGTCTTCGAGCTCAGAGGTTAAAGAAATAGAAGTTACACCTAATCGTCAATCTGATTATTTTCATGAGGACGAGTGCATTGAATGTCTAGAACTGTACAATGAAACGCAATCTAAATCGGATTGGTTCAAATGCATTAAATGTGATAGTTGCATGACAGCTGTTCTCTTTTATTCTAATTTGTGTGAAAGACAACAAAAACGTGACTTAAAATCTAAAAACTACTAACTAAACTAAATTCCGAACTTTATCATTTTTCACAATAATTCTCTAAAAATTTAATCCTAAAACTAAGCTTTCTTGTTTATCGTTACTTATGACAGCAAATGCCTATTTTCATTTAGCGCAAAATGTTTATTATTTATAGCGGAAAATGTTATTTTCATTTAAAGCATAAAATGCTTATTGTTATTTATAGCGGAAAATTTGTATTTTCATTTATAGCGTAAAATATTTATCGTTATTTATGGCGAAAAATGTTTATTTTCATTCAAAATGATCAATTATAAAAGCAAATAAGAAAGATAAAAATAATAAGAAATGAATAATAGTTTCATTTTTATTATGTGTATTTTCCATAAGGCGTCTCTCTCTCCTACCCAATATGCGGTTTCTTATCTACCCTATTAGAAGAAATGACAAAAAAACCGCTTCTTGAAAAACTTGATATTTTATGAAAATGTGTAACGTTCACATATGGTATTTCATATATTTTCTGCTGACTAAACGATGCTATGCTTGTGCGTTAAATAAAAAATTTTGTCAATTAAAAAGTTATAACAATAGCTTAAATTGTGCGGCGTCTCTCTTCGCTTTACCCTATATGATTTTAGTTTCTTAATTGTGCTTTAATTTAGATTTTGTAATGTATTGCTTTCTTTAGTATGCTATAGTAGCCTTCACGGAAGAAGAAGAAGGAGAAACAATTGCAGTGATTCCTGTTAAATGGATTGATAGGCCTGATAACAAAATTACTGAAATGTTCTGGCCTCCAAAAAGCTGGCCAGAAAAAGGGTCGAGATCTGTACACATAAAGAAAGCTGTAAAACAATGTATAGAGCCTGACATTCATTGGCCTCTTCTTAAAGCATCAGTTCTTCACTTATATAGTGAGTTATTTCAATATGATGTGTTGTTTCTATCCATCTAGTTATGATTTCTTTCTATCCATTTCTCATTTCTTATAAAATTTCATACAGTAAATATGAAATGTCCAGATTTATTGTGTTTCTTTCCTGTTATGATTACGAGTTTAAGCTGATTCTTCAAATCTTAATAGAATTTTTTAACATTTCTACTATTGCAATTAAATAACTGTTATTTATTAGAGCCATGATTGGAAATCTATTGGAACTATTGTTGTTCTTACATTTGCAGATGAGTATGATGATGCAGTTAGAGGTTTGAAGAAAGCTAAAGATGACACATCACTTGAAACGGATTCAGATAACGCTCCACGAAGGAGGAAGCCACCAACACGGTATAAGGACTTTTATGAACACTTTTATGAATACAACGAAGATGAGGAGGGCAATATATCGCCTCGAAAAGAAAAAGGTTCTCGCAAGAGAAAAGTTAGAAAGCTTAGCGAAAATGAAGATGAAAGTTCGAACAAGACTTCGCCTCAAATAAACTTTGATATTTCAAATGTAATTAAAAACTATAGTATTCATATAGTAGATGAAGTACAAGATAAAGAGAGCGAGAAACCGCTTAGAGAGCAACCTCCCAAGAACGATGCCAGGCTCAGAGTCCTTCAGGAGTTCCAAGAGAATTTCAGTAAAGACAGTGAGCAAAAGCAAAGGCAACTGCAAACGGTTCATGGTGGCCAATTGCAAAGTAATATTAGTAAGAACCAGAATACAACAACAACTTTGAACAGTGAAATTTCCTCAGTTCTTTCTCCCAAGGACGAAGAGACAAGTAACACAATTTCTGAAATTCTCAATACTTCTTCCGTTACCTCAGCATCGTCTGATTGTGTATCAGGTAATAACGCTCCTCAAGACACTCAATTTTCATCCTCAATGCGGATAAATAGTTTTGATAAAGGATCTTCAAGTTCGTTCCAAAATCCGTCATGTTCATCGGTACAGACCATTACTTCTAGTCCAAGCTTTGAAGAACAGTTTTATTCATCATTGAAAGTAGAGCCTGATGAAAATGAAACTCATTCGACTAATGATATAGATGAGGAAGAGACAAAGATACAAATGGAGTCTCAATGCTCCATTAATTTGAAAAATGAAGGTATTTATCTATATAATACGCTTCAGATAGTTTCAGCTTTCATATTCTTTGAAGGTTTTCAATAGATATGTGTTTTTTCCTTTATTAGATGATTGTGAATGCAAACATTGTCACAGTGAAATTAAACAGAACAACGCAATACTTCAGGAAATAAACAAAAAGTTGGATTTAATGCTAATGAACCAGGCAATAATTCTTCGGTCTGTCAATCCAGATTACGCTACATCCATGGTAGCTCCTAATATTCCACTTATTCCACTGAACACAAAGGAGGACTTTCAAAAGATGGAAAAATTTGTGGCAGCTAATCCTATTAATTATGAAACTGTAGTAAGTTCCATATGATGTTAATTAATATATGTATATTACATATAAAAAATGTATTAAACAATCAAGATAATCATCCTATATTTTTCGTGCTCTGACAGCGAGATTTGCTTTATTCTAAATGCGCCAGTGCTTTTGGCGCATCATGTGTTCCCTCAGAACGCACCATTACAGGGAACATTTTATCCAAGTTGATTTCAAACGGTCTTGCCAAATTGATAAGTTGGAGTGGGTCGGAAGGTGATAAAATCAAATTCTCTGATACAAAACTGTGTGAGGTTGTATTTGGTAAGATGTGATCTCAAATGTTTTTTTTTAAATTCGTAATATATGTTCCATAGTTCTCATTCCACTTGCATTCAGTTGTTTCCTTAGTATCCATTTGATACATGAAATATACATTAGTGAGTTTCTTTAGTTGATAATATCATTTTATTACAATTGCTTCGTTTTTTGTGTACAGGTGCAGTAAAACAACGATTTCCTGATAGCTTTCTTACTGATGCTGAAGCCAAAATCAAACGTTGGTTTCAGACTGCTAATGGAAGGAGAGTTCCTTCTGTTACTGATGTTTAAAATATATTAGCTTTTCATTACCTATATTTTGATTGCACAGTTATTGCTGTTTTGTCTGTATATTTGTACTCCTTGACAGAGCTGAGCAGCTTAGGATTAGAGAGACTTTCATAATTTGTTATATGGATATTTTACGCAATATACGTAATAGTTTATTTTTATCACAAGGCTTGTGAATTTTTGTTATATAACTAATATTATTCCATTGTGCAAATAGTATAGCCCTAAAAAGCCTGATCTACAATGCTCTTTGCGTCTTGTTCCTTGCTCTTTTCGCCTTCTTTGATTTCTTGACACTATTTTAAGATAAAAGTTGAACTTTGGAATAGACGAGAAACACGCAACAAGAAACACAATTGTTATCAAAACAGATACGTCGAGAAAGCACCAGATAAGAGAAAAAGTTCAAGAAACAAAACGCAACGAGTATATTGTAGATCAAGTTTAAAATATAGAGAAGCGCGAACTTGTTTCCTCTTTCTAATTGGTCGCCATGTTAGATCCGCAATGACCCGCGTTGTTCAAATGTGATTCAAATATGGTATTGATATGAAGTTTAAACGAATATATTATTATTTCTTTTGACCACGTAAGTAGAAATATTTTTTCTGTGTTATTGAGTAAAGTGCCTATTTATTCAAAATGAGAATAATATCGAATCGAGAGAATTGGAATCGAGCAATAATAATCGGATTCTACAAAATGCTTACTGCATATACGAAGTGATGTATATTTTTCATACTTCTTTATTAAATGTTTTGGAATATGGTCTACAGGTGGAAATCTAAAAGATAAATTTTTATAAGTACCATTATTGTGATTAATTATACGAATTATTTCATTTGTACATATACCGATGAAAAGTTAAAGCAGTGTTCGGGGTCCATATGGATTTACAATTGTTTATTACACAATAGCGCACCATTTCTTAATTTTTAATTAACAAATGTTTTCAAAAACTTCTATCTCGTAGAAATAGGAAGTTACACTGCATGACATTACCGATGTCTTTGGTAAAGTTTTTACATCGCTAGAGAGAGACGAAGATTCACCCACCAACACAGCGTGTCATATCACAGGATTAATAGACAGATAGCCAAAGGCCCGGGTTAAGGCGAGACCAGCATTTCCGTACTTCGATTATCGACACACTTTGCCCTTTACCGACAGACTCAGTGAGAAATGCTGGTCTCGCCTTAACCCGGGCCTTTGGCTATCTGTCTATTAATTTGTGGTCATACACTCACTGATTTTACACTACACATACAACAATTGTCTCATTGGTCGCTACCAAAAAAATGACAATGCGCAGAAGGGATCGACGCAAAGTCAAACAAATGACAGAGTGCCCATACTAGTTATACTATGCTGTCAACTGTTCTGAATTGCAGTTGGCAGCAATACGCTTGCTCTAGAGAAAAGAAGCATATATCACTATACGGATACAGTGGGATACAGGTTCCATGATTGACGCAGACGGATAAAATAAACGCTGTTGAGAAATCAAATCAACGAACCAAAGAAGTGCAAAACGAAGACTTCAAAATACTGTGCAAAACTAATCGTCAAAAATGATTGCCAGGGACTGTCATATCGGAATATGTGCGCTTCTGGTCATACTTTCATTGTTTGTAGAAACAGGTGAGGTTTAAAGCACATTACATTTTTCACAATGTGAGGACTGGAACATTGTTGTTTTATGTTCTGGGCGGGGCATGTGCACTACTGTTCCTTAATTTGACATTTTTTAGACCAGACAAATGCCGAGAAAATATTAATTATTCCGAAGGATCATAATGAAACGTTAGTGAAACAACTAAACGAACAATGTACTCTTTTTAACGATAAACGAGAAACGTGAAATTGTCTTACATGGATGTTCAAAAAGTTGCTCATTGCGTTTCTGTGAACATAAAAACGTGATATTTTGATTTGAATTTAATGTGCAATATGAACAGAGATGGTTAGGAATCGCTGAATGTTTTTCCCTGAAATTGAATACAAAAGTTTTAAAATTCTGATCTCTGATATTGGAAACTGCAATTTTATTGCCAAATATTTTGGCACCATATTTGTCACGAGAATTAGTATACATTAGTAGAATATATGATATGCATCGGATATTACATTTGTTACACGTATTGGAATTGTGTTTCAGGTAGCACAAATAGTCTCAATGTGTGCATATTATGAATCATGATACTTCATCATCTTGTTGCAATTATATCTTTAACAAAATATCAAATATAGAAAATAATGCAGGGTTTTTGACGAGATTTGATACTTTATAGCGTTAGGTATTTGTGAAATATGATTAGTAGTAATTATCGATCAACAATGAAGCCAGTAATATGTGTATATTTCTGCTATATCGAAAATACACAAGTGAGAGATGTGTAAAATACTCGAGATTCTGATAATTACAAAATAATATCTTTATCAGAATAGTAAAACTAGGGAATAAAAGATGATGACTCGGAAATACGTAAACACGATGCAAATGTATTAACTTTATGTACAGTAAATAGTAATACCAATAGATATCTATCAAAAATTTCGGTAAGACTGCATAAAAGGTTACACTTTGCGGATCTTTCTCATTTTGACATAATGTTATGAAGGGTAAAGTTCTAAACTTACTTCACTGCAACTTCAATGCGTCAACTGAAATAGACGTGCTGCAGAAGTCAAATATCTTGCGCGGCTTTCAGTTAAATGCTAAAACAAGAGCAAGACACTAATGTATGATTGAATAATAAAATTGTCAGGCGATTTGACAAATGATATTTATATTTAGGTCATAGCATTCGTTGCTACCAGTGTAACAGCACCAGCAACGAGTATCCTTTTCAGTGTAATGAATTTCTAACGGGCGATGAACATCTTCAACCAGAGTCGTGCGATTATGTTTATGGGGCGCAATATTGCGTTAAACATATAGGCCGTTTCGAGGGTAAATAATGATCAAAACATTTTACAGCTTGAAAATCTAACATAGCGGTACTAGGGGGAAAGGCTATTAATCTCATTGGTGATCATGCTTCAGATCCCAGTCATTCCGGCATGTCGGTAGCCTTATACTAAACCGAATAATTTTTTCAGATCTCTTCGACAACTCCTGAAACATGCTTTCCTGTGTGTATGCATGATATCTTATATTTATAAAGGCAAATCTCGTCTTTTAACATATTTTTAACATATTAAATTGTTGCGAAATATTTGTTGAATTTTTGTTTGTTGCGAGATGATTGTATGAAATGTTTGTTCTACATTATTCGAAATTTTCCATTTTTTCAATAATTTGTTCTGTTAAATATTCTATCATGCAGTTGTTACTTATTTTTATGATATGTGAAAAATTCTGTTCTTTAAGAACTGTGAATGTTTATAAATTTTCTTACGCATTACACGCGTTTTATTAATATTTAAAATAGATAACAAATAACAAAAAAATTGATGAATTTTTTGTACGAATTCAAATTCATTTCATTAATAAAATGTTTCATACTATCGTGAAACTAATCTGAAACAATAATAAGACGTTTGAGGAAACCGATATGAACGGACGAAGTATTCGACGTTATTGCGAAAATTTCAATCGCGCAAATAAATCTTAAAAATATATTTTATGGTCACATGCAGGAATTTGAAAAGTTACTAAATTAAATATTGCTCATGACATTGTAAAAAAGATGGGTGTACATTTTGTTACTATTTCTCGGTACCTTAAAAGGGATTCTGTGTAGAGAGTATAGAGAACTTAAAACAAGATGTTTTTTAGATGAATTGTCTTTTTTAAATTGGATATTACCGGGTTGCAAGCATTGTATTTATGAATATTTTGAGAGTTCTGAATAATTCTTTTCTATGCAAAAATCAAAACTAACCGGTCCAGAATGCTTTTATTTTAGCCAATTAAAAAAAAACATAAAATATAAAAAAGTGAGAATTTATTTAAAGTTTAAATAATAATATCAGAACGCTGATAAAAGACTAAAACTTTTGCATATATAATAATACAATACGAATCTGATGACATTCAATTGAAAATATATTAAATATAAATAATCTATTAAATATTAAATAAAATATATTAAATTAATTTCAATGGATTATTGTAACTACTAAATATGTGAGAAAACAAATATAAAAAAATATCTTCTTATCTCTAATTTATCCTACAACATATTCAAGACGTACTGAAGTTAATAAGAGACAGTTTCTTGGTAAGAGACTGTCTTTATTAATTTCACATAGACTAAACACGTTTAACATTTCTTTTTCTATGTTTCCATCCATATAGAGTTCATTATTACATTATTACATATTTAATATAATTATTTAAATTAATATAAACAAATTACATAAATTTGTTCGATAATTAATCAGATTAAGGAACACCTCGTCAATAATTTTGACTTTCTTCAGATATATTGTGTTTTATATCGTCATTTATAAGTAAAATGTGAAAATCACTTTCACAAACATATATTTAAGACAGCTATCGTAAACTTATTATTTTATGATGTATGATTTGAATACTTGTGCAATACGAGAAATATACGATCTGTTCAGGCTTTGGTGCGACTAACACTGAGAAAAATACAAGACGTCAATTATTTTCTTTTTTTTATTTTGTTTTTTTCTTCAACATAGACTGTTGACTGTTGACTCAATACAACGTTGGAAGTGATTAAAAAATTTTCCGAGACTATAATCACTATATCATCATTTTCGGAATCGCCTCTAAAACCGTGATCGAAGCCCTTTGTATGTCCTGAATAGCGTCATAACGCTTTCCTTTTATCGCCAATTTGAGTTTTGGGAATAGCCAAAAGTCACACCAGGAACAAAATCAGACAGCAGATGAATACGAAAGGTGCGATGCTTTTTCTGATCAAGAAATCGTGTAAAATCTTGGATTTTGTGCTGATTATCGTGCAGAAGCTATCAAAATCCTTGTGCTCGATATTTAGACTGAATTCTGTCCCACAAACATCCGAGGAATCTGTTCCACAGACGAACACCCAAATAATAATCAACATTCACTGTTTGGTTTATTAATTTCTTATGAACAATTCCTTTCGAACCGAAGAAAGCCATAAACAATACCTTTTGATTCAGCTCTTCTGCACGAGCACTTTCTTCGGTTTTGGTTCTTCTGGACTCTGCCGTTTTGCAAGTGGCAAATATTCAAAACATGTTTCTTCATGAGTTAGATGTTTTTCATAAAATCCGGATCAATATCGACCGATCTTAACATGTCTTTGCAGTGCTTTATTCTGGTATCTGTTTGATCCTCCATCAGCGTGTGCGGTACGTGGCCGTACATTTTTTCGACGAGCTTTAATAAGATTTTATTTATTATTAAATTAAATTTATTAATTATTAGTAGTAGATTTAATTTATTAATTTATTATATCACATTTAATGTCAAAACTAATGACGCAGATATGTTAGCGCCTCAACAAGTGATTATAGCTGAAACGTGAAGCTTTATAACGAAACCACTTATCAAGAAATAGCGCTGAAGGAAAAAATTAAAGAAAAGCAGTTGCACCAGAGCCTTGACAGACTATATATTACATGCATATCAAATATCTAATAATTACAATTATAATTATAAATTTAATTATTACATTTTTAATTAATTAAGCGGTGACCTTGGATTGCTATCAATGCTCATCAGAAACTGAATGGAAATGTATGGACGGTGAATTGGTTGAAAGTTTTTTGATGCCAACTAATTGTAGTCATATTTATGACGCGCGTTATTGCGTCAAATCGATTGGCCGCTATGGAGGTTCTTACTTCAGTGTTTCTATCGTTGTGTGTGCACGAGTATTTTTCCTATCGTTGTGTGTGTATGTGAATGTTTTTTCCTAAATCACTTTATGCGGAAATGATTACAAAAAAATAAAGATTGTTTGCTTATAGATATGTATATATAAATTTTTAAATTATTAAGTATTTTAAAAGTTATTTTATAATATTTGGTATACGTGTTATTTTTTTAAATAAATACAAGCCGAAAAAATATTGAGAGACGTACGCGAGATACGTAATATTTTTGAAATTACGTGATCTTGGATTTTTTAATCTTTTTTTCTTGTCTTCTGTATGCTATATACATTGTTTGCTTAAAAAATTTGAGAACTAAAGCTGTAAAAAGCACAGTATCCGTATTGATAAAACTTTTATTTTACTCGAAGAATGTTTCTCCAACATTGATACTAGAGATGTCGATATCGAGAAAAAATATCGAATATTACATATACAGGGTGTCCCGGGTTTTAACCGACAAACTGCGGGAGCATATTCTACTAGTGGAAATAATAAAAAATTCTTATATCGAGTTTGCTTAGAAATGCTTTATTACAAAGTTATAAACCAATATTGAAAAGAAATATGAGATAAGTAACAACGGATTACGTAATTGCAAATGGGTATTACTAAACACAGAACTATCTGGCACTCTCCTGTTAGGAAATCTACGTTGATACTCTCGTACGGCAGCTCGTGCATTTCCGTCACAGAATCCGTACACGAAATGAATATCAGTGTATTCCTCATTTGAAAACACTTTTGGCATTCTGATAGTAATTGCTAGTTGACACGACGATTGAAATCTAACAGCTACTGTTGTGAAAGTAACAATCATACTGAATCGTTTCAACATAGTGAACATGAATACATGTGAATACACATAACATAAACATCTTCGACCTTCCAAATTCTACACTATGTTCCGTTGTTACTTATCTCATATTTCTTTTCAATATTGGTTTATAACTTTGTAATAAAGCATTTCTAAGCAAACTCGATATAAGAATTTTTTATTATTTCCACTAGTAGAATATGCTCCCGCAGTTTGTCGGTTAAAACCCGGGACACCCTGTATATTCATCAATTTTAAAAGTATTTATATTAATATCGAATGAATAGTCAATATATCGAATAAAATATCGAATAATCAATATCTTTTCATAAAAGCTATAAAAACTTACATAATAATTATATATTAATTATATAAAATTATAAAATATTTTTACAACACTGTGCCTTATTGTTATACTTATTAAAAATTTTCTTATGAAAACAGTCATAGCCGTCAGTTTAGTATTTTAAGCATTTCAGTTTTACAAGTAAAGTCTTACCGAGTTTAAAATAAAATTCGATGCCTTTTTTGCGTTTTTCTGATAACATTATCATGCTACTGACATATAAATGCCATATTTCGATAATATTTATAACTATTTTGTTTTTAATTGACAACTGTAAAATGATTTGTTCGGCAGACATAAATGTGTAAAATAGATCGCTCATAGTAAGAAAATATGCTACAGCCAGTTCTCACACTTTTCGAACAAACATGTATATACATACTACATTTACAAGAATATAATTGCATTGATACTATATTAATTGAAATACCAATCATACATGAAAAAATTATTTATTTTATTTGAAATGTAAATCTATTCAGCATTAATATAACTTAAACACAACAATCCATGAATAAATTTCTAAATATATATAATATATTTATATTTATAAAATGTGTACACATCATGGAATATTTAAAACAAATTGAGAATTTTTATAATTTTTATAATTTTATTTATCATAATGAGTTTTCATAATTTTTATGATATAACATTAAAATGTGAAAAATATGTAATAGGAAAAAAGATAAGTTGAAATAATACAATAATATAACATAGTTTATAATCTTCTTATCACTATTATGAAATAATAAACGATATTCAAACATCTTATTCAAAGTAATATGGCAAGCAAAAATATAAACAGTGCAATAAAATAAAGAATAAGACTAACATTGTTTTTATCAAGGCTATTAAGACACATTTTAAAACTTGCAGTAGTAATGTCGTTTACAATTTTACTTTACTAACACTAACCGCAATAGTTTTGTCATTGTATCATGTCATGAAACTGTTTTATTTCACTAAACTTTATTTTAGTTTACATTTGCATGCATATCGATTAAGTGATGGAACTTTTATGGTAGAACTTTCATTATCCAAACTAAGATTAACCCAAGGATTAACCCTTTGATTGCAGCACACACGAATATCTTTTATGCATTCTATTCGTTGTTTATCACCCACTAAATATTCCATATTTTCAATTTTGATATTCATCCACAAATGAGTCAATAGTATTTTCAAATATAACAAATGGCGATTGCTAAAAAATGCTTAAGCAATTTATAATCAAATTAATTTAATTTATACTAAGAAATATATTAATTTTATCGAATATATCATATTCATTATATACATCTGAAACTATTTCTGACCGACAATAGAAACACGATAAAAATATTCACAAACAGTGTTTAGAAAACTTAATTATTTGAATAAACGAATTAATAATTAGTAGTTTTTTCCACATTAGTTTAATATATTTCAAGAATAATAATAGTAATAATAGATATATAAAAAATTATGTAAAAGCTCCTATTAGAAATTCATAAATCTTGTATCTGTTAAATCTTATATCGGCATATAAATGTTTTTTGAGCATTTTATCTAATTGTGTAAAGTAACAAAAACATTTTTTTCGAGTCACTTTTTTATCTAATGACACAAATCTTTTAAATTGAAAAGATTTATTGTACAAAATGTTCTGTGCTTTAAAAAAAGGAAACCAAACATTATTTATACGGGATCTTTGTGGATGATAAGATGCTTGAGTAATAGAAAATTCGGATAGTAAAACGTTTGGATAATGGAGGTACACAAATAATGTAAATTTTAAAAATAGCTTATTAAATTTGATAAAGATTTTTGTACCACCATCTACATTTTAAGCATTGTAGCACCATTTACATTTTAAGAAACAATATACAGATGTTCCAGGAGAGTAGGTCAATATTCTGGGAAGTGATAATGTCGATCATTTTAAGCAAAAAAATATTCGTATGAACTTGCGTCCTATTCTCAACAGTTTCCGAGATGGAGCTATTTGAATACGCAGTTTTAAAATTCTTGAAATTGCACTGGGAAGCATATTTTCACAAAATCTATTGAAAACTTCGAGAAACACTACGATTCGGAATTCTGTGCGCAGAAAAGCATCAGGATATTCTTCAAGAACAGTAGAAGCATTACGATCGAAGAAATCATATACACATATAGCATATCTGCATTATTCAACTGCAATTTGTGAAGACTTGCGGCATTTTTAACAACTTCCACAATGTCATTATCAATAGCCACAACAGTAGACTGATGATTCACATCGATTCATACAACAGTGTTGCAGTGGGAGGGAAGGCAAAAACAACCAGCAGGCGCAGTGGCAATATTGCTCGCCAAATTCAAATTATCTCGGAATAGGACACATTTTGCTTATAATAACTGATACTATCACCTCTCAGAATATTGATCTTTCCTCCTGAGACACCTTGTAGGTAGTGGGATAGTTTAAAATATGAAGACCTAATTTTTATGTCTTTATCTGTAATAAGAAACATACACATCTTTAAATAAAACTTATTTTATTTAAGATGGAATCCTTCTATGAAGCATCTTTTTTAAATGGAGTAGAATCTTTATATAATATCAATATATATTTTATAATATTTTAAGAACTATTTTTATTATAATCGTGCGATATATATTGAATTACTGGAATTGCTCAAATTTGCTTGCATATTGTTAAAATTATTTTAAAATCATTGTGGCTAAATAAATGCATTAATATTAAAGAAGAAAATCATAAAGTTAACTTTGCTGTGTGAAGAAATGTTCTAAGTCTCTCTATTAGGTAAAGAAATAATTATATGGTCTTGCTTATAAATCATAACTATACAAATTGTATGATTATACATTAAATTAGGTGGTATCGGTACAAAACGATTTTGCTCGCCTGTGCATATGGGAAACTACTGCGACTACGTGAAGCAGCCAGGTGACAAGCTGACTTATCGTACCTGCGTGTTTACATGTTCCGGCGATGGATGTAACTTGGCCATATCTTCTTTGCCAAATACAATTTATACATGGATCATGCCCATGAGCTCATTGATAATCTGGAGAAGCCTGTTTTACACGTAGACAATTTTTTATGGTTTCGATAGACTTACCAATTGTTTGAAAGCCTGCCGAATTTTTAATGTACATTTATTGTTGCAGTGAGTCTCATGTATAATTCTTCCTTTTCAGTCAATTCATTCTCAATAACAAATTATGTTGTACTTTAATTACGTTTAATATCTTTAGTTTTACTCGGCTAATAGTATTCCAAATATCACACAGTACGATGCTCAGATGGATGTTCAATTTGAGCAATTCGTTGCCTGAATCTCGAATCACATTTTTATATTAATTTTCTTGTTGTAACTAAATAAGTAATTTTCTTTTGACGATTTATTATACTTAGTAATTCTCTTATATGATTCCTTAGATAGATTTATATAAATAATTTACAAATACAAGATATCTCTTATCGATATATGACAATACGTAATCTCGATATATGCAGACTTCTTATGGAACCTTATATGTATTTATTTTACTTTGGACATTATAATGACACATTGTTTTACTTTTGTAAACTACAATATTTTAATTATTTTTTGAGTTATGAAATGATTGACCCATAATAAATTTTTATTACTTTGTGCAATTTTTATGCGATTAAATTATATCAAGCTATATTGGACTGAACGTAAAGTCTTTTACATTCAAAAATCAAATCATTGATTTCAGAAAATTGTTAAGTGTTTTATAACTTTTCATATGATGATGATAATATACATATTAAAATATGTTTATTATTTTAAGATTAAGATCCCATAATTTTGTAGAACTATAATATATCTGCATATGCATTTTTATTAAATATATTCTAATACATGTATACAGGGAGTCCCAGACCTACCGTATCACCGGTTAATGGTAGATTCTTGAGGTGATTCTGAGACGAATGTTCCTCTTGCAAAATGTCGAGGGTGGCATAGTTTCGGCACTACGAAGGGTTGTAGTTATCCTATCCTTGTGTAGAATTTTCCCGCGTTCAGTGATGGTAGATTGAAGGGGTCCCGCGCATCGCGCACACTTTAATTTGATCTTAATTTTTCGCGGCTGTTCAAATTGAAGTGTGCGCGATGCGCGGGACCCCTTCAATCTACCATCACTGAACGCGGGAAAATTCTACACAAGGATAGGATAACTACAACCCTTCGTAGTGCCGAAACTATGCCACCCTCGACATTTTGCAAGAGGAACATTCGTCTCAGAATCACCTCAGGAATCTACCATTAACCGGTGATACGGTAGGTCTGGGACACCCTGTATATATGTACAGGGTGTCTGGTAATCTCCGTGCAACCGATTAATGGCATATAGTTCAGGCCTAACTGAGTCGAAAAGTCCTTTACCATTTTGCAATTTGCGCAATAGTTAACGAGTTATTAATTGTTAAAAATCGTTGTATTAGTCCGGCCTACCGCCGAATGCAGAGCGCGCGGCGAGATGCGACCGCCTAGCGATCGAGTGCCTAGCGATCGCAGTGGCAATGGCTAGGCATGCCATTTGTAATAAACGATTCTCGCGCCTAGCAACTTCGATCGCTAGGTAGTCGCATCTCGTCGCGCGCTTGCATTCGGCGGTAGGCCGGACTAATACAGCGATTTTTAACAATTAATAACTCGTTAACTATTGCGCAAATTGCAAAATGGTAGAGGACTTTTTAACTCAGTTAGGCCTGAACTATATGCCATTAATCGGTTGCACGGAGATTACCAGACACCCTGTATATATATTGATAAAAATTAGTAAAAAAAATAATGTACACTAAGATTAAGCTAAAGATTAAAATACATGTCCGTCCATTTTATCCGTCCAAGACACTAAAAGTACACTATGCTTATGATTCAATTAATTTATCAGAAAAATGTATAATTTGCTACTGATAAAATGTATGAAAGTAAATCGATTATAGATTTATACCTACACACGTAAATTTCGATTATTTTTGTTTCTTATGTTAGTAATAAAACACTTATGACAAAATGTTATTCTATTTCATTGTCGAAGATTTCTGCTTATTATGTATCATACATATACAATGTCTATCGATATCTTTGTATATAGATTTAAGAGATGCTTTTATACTGAAATAAATTTATAAAATGATATAAAACGATATAACACTGTTTGATCATTTTTATTATAATTTAGATATATTTTATTTCATATATGAAATATATAATAATCTCGCTTAATGTATAATTATTACACATAAATTACATATCAAATTATCAAAACTATTTTATTATATTAATGACTATTACAAAAATTATTATTTTATAAATATGTATAAAAAAAGTAAATATACGTACTATACTGTATTGTATTCGAAATATAAATGCCAAAAATATGTACGTATTACTATTATTACTACTATTTCACGCAACATATATCTTACTATAATAATATACAGAGTGTAACAAAAGTCTGGAAACGGTCGAATATTTCATAAACTATGCATTTTAGAAAGAAATGTTTCAGACAAAAGTTGTTTGGTTCGAAGAGGCACATAAGATGGTGTCATCGGTTTGACCTTGAGTGAACATGCCAAAGTCAGAAAGAGTTCAGCTTTGTTTTTTTAAATTGAACACCCTATTTATTATTGCATATCCTTGTAGTTTACCTCGAGAGCTTTCCAAAACACTATATGAAAGTATTTTTTCGCTCATTACTCTGTGAGTTATGAGGCTTGAAAGTTATTAGTACCGCCGGCATTAGCATTACCCAATGAATCAATGAAAAAAAGACTAGACTCGTTACGTCAAAAAAAGGTACTGCTGTATCTGTAAGTTCCAGTTTACTTTTGTTATATTGTATTATTATATTATTATTATTGCGAATAATGAAATCTTAGTCTCACCTTGACATGCGCGAAATGTGTAACATCCAGATAGAGTATTTATCAAACCATTACATCATTATACACAGTATGAAAAAGAATGTTTGTGTATGTATGTAAAAACATAGAAATTGCTACATTTAATAAATTTAAATCAGTCTAACGCATTTTTCGTTTGCAGCGACCGACTTGTGAATATTATTTTATTTTTATTTGCATATCGAAGGGATTAAAGCACGCGGCAGCTAAGAATTAAGGATAAACTTATATTTTTTTTATGTTTCTTAATTACGAGATTAATATAAAGTTGTTTTAGTGTATTCATTACATAGTTCCTTTGAATTAAATCAATAAAACCAAATAAACATTATACATATAATAGATACGTATGTTCATAAAAATATATGTAAAATACATAAACATATATAGTATAATATATTCGCAGCACTTTAGTTGTACGATATTTAATTCTTTTATTACGAATAATTCAGAAGCGACATATAAGGTATGTGCGTTCTTATTTAACTATTTGTTCTTATATTTGTGTAAATATATAAGTTTAATCAAAGCTATTCTCACATTCGCATGAATTAATTATTTTTTTCTCTCGATTGTATTTCTATAGCAAATATCTAACAATGCAATAAATCAAAACAGAGGTTGAATAAAAGATATACAGCAAAAAACGTTTTATAGAGAAAAATATAATAAAAATATAAAAATTAAATTTTATTTTGACATGAAATTTTGTCGTCATTGAAAATTCTTATGCGCTTGAAATTTCAGTCAGAAAACTGTATTACGTCACAAAACTCGCTATGCTGATTACGCTGATTGCATTTATGATTCGTAATTGATTTTGATAATTAATGTTGATAGATATTATAACTTAAGTTGTTATAAAAATTGTTTTTATAGGCATAGGTAATGTTATATATAAAAGGAAATCCGTGAATATTTGCCGATTAATATATGTGCCGATTATTCCAAGATCCAAAAGTTAAAAATAATTGTTGGATATATTTTCTGGATATTTAACGATAATAATTTGTTGTAGTAATTAATTACAAAGCAGCTGATTTACTTTCTGAGATAGGTTTGAAGAGTTTAGTAATATTTATCATTTTTTCATAAATTTGTAATTAGGTGCATGCAAAATTTTTAGTCTTTTCTTGTAAGTTTTACTTTATTTTTATATTATATATAATGTAATACCTTGTATTATTATCTATAACTCTGTCATTTTTCGGGTAAGTTCTGGATTCCGCCATGAAAGAAAAAAACATCAGTTTGAGAACTGAGTTTTGAATGATTGGAAAGAGGGGAAGCAAATTATGCTAAAAAACTAAACTTGCTGCATAAACTAAACACTATTCTTCCTAAACAATATAGTCAAATTTTGGAGTCGTATATAACAGATTCTTCAGAGTTAAGCAAGAAGATGAATATTCTGAGCTTAAGGAAATAACAGCAGGAGTTCCTCGAGGAAGTGTATTAGGACCGCTCTTATATTTGCTATGTACACATCATATTCCAACTCTAAAAACAGGAAACAGCATGGTTGCTATCATGGACAAATTCTCTAGATAATTTTTACATTTTTTCTTGATTAAATAAGATAGATTAGAGTTCTACTGATCTAGATATTGCTGACAATGAGATATGATATGCTCTCAAAAACAGTATACTTGGAATTATTTATTTCATTCCATTCATCTCGATCGTTAACATTTACTAAAAAGGCATGGTATCTGTAAAAGATCTTTTTTTTTTCAAGAAAACGTAAGAAGAAAAGAGTCAAGTACACAGTGAAATAATTATCTATGAAAATTCATATTAAAAGATTATTTATATTATATTTAAGGAAATTATATTTATTAACAAAATTATCATTAAATTATTTGACTTGCTGTACTTTAAAATGTTTCTTTACTGTGTTACGTAAAATTCTTTTTGCAATTATATCTTATTGAATTATTGAATTTAGAATAGCTAAATATGATTAGCATGATTACATTATTATTAGTATTATTGTATAATATCAGGATTTTTATAGATAATTGTTTCGTGTGTACTTTTTTCAATTAAAAAAAAACAATGAAATAAAAAACAGTTTCGATGCTATAAATGTGAAAATTTATTTTCAAGAAATTATAAAAATATGTTCGAGCACTGACGACAATGTGATCAACAACGTCGCAATGCTCATAAGAGCCGGTAATAAAAAGAGCAATGGTCTTGCTAATTGTTTTTGTACGTTGCTGTATGTATTATATAAAAAAGTAGCTTGTAAATTTAGACACTTCTTAAGCATCATTACAAGTTTCAAAGTCTAGTCGCGTTGACATCGCAGTATAAATGGCAGTGAGAGATATATGCGAATGCGAAATATTCGAAACAGTAATGCTGATTCACTCAACATAAAAGTCGTAGCAGCGTTGTAACTTGAGTTAGAGTTCTGCTGTACTATGAGAGTATGTATATATACAGGGTGGCCCACATAACTCTTAACAGCTAAATATTTCGGAAACTATTTGTCAAATCAAAAAGTTGTTCATAAGAAAGTTTTATGTATTCGAGGGGCCCCTTTCTAACTACACAAATATGAAGTTACCCCCTGCCCCCCTTTGAGGGGGGCAGGGGGTAACTTCACAATTTCAAACGGGACCCCCTATAAAATGTTAGATGGTTGGGTTCTACGGGTAAAAACAAGTAAATTTTGTTAAAAACATTTTTTTGTCAGATGTTTCTGTTAAAAGATATGACGGTGTAAAGTTTCGAAGCTACAGGAAACGTGAGCGTCGCGTATCCTTGTCTTTCGTCGGTGATTCAAACATAAATATACACATTCATACATTCATTGAGGTCAATTTAACTATTCATGAAAATCTTGTCAGTTGTAAGTTACTATTCAAACAGTTAGCACCGTGAAAATCATAGCTATCACTATGTTTGATACGGAAGTGAATATGTTATTAGTGTTAGGTGAATGCCAAAAGAATTATCGGCGTGCAGCAGTAATGTTTTTTGAACGTTATGGGATTAAAAAATCGCACGTGTCATTTTTTAATTTAGAAAAGCGGCTTCGTGAACATGGTAAATTGCGTACAACTCACAATAAACGTAAAAGTATTACTAATGAGAGGAGCAGTGCTGATGTTCTTGGTGCAATTACATTAAATCCTCACGTTAGTCAACGTGAACTTGCCAGAGCATCGGGTATCAGTCGTTCTTCAATTCAACGAATTTTGAAAGAGAATAGATATCCATATCACTTAATTCCATCACAAGAACTTTTGGTGACAGACTACGAACGCCGCATAACATTTTGTGAATAGATACATGATGCTATGGAAAATAATGACTTTCTGTACAAAATACTTTTTTCCGACGAGGCTACTTTTATGAATTCAGGGCATGTGAATAGACATAATATGCATTATTGGGCCGTTGAAAATCCTCATTGGATGCGATCAATTCCATTCCAACATCGGTGGTCTTTAAATGTTTGGTGCGGAATAATAGGAGACCTTGTGATTGGACCATATTTTTTTGAAGAAACTGTAACGAGTAATAGTTATTGTAACTTATTACAAAACCATTTACCTGCGCTTTTGGAAAATGTGCCACTACACATCAGAAGGAAAATGTGGTTTCAGCAAGACGGCGCTCCGCCACATTTTGCAAACATCACCAAATAGTTGTTATACGAAAAATTTGGAGACAAGTGGATAGGTCGTGGTGGACCTGTTCAATGGCCTCCTCGATCTCCCGATCTGACACCATTAGACTTCTTTTTGTGGGGATATGTGAAGGAGAAAGTTATGTTTGAACCGCCAACGACGAAAGAGAATATGAAGCAAAGGATACGCGACGCTTGCGCTTCAGTGACTTCCGAAATGTTAAAAAATGTTAGGAGTAATTTGTTGCTTCAAATAAATACATGTTTACAAGTCCATGGCGGACATTTTGAACATTTAATAAATTGAATAAATAAACAAACAGTGTGTTGTGATTTTGATTTCGTGTAGCTTCGAAACTTTACACCGTCATATCTTTTAACAGAAACATCTGACAAAAAAATGTTTTTAACAAAATTTACTTGTTTTTACCCGTAGAACCCAACCATCTAACATTTTATAGGGGGTCCCGTTTGAAATTGTGAAGTTACCCCCTGCCCCCCTTTGAGGGGGGCAGGGGGTAACTTCATATTTATGTAGTTAGAAAGGGGCCCCTCGAATACATAAAACTTTCTTATGAACAACTTTTTGATTTGACAAATAGTTTCCGAAATATTTAGCTGTTAAGAGTTATGTGGGCCACCCTGTATATGTGTGCATATACACATATACAGAGCCAGATTAAGGGGGCGGGAGACTATAGCCCCGGGTCTCACTTATTAAAGGGCTTCACTCGAGTATCCTTCAAGAATACTTATTTTCCGAATAACTAAAAATATTTTTTAAACGCTAATGCAAGACTTTTAAATAAACTAATTACAATTTTATTAGACTTATTTTATTACTAGCATTTATTTCACAAACTTTGTACCCCCGCCCCCCCCCTCACTTTTTCGTTAAAGAGCTTGTATGGAGCCAATAGCCCCGGGCCTCAAAACCTTAATCCGGACCTGCACATATCTACATATACATTTTTTTGTATTCTGAATGAAATATGCAATTAAGGAGAGATATAAGAATTGAGAGAAAGTACAAGAGATATGCAAATAAGAAAGAAACAGACTGAACTTGTAGATTGTAGAATAACACATGTTCATCCATGTAATAGTTTGTTCATAAAATTTCGTTTATTTGCTGCTAAATCTAATATAAACAAAAAGAAAAAATCTAATAAGGTAAAATATACTGTTCACTTACATAGAGTATAAAGAGTAAGTAATATATTAAATAATATATTAATATCAAATAATCGATAAATATAAATAGTAATCGAAAATTGCAAGCACGTAAAAGCTAATAAACGGTTAACTAACAGACTAGTATCAGCGTATACAATATCGTGTACAAGAAAGCAGGATACGTTTTTTGACGTGTAATTTAATTTTATGTTGTCATTCATATAAAGACGCTATATATATGTTTTTTCAGTTTCTTGATCATATATAATTCTTCATTAAATGTATATACACAAATTCAACTTGTGTATTCATGCATGTATGCGAACAGGTACAATTTTTCTGTAATAAACGCGGCTTTTTCTTTCCTATTCTTTGTGTGAAAAATATCGACGTGATCAATTTTACGTTTCCTTAAGGTAGCTTCTTCTTTGTAAACTAACGGGGAAAAATAGAAAATTGTTGTTAAAATTTGTTCTATGCAAATACGTTTTTGCGGGTAAACTAGCAGCCTCAAGCGTCTCGGTAGAAAATTCTAAAAAGCTTAGGCGCTTCATTACAATTAGCACACACACGCACACAAGTGTACACAAATGCTCTACAAAGTATCAATCGCTTATCATGATTACGTTTAGCGACAAAATTGCAAAAGTTTTGGTTCGAGCTAATATTAAAGCAAATTTGTAAGTAATTATTGATTATAGGTTTATTTTATTGGCGTTGCAGTTTTCGTATTTGGTCCTCTAATTCCTTGACGCGCAGTTGGCTATTAGCGAGCTGCCGTCGTACCAGTCTCAATTCGTCGGTTTGACGAGCGAATGCTACTCGAAGTTCCGCCTCGTTGTTCGGAACATCGATAGTTTCCATAACTTTATTGTCGTTAAGCGGAGATGACAGCATATTTTTCTGAAAAAAGTATCTTCTAAAAAATCTAATAATATTTCAAGTTCAGAATGTACCATTTGCATTAAACTTATCTCTTTCAGATTTAATAATAGAATTAATAGAATTAATAGAACAATGAGTTGAGGCTTTCGCGATGATCACTATTAGTCTATTACTAGGTTTCCGGTCAATTGAAGCTAAGGAACCAAAGTGACCGAAAACACAGCTTCAACTCGAGAACCAGAACTGATAATGAATTTATTGTTAATAACATGTCTACATACCTGTATGACGACATTTCCAAATTTTTGTTGAAGTTGTTGAAACTTCGTGCTCTGATTACTGGATGTTTTCTGACTTTTCTCCGACATGTCGTGCAATTCCACCGGTCTATAATCGGGAATGGTTTCCGTAGATAAGAACGCAAACTTTTTCTTATTATTCAGATCGGTGGTCGGCGGTAATTGCGGCGGCTTGTATATCCGAGGCTTGTGTGTAGAAATGCTTCCACCTAATAATTAATTATGCTATATTAGCATAATCGCGTGGTCTTATCGTGTTAGCATACCAGATCAATAAGTGATGCGAAACCTGTTTTAAGGGAGATCAGAACTGGCGGACTATTCATACCGCTGATCCAATCTTTAGCTGACAATGCAGGACACGTGCCTATTGTGTCGGGATACAGATCTTCTTGAAACTGATCGCTCTGTAAAATAATTTAATTATGATAATTAAATAATTAAATTATTTTATATTATTATATAAAATAATTTAATTATTATAACATCGACAAAAGATTCTGATACGAAGCGCGCTTGCCTTTCGAGGGACTATCATAGAGATTGGCTCGCACATCCCACGCGTTGCATGTAACTTGTAAAATCTATACACCTCACATAGAGCAGTGGTAATGCCTCTTTTTGGCATTATTCCCAACCCTCTCTGAGGATTTCCAGATATGAACTGACTAAGGTAATGCATCCATGGTGCTTCGTTAACTACTTCATAATATCTAATATTACCGTCCCCCTGCAAAAGATAAGACAATGCGTTAATAATAGAGTTTTCTATTCATTATTATTATTTATATGATGAGGGAAAGGATCAATCTGCATATGGAGTTTATTGTAATGACTTTTATTGTTTTAACACAAGTTCATAAATTTGAAATTTATGTATTTTAACGTGACATTTGGTGAAACAAGTATTTTGTATTTAACATCTGGTTAGTGAGCGATTTTTCTAATGAGACTTTTAGAGACTATTACCTCTGTACTAGAAGTTTCAAAAACAGAAGAACATTTTCGAAATCAATTTTAAATTAAAATAAATTTATTTGACTACGATTTCCTACAATAATGTTGTAGCATTAAACATGGTCTTTCTGGGCTCTGGTGCGACTGGTACCGAAAAAATACAAGCCCTCAATTATTTCTCATTTTTACTTTTTTTCGTTCAAAATACCCTCCTTCTGAATCAATATAACGTTGGAAGCAATCGAAAAATTTTTCAAAGCAATCACTGCGTGTGTGTGCAGTTGGCGTAACATTTCGTGGAAACTCATTAATTGTTGAGAGTTCTGGCTTCCTTTTTAAAGGCAGGAGCACAGACTATTGCATAAGCGCATAAACAGATGCATAAGGAATTTGATTGGTCCATTTCCTTATGCACATGCTTATAGACCAATCAAATTCCTTATGCACATGCTTATAGACCAATCAAATTCCTTATGCATCTTTTTATGCGCTTATGCAAAAGTCTGTGCTCCTGCCTTAATAGTTCTAGAGTTCCTGATAGATTAAACGCATAGTTCTGACCATTAAACCGAAAAAATTGCATAGTGCAAAGTGAGACACCAACTTCACGCAGCGTCTCACTTTGTCCTGCGACACTTTCCGCCATCCTTCCGGCTAGATTTTAAAAGATCTACAGTTCAACATGAGTTCTAAGAAGAGTTCTACCTTCTAAAAGCAAAAAAACATAATTAAAGTGAAATAAAGACTAGCGACTTGCTTTATCTATATACATCGAGGTGAGACGCCGGTAGATTTTCAAGAGTTCTGCTTATTCTAAAACAGTTCTCGTATAGTTCGGGACATGTACAATGCCTTTCCA
Organism: Ooceraea biroi; assembly: GCF_003672135.1. Classification (NCBI taxonomy): domain Eukaryota; kingdom Metazoa; phylum Arthropoda; class Insecta; order Hymenoptera; family Formicidae; genus Ooceraea; species Ooceraea biroi. Next base: position 7,993,954 of record NC_039509.1, read on the forward strand.
AAGAGTTCTGATAGGAACAACGATTAGAAAATTTTTAAAAAAATTATTTCACCCGAAGAGTGGACGTTTTCGACTTTACCAGTGAGACGCTGGCCGAAATGCCGGAGTTCTGGCTTTCCTAAAATAGTTTTCGTATAGTTCCGAAGGTACTTATGAATTTCCTAAAGAATGCTATGCGCCAGCGACATCGAACAATTTAAAAAAAAATTAAAACTGCTCGAAAAGTGCACTTTAAGACAAAAAAGGGTGAGATGCTGGCCGAACTGTCGGAGTTCTGGCTTTCCTAAAATAGTTTTCGTATAGTTCCGAAGGTACTTATGAATTTCCTAGAGAATGCTATGCGCCAGCGACATCGAACAATTTAAAAAAAAATTAAAACTGCTCGAAAAGTGCACTTTAAGACAGAAAAGGGTGAGACGCTGGCCGAACTGTCGGAGTTCTAGCTTTCCTAAAATATTTTTCGTATGTCCGCTGGTGCATAGAACTCTTTAGGAAATGCATAAGTACCTTCGGAACTATACGAAAAATATTTTAGGAAAGCCAGAACTCCGACAGTTCGGCCAGCATCTCACCCTTTTTTGTCTTAAAATGCACTTTTCGAGCAGTTTTGTTTTTTAAATTATACAATGTTGCTGGTGCATAGAACTCTTTAGGAAAGTCGTAAGTACCTTCGGAACTATACGAAAAATATTTTAGGAAAGCCAGAACTCCGACATTTCGGCCAGCGTCTCACCCTTTTCTGTCTTAAAGTGCACTTTTCGAGCAGTTTTAATTTTTTTAAAAATTGTTCGATGTCGCTGGCGCATAGCATTCTTTAGGAAATTCATAACTACCTTCGGAACTATACGAAAACTATTTTAGGAAAGCCAGAACTCCGACAGTTCGGCCAGCATCTCACCCTTTTTTGTCTTAAAGTGCACTTTTCGAGCAGTTTTAATTTTTTTTTAAATTGTTCGATGTCGCTGGCACATAGCATTCTTTAGGAAATTCATAAGTACCTTCGGAACTATACGAAAACTATTTTAGGAAAGCCAGAACTCCGGCATTTCGGCCAGCGTCTCACTGGTAAAGTCGAAAACGTCCTCTTCGGGTGAAATAATTTTTTTAAAAATTTTCTAATCGTTGTTCCTATCAGAACTCTTTGGAAAGGCATTGTACATGTCCCGAACTATACGAGAACTGTTTTAGAATAAGCAGAACTCTTGAAAATCTACCGGCGTCTCACCTCGATGTATATAGATAAAGCAAGTCGCTAGTCTTTATTTCACTTTAATTATGTTTTTTTGCTTTTAGAAGGTAGAACTCTTCTTAGAACTCATGTTGAACTGTAGATCTTTTAAAATCTAGCCGGAAGGATGGCGGAAAGTGTCGCAGGACAAAGTGAGACGCTGCGTGAAGTTGGTGTCTCACTTTGCACTATACGATTTTTTCGGTTTAATGGCCATAACTATGCGTTTAACCTATCAGGAACTCTAGAACTATTAAAAAGGAAGCCAGAACTCTCAACAATTAATGAGTTTCCACGAAATGTTACGCCAACTTCACACACATAATCAGTGTACTTCATTTTCGGAATCATCTTCAACACGGCAATGCTTTTGAATCTTTCAGTATCTCGGAAGCCTTTTGAATCTCTTGAATGGTCTCGTAATGCATTCCTTTCATCACTAACTTGAGGTTTAGGAATAGCCCGAGGTCACACGGAGTCAAATCAGGCGAATAAAAATCAGGAAGTATCCGAGTACTGATATCTCTTCCAGCCAAGAAATTGCGCAATCTTGAATGTATATGTCTTGTTCCATTTAAAGCTTTAATAACGAAACCATTCATCAAGATGTAGCACTGAAGGAAACGATTCCAAAAAAACCAGTCGTATCAGAGCTTAGACACGCCGTGTAGATTAAATCTCATTTATAACAAATCAATAAATTGAATTTTATTAGTTAAGATGTTTTAAAAATTCCAGGTCCCAGCAAGATTAGAATAAAGAGAATAGAAATAGTAAGAAGAATTCTTTATGTATTCTTTATGTATTGTATGTATCATATGTTTTATGTATCATTTTTTAAAATATATTCTACAATATTTTTAAATAAAATCTGCTTGATTGATTAACCATTTTTCTGATGTAAAAACACTTATATAACATTATTAATTACAGATTCCACTTTTGCTCATATAATTAAATTATTTATATATTGTTTATATACATAATTTACTTCTTTCATAATTTATTTATGAAGTAAATTAAATAAATAAGTTCAAGCAAATAAGAATATAATTTTACGTATTTAGTTTCAGTCATTGTTGTGCGCTATGAAAATTCTTACCTTTCCAGCTAAAAAAACCATATTAGTGTCATTATCAAAAAATGGGAAGACCACTCCGCTCGATGAATCTATCGTTTCGCATATCAAGGGAACAGTTAGGTCATGTTGACTCCATATTGCATATTGTCGATCCGAGTGTCTGCTAAATCCGGTAGTCAAGAGACGCCCAGAGCTGCCAAGGAATACTACTTTACTTGCTTTTGTGCCAGCATGACAAATTCCTTCCTGTAAGGATTTACAAGATATATTGTATAATTAGTTCTAGTGTTAATATACCGGCGAATTAGCAATAAAATTAATCTTTATTGAAAATTAAATATAATTATTGTATAAATGAAATTGTTTTTTTTGTTTTTAATATTTACTTACCGAGACGACAATACCTGATCTGGGTTCAAAAACGCGTAACTTCTTATCCTTACAAGTGGTTGCCAATAAACTGCCATCACGGTTTAGAGACATGCTGTAAATGACATCAGGATGTCTATCGATGACGCTCACTGCCTCGCATTTATTTACATCCCATACAATAACGAGATGATCGAAACCAGCGCTGAAAAGTACATTTTCTGCAACTGGATGCCACTCGATGTAAGCGACGCGTCGTTTGTGCCCTTGTAGCTCCACCAACCACTCGGTTAAATTTCTTGACAATCCGCCATCAGGTATGTGCCAAAGTTTTATCTAAATAAGAATAAAAATCTATATAAAGAATTGTAAAGAAATTTCTACACACAACTTCGCCATAAAAGTTATTTGGAGATTTTTAAATCTTGGTTTTCAAATGTTATTATACAAATTTTTTAAATAAAACAACGTGGAATAATATATATTTTTTTTCATTTACATATACAGGATCAAGCACTTAACTTAACTATCTTGAATAATCCAATAACTTACTTAAAATGGGATAGCTATTCTGCACATGCAGAGTAGATATCTTGGAAATATGTATTGAACTTTTTTTGAAAATGAGATAATTCGGAATTTAAATGCCAGATGATAAATCTAAGACAGAACGAAGACTTACGGTGCAATCATCAGAACAAGATGCGATGATGTTGTCATTGAATGGATTCCATTTGATGTCCAAAACGGGACCAGTATGTCCAGTTACTCGACTAGCATTGAAGTCAAGACGTCCAGTCTGCAAAATTAAAATTGATTTTCAGACTAAATAATGCGACTTTTACACCTATCTTATCTGATTTTCAGAAGAGAGCTTCTCACATTCAATAACCTAATAACCAATTTACTCAAGAGATACAAATGTCGGTAAATCTTTTACTATAGCGGACACCTCGTCCATGACCTTGACCTTGACATATGTTGTCAAGGTCAATGTCCTGAATAACCTTCAAAAGGTTTTAGCCGGCAGTCATTATTTATTAAATATCCATGTTGTTGCACAGAACTTTTCACACTGAAAATTTTCGGGAAACTTTTCTAGAGCACTCGCAACCAACAGTGGTGCTAAACGTTTTTCCGCTTGATTATATGATATCGGTACCATATCTCCGTCTCTTTCCACCCTGCAGCCGAATATCAACCCTTGAGAAATAAACTTCTCTAATACAAGTGACCGCTTATTTCCAAACGTGACGCCTCTCTTTCCGACCGCGTGTCATCACCCTTGAGAAATAAACTTCTCTAAACAGTCCCATTCTTAGATCTGTATATCGCCTCTTCTCAATTGCTCATTGACAGCAGCTGGGTATCGGCGCTAGAAACCAAATATCGCTTCTATAAAACAATCTCATGGTTCCTAGAAATATGTTTAACTAAACATCTCTTTGATAGCAGCCGGCTATCGGCACTTGACAAATTAAGATATAAACAAATGTATTAGACGCGCGGTTTGTTTACATAAACAGGCAACACCCTCGACCGCGGAGGACCCAGAGACCCCCCCCCCCCACGTGATGTCATACCTCCGCGCCCCGGAATATCCCCCCCCCCCCTCGGAGCTTCCGAGTTAGAATTGGTACAGTATACCTACTGTCATTGACGTGTTGAATAACACCAAGGTTTACAACACTTGTAACACTGCATTGTAGAGATGACACGGCTAATAAGAAAAGGACAAAGAGCTCAAATAGAAAAATAATAGCCTGTATAATATTTTCGAAAATAGTAATTGTAATTAATTGTTTATTAGAACCGATATTAATTAGACTTTTTTTATCAATATCTGCTCTCAAAATATGTGACTCTTTTTTTAATACCCTGTATATATATATATATATAATATAACAATAATAATATAATAATAATATAATGGCAGAACAGAGGTTTTTAGAGAAAAGATCTGCTGTATTCACTTATAACTCAGTGAAAAAACGTAGCGTAATAATTAAGGCACACTTTAAAACGTAAATGTTAAGTTTTACGACACGATCGAAAAAGGTTGAAGAAAAACTTTTATTCTTCCCACGCACGTCGTCAAAGGTAAAATGTATTCTTCAATTTTATAAGCTTCACTTTAAATTAGCACCACTTGTAGAAAAATCTTTCTGAAGAAACATACTTCAAAATGCGCATGAAAAAACATCGCTTTTCAAAAATCGCTCTGCGACTATTTTTCGCAAAGATACGCGAGTTTAAATTTTATTCTCTTTAGTTTTAAAATCTCTTTGGTTTTAAAATGATCCTTTAATTTTGTTGAGAAGTGTAATTCTTTAGATAATTGATTGATTTCAATACTTTGAAATAAATCAGAGACGTCAAATAATTTGTTATACAAAACCGGAAAAAGAAATTGACATGCTCTCGCTTACACATTTGGTTGTGACGGCCGCATTAGTTAATAGCTTCATTATTAATAAGCAAGACATCGATAACTTAATGTAATTATAAATAACTCACACGATCCAACGATAGCACTAGGAATGCTCCACCACCTGCGACTTCCGTCACGACAGCCAGAAACTTGGGATTTACGGCGCAGAATTGCGAGTCGTGGGCATTCTTTGTGATCTTGATGTTGTCGTAGCATTTCTCTCTCTTGGCTGGCACACCGTAAACGTGGCGGAATTTGCTGCTGCGGACTCCGCGAAACCACGACTGTGAATATCATAGATATTAGGTAAATTTATTTATGTCAAATACATTTTATTATTTCAATCTCTTTACAGGAATAAAGTGCGAATGAATAATTAAATAAATTATTCAATAAAATAAATATTAAATAAAAAAATAAAAAATGATGCTAAATTTTTAACTCAATAGGCAAAATGTTATCAAATGCCAAAATATGTCAACAGATTCGCTCATATTATTAAATCAAATCCAGTATATCTGTATCTATGTTAAAATTGTATTTTGCCCGCAAAAGTCTGCGGACATAATCCAATATATATTGACAGCATATATAACAGATATATATAATATATAATATACAGGGTGGTCCACTTAAATCGATCATCTTAAATATTTCACTTGTTTTTGATGATACGAAAAAATGTCTAAGGAAAAAGTTGCACCGTTCGAAGGGGCTATCATGATGACAGAACAACAATTTTTTCAAGGCTATTTTTTTCGGAGATTCAAAGATCAAGATAATTTTTTTAAATGGAACTACATATTTTTGTTTGCGCAATTATATAGCCAACATCGAGAGTTCAGCGACCTATGACAACATGACCTTTTAATGATCTCGAACGCGGGAAACAGAAAAATAAAACTTTATGCTCTTCAACACAAAAATTTATTTAAGGAGGTGTTCGAAATGATGTCCTCCGACTTCAATACATTTTCTAAGGCTCCATGGACGTTCTACTCATCGAAGCCACCTTAAATTTTCGACGGTCCAATAGTTCATATTTCTTCTATTTACTTGTCCATGGTTAGTGAACATTGATTCATCGGTAAACACTCTCATGTTCTGGAATTCAATGGAATGTAAGATTGAAATAATTCCATACATGTATTGTGTGCGTGTGTGTATGTGTATGTAAATATTTATGATCGTGAAATGCTTTCGCAGTTCAGTTCATTTCCTGAGCTTCTCGATATCAGAGTTTAAATATGACTGATTATACGAAAGAGGAAAGAATAGAAATGCTTCTTATTTACGGTGAAAGCGGAAGCTCTACAGAGGCGCAGAGAATGTACGGCCAAAGATACCCTGAAAAGCGTTTACCGTCTCGCGCTGCTTTTGACCGTCTTATTAAAACATTTCGTGAAACTGGAAGTGTTTGTTCACGTAAGAAAATGCGACCTCGTTTGCAAACTAATGAACCAGCAGAAGTTACTGTTTTGGCTGCAGTGGCAAATAATCCACGTATCAGTTCTCGACAAATACAAAGAAATACTGGTATTTCCAAGACAAGTGTTTTACGCATTCTTAAACGCCACTCATTTCATCCATATCACATTGCATTGCATCAAGAACTTCATGGAAATGATTTTATTAATCGAATAGAATTTTGTCAATGGGCGCTACAACAGTTGGAGGTCAATGAATTCTTCTTCAACAGAATATTGTTTACCGATGAATCAACTTTCACTAACCATGGACAAGTAAATAGAAGAAATATGCATTATTGGTCCGTTGAAAATCCAAGGTGGCTTCGACAAGTAGAACGTCAACGTCCATGGTCTTAATGTATGGTGTGGTGTTTTACACAATCGAATCATTGGCCCTTTCTTTATTGATGGTACATTAAATAGGCAAAAATATGCTAATTTTTTGTCCCAACAATTATCAAACTTATTGGAAGAGGTGCCGTTAGAAACTCGTTTACAAATGTGGTATCAGCATGATGGTTGTCCGGCTCATAACGCACGTGTTGCACGTACAGTTTTACACGAAATGTTTCCGGAACGCTGGATAGGAAGAGGAGGACATATCAGTTGTCCAGCACGTTCTCCTGATTTGAATCCTTTAGACTTTTTTGTGGGGAATGTTAAAGAACACTGTTTACAATGATGTACCAACTACACAAGAGAACATGAGAGAGCGCATTTTGAATGCATGTGCTAGTATAAATTCAGAAATGATAGAAAGGGTAAGAGTATCATTTGTGCATCGTATTAGAAAATGTATTGAAGTCGGAGGACATCATTTCGAACACCTCCTTAAATAAATTTTTATGTTGAAGAGCATAAAGTTTGATTTTTCTGTTTCCCGCGTTCGAGATCATTAAAAGGTCATGTTGTCATAGGTCGCTGAACTCTCGATGTTGGCTATATAATTGCGCAAACAAAAATATGTAGTTCCATTTAAAAAAATTATCTTGACCTTTGAATCTCCGAAAAAAATAGCCTTGAAAAAATTGTTGTTCTGTCATCATGATAGCCCCTTCGAACGGTGCAACTTTTTCCTTAGACATTTTTTCGTATCATCAAAAACAAGTGAAATATTTAAGATGATCGATTTAAGTGGACCACCCTGTATAATACGTCCAGTGTTGCATTGATACGAAGACGATTTGTGCATTATCTTTAGTAAGACTTTCTCTTGCCCAGAAACCATGAAAAAGAAAGTTGTTAGCGTCATAAAGGAGATAAAAATAGCAATATATCATATTATCAGCTGATAGTTACAAAACTTTTCAAGAAAAACTTCTTAAATTATAATATATTAAATTCTGAAGAGTAAAGATTAGAACAAACAATGTGCGCAAAAAAGCATGATTAAAAATCGAAATATGATTGCATTATAAAAATATAGCATAGGTTTAAATTATTTTAATACAACCTCTTTTGTATTTTTTTTATCTTATTGATTTAATTGATGAGAGATTTATACTACCATATTGATATGTTACTTTAAAATAGTCTCTGCTTTAATAATGTTATGAATATCTTAACTTAGATTTTTATAATACTATTTTTCTGAGAAGTCGTACATACACACCCTAAAAAAATGATGAGTTATTTATAAGGATCACATATTTTATGATGTAAAATATAAAATTGTCAATTTTTCGGCTAATGACAATTGTTCATAATTAGCAAAGTTAATATCAGGTATACTTCCAGTTGTATTACTAATAATATTTAAAGATATTGTATTGCTTTTCTTTGAAGCGAAATGTTTTTGTTGTTATTAATTATTTTTCATAAGAATAGACAATATGATTTTGACGAAAGAATAAATACTTTTGTTCTACGAAGTCAAAGTGGATTACAATGCAAATGGGATAGCTGGAAACATTAAATTGGCCTTTGGTAAGGCCCCTATTAACACATTGCGGACGGATAACAAGATATCTTACATTTCATATTGCGCATATAATAATTTTAAAATTTGTTGAATATAAATATGACAATAATTTCTAATTATTAACAAATCATAAATAATTTTAAAATACTTGACGCAAAAAAATAGCTGGCTGCTGATTATATTTAGCTAAAATGTCTGATCCGTAATATGTTAATAAAAGGATTATTCAGTGGTGATTCGAAAAATTTTGTTTCCGAAATTTGAGTAAGATGAATCTTTTGAGTAAGAGGAATTCAGTTTTAAACAAGAACTAATTGAAAGTCACACTAAAAATTGACTCAACAGTTCGAGAACTTGCAATAGAACTAGGAGTTCCCGCTATGATATTTTCCAATATCTGGCTACAGGAGACGAAGTATCACAATTAGATAAATGAGTTGATAGAAGAAAAAATTCAGATTATTCGAAAAGTGTCCACTACTTAAAATTCGAAATAGTAGAGATCCACTTTCAAAGAGGATCATAAATTATGACGAAAAATAGATTCTTTATGACAATCGGAAGCGATCGGAAGCGATAGATGATGATAGTTGATAAGGCTCCTAAACATATGTATGTGAACCGAAATTAAAGTAGCAACCCGCATTAATTAATAGATGTAGATCCATAATTACTTACATAATTACTTACATAACTTTACATGATAATGTTCGTTTGCACATATCATAAACCAATAGGAAAACTAACTAAATTAAGATATGAAATTTTGCAGCATCCAGTATATTCACCAGAATCATCTTACACACATTTCTGCTTTTTGACAAATATACGATGCTAAATAAATGACAGTGACTAAAAATACATACAACTACCTCTTTTGAAATAATTTTATACAAAACAATTATTATAAATTGTATAACAGAAATACATTCTTCTCATTTGTATCATATACTAACATTATTGCAAGAAAAGTATTTCGTAACAAAATTTATTTATTTTTAAAAAACCGATCCAAAAGAATAGAGAGAGTAAAGCATTATTCTTATTTCATAAATTCAACAGTGTATCAGTTCTTTTCACTTTTATATATATTATGGTTTAATTAATATTTCTCATTATGCCTCTATATTTGTATAATTATCTGTAACAAACATGTAATGATAATTTAAGTAATAATTAAATCATACAAACACAAAAATTATACTCTGTAAGCATCATTTATTCTTTCTATTATTTCGGGACTCAAAAATGCTTCCAAAATTAAAAGCAACATATTTAAATATGTTTCTTCTTTCCTTCTATTTCTAGCACATAAAGACTTCATTACAAAAGAAAAATAAAGATTTTTAGTACGCTCTATATACACTTTTGTGCTATCATGCTGCTATCATGCATCTAGAAAAAGAATAATGAGTCATACGTGATTGAAATAAATTGACGAACACGAATGTGAAATCTTCTACATCCTCGCGAATTAACGTGAAACAACGTAATTTCATTGCCGAGTGCAGTGTAGTGTAGTAAGACAGATCAAATTATGCGACTTTTTCCTATAGAAAGCAATTAAATGTTTTACAAGAACTAAAAACAACGGGCAAAAAAATATCGATATATTTCTTTGCTCTAAAAATAGAAGTGTATAGGATATTCCAAATCTTACGAATTACTTTTTGTTTATTTAATTCTTTTATTAATTTAATTTATTTTTATTAATTTAAATTTTAACCTGTTTTTCAAATAAATATCCCGATAGGACTTACCATAACAAACCATAATATTCTACATTCAGTATCTTTCGAAATAATTCTGGCATTATTAACCTGTTCACATAAAGTTTATTTGATCTTAATTTGAAAATTTAAATTTTTCCAATTTATAAAAAAACTGTTAAATTTTTGGAATTTTTGAAATTTATGGAGGAATTAAAGGAAGTATGTTCCCTTTCCAATTTAATGAACTTAAATATATTAGAACACAGCTTAAAATAAGGAATATGAATTTTTTATACGTGTTTAATTTCATAAATAAAAGTTCAAACAGTCTAGATCTTTTGAACAGTATGTCTTCTTCTTCTAAACAATTAGCGAGTCGAAACGATCAGAAATGTGATCAAATATTCTCAACAAAAGTTTTATTGCTTCTAATGCGTTTTATTGGGCTGATCGATAAGTCCGTGCGAATTCTTGTCAAAATTTAAACACAAAACTTTGTATTAAGAATTAATTTTATTGAGCAAAATATGTACCTTTTTACCGATGACCTGTTGCCATTCCTCAACTGTATTATATGTACACCACACTCTAAAATGCTTGATTTTTATAAAAGAAATTGGATCAAATGATTTTTGAGATCCTTTAAAGAATGAAACTACAAATCATTGAGGAAGTTCTACAGAGACCGGAGTAAGTGGAAATCAGATGGTGCAAGATCGAGTAAATACAGTGGATTTGGCAAGACATCTTAGCCAAGTTATTATAATTTTCATTGAGTCTGTAAAAAAAACTTGTGGTCTAGCATTGTTGTCTAGGAACGCAATAGTTTTTCTATTGACTAATTCTGGACGCTTTTCATCGATTGTTGCCTTTAATTTGTTTAAATAGGAACAGTATTTGTTTGAATTGTTTGATTGTTCGGTTGTCCTCTTCTATATTTCCTCTTCCCCACTTCCATTCTGTTCTTTTTGTGTATCTTCTTCCCGTCTCGAATACCAATATTTTGATTTGCTGGCAAAAAGTGAGGAAAAGATTGAACAAATTTTGAATCCAGAAAAATTTCTGGATTCAAAATTTGTTCAATCTTTTCCTCACTTTTTGCCAGCAAAACTATACATCCGTGTGTATGATCGACCACAATTTTTCTTTTCCTATTTCCGTCTATTCCTTCCTCATCTCTATCTCCAAATTCTTGATATACATTGAGCACATTGAGCAATGTACATGACTCATAGGACATCCCTGTCTAACTCCGCTCCTTATCGAAACCTCGTCCAATCTTCTGTTTCCTATTTTTATCATTATTTTCACCTTATGTTTCCATATTCCTTCTCAGCCGTTCCCCTATTTCTGTTTTTCTCAGCATTTTCTCAACTTTACTCTATCTATCTTTAAATGCTACCTTGAAGTCTACGAAGAATGCAAAGATTTGTTTTTCTTCTTCATTATCTTTCCGTTTATCACGTAGTTCAGCATGTATGCTGCATCCAAATCATCTCTCTTTCCGCTCAAAAGCCGAACTCTGTCTTTCCTCCAATTTACTCTCCATTTAATTCTTCAGTTTCTCATTCAAAACATTCGCATGTGTCTATCAAAGTCTCTTCCCTATGGTTCTTTACACTTTTCCCTCCTTTCTTGTGTATTGGGCCAATTAGTCTTCTATTTTATTCTTATTTTTCCTCCTCTCCATATCTTATTTAATAATTTGAAGAAAACCTCTTTTATCTCTCTTGGCATTAATCTCCAGCTTCTTTCCCGGTGCTTTTCCTTTTTCCAATTTTTTTCAGTTATTTTATTAATTCTTCCCTCGTTATTTCCTCTTCCTCTTTTCCATTCTCCTCTGTCTTTTCTTTTTCTTCTTTTCCATCCTCCTTCTTTTCCTTGTCAGTTTTTTCTTGATTTCTCCTAGTGACTTCATGAAGTAAACGCTTTCCAAAGCATTCTCATCCATTTTCTCTCTCATATATTTCCATGTATTTTACTCTGTTTTTATTAATCTTCTTTCGTCTTCTTCTTTTTTTACGCTTTCTCCTTTTATTGTCACACCATATTCTAAACTCTTTTCTTCTTTTAATATATTCTTCCTTCTCCGACTTACCTTTCTTTATCCTTCTGAATTTTCTTCTCAATTCTTTTTTTCTTACTTTATTCTATGTTATGCCATTCCTTCTTTCCTAGTTTCCAAAGTATCTTTTTCTTAATTTTCATAATTAATTCCTTTATTTTTTTGTTTTTTTACTTCTCTCCAAATCTCTCCGTTTCCCATCTGTGTACACGACCAATTATTATTATATCATCATATAAATCCATCTCGAATCAACAATGTGGGAAAAAACTACAATTGATGGAAACTGAAACATGATGCAGTATCAACAATTTTTGGATTTCTCGCCATGACTATTTTAATAAAACCATGATGTCGCCAACCTAATCTCTTTTCATGACTCTAATTAAAGAGTCATTCTTTTTTATTAAATATAATTGGTAGCCAATAGGTACAAGCCTATTTGACTATTAAGGGATTTACTGTTTCCCCGTCATTGGCGCTGTCATCCCTCTTCTCCACTATCCTCTCGCCACCTTTTCCGTCTGCTTCTTGCTGTTTCCTAATGCATTCTCTTCTTTCTTGCCTCTTTTGCTACTGTTTTTTCTTATATTTGCTTTGCCTTTTTCTTCCTCTCTATCACTCTCGCGTTTCGCCCACTTCCACGTCTGTTGCTCACCTTTCTCTTTCATTTTTCTAACTTTTTTCTTTCTACTTGCCCCGCCTATGCACACTCTGCTCTCGCCCAACTGGTTGAGGTTTTTGAGGTTGAGAATTTTGAGATTGAGAATTGTTTTATAATATTTGAAAAAGAGTATAATAATCCGTGCTAAAGGAGCGCGAGTGGCGTGTGGCATAGTGGATGATCTGCTATGCCGAACGTCCCGGGTTCGATTCCCGGCGGAGCCGAAAAATTTTCATACGCTCATCGTCTCCTCCTCGATGGATTGGCAGTCCATCAGGAGTATCCTTGCTTAGAAATTCCCCATCCTAGCAGTTCGGAACCGGCATTAAACTGTAGGTGTATAATCCACGTGCGCCACGAGTATATGTTATTGAGAGAAAGGCCCTGGTCCGACTTGGACTGTAGCGCCATTGGAAGAAGAATCCGTGCTAAAGATTATCATTACGAATATCACGCAAATTAAATACATCGAAGATGATTCATACCGCATTGGATTAAGTTTTCACGAACATCAAAGGATTATTTTCATTATGAATTAAATTTCGTTTTTTTAACTTTTTGATATATTCTACACATATAGGTAACAGTCTACTATAAGTACTTTCGGAAGGCTGTCATGTTTCAGCCATTTGACCAATTCTTGCGAAACTTGGAGAAAGTATTAAGAATAAAATTTTTATTTGGCACCACTGGTGATAATCATGAGCCGTTGAAGAAATTTTATAACTTTTGAACCGCTTGTCGGAAAATTATGAAACTTGGTACAAATTGATAACGATTGAGGAGTAAAAGAATAGCACACCAAAGATAATTTTGCGCATATTCACATCAAAAATTTTACATTCTTTTAGTTTGTGGCCTGATAAAACTATCAACGACGCTCAACGATGATTATTCCCAGTAATGGCAAATAAAAATTTCATTCTTCCTTGATACTTTTTCCAAGTAAGAATTAGTTAAGTGGTTGAAAAATGGCAGAAAGTATTTATAGTTGATTGTTACATCTTATAAAAATAACGTTTAAATTATTAACAATAATTACATGATTTTTCCGATTTATATACAAACGTACAATAATAAAAGATACAATAATAAAAATGAATAAAAAATTTTGATAAAAATAATATTTTACTTGCAACATGTATTGCGAACATATTACAAAGAATTAAGAAATAACGTATTTCCACTTCTATGTCCGTCTCAATACTGTAATTAATATATGTTATTTTATTAAATATTAAGTTAATTAATATATTAAACCGAAAAACAAAATAAGGGTGTCAGTTTTATAGTCATTGTTAAAGTTCGCAATAGTACCAAAAAATGCGGAAAATTATTTTTTGCTAAAGTATTATTACATATTCATTCTTCTCATTCCTTTCGGAACAGTAAAAGTTTAATACATTCCTAAAACGTCTAAAGAATTTTTTCCGATCTCTTTTAATCATTGTGTTCTTCAATTTACATCTCGCGTTTGTATCTATTTCATTAGATATAAATAGAGATATAGATATAAATATATAGATATCTATTTCTAAGAAAACTTAAACACTTTAAACACATATGTCCACAGTCAGTTTGACAAAGTACGTATTGGATCCACTCTTGTTGCAGACGCTGCGCACTATCGTCTTGATAATTTTAATTTCTACGTACACATAAAGCTATATAAAAGCTATATAACTCACCTGTTTATCATTCGTCATGTCCGACGTTAATCAGGATCTTCACGTCTGAGATAATCGGTGCTCGATGAATACACGTGCGCGATGAGACGACCGTTGCTAGTGCACAACGGAGACGCGGTAACTGATAAGTTAGGTCCCATGCATGTCAGGTAGTTGGCAAGAGAGAGAGAGAGAGAGAGAGAGACAGAGAGAAAGGGGGAGGGGAAGAGATAGAGAAGGGAAAGAAAGAGACAGAAGGACACAGATGTGGATAATATTGCAACCAACTACACAAGTCGTTCTCTCACGGTGTGCTCACGCTTACTAAAAGAAACAAAAGGAAATGATGTACGCGTCTAATTAGCAACTCATAAAATTGTATAAAATAAGCAGGACATTAAAGCGCATTGCAATTCCCAATCACATCCACTAACTGAACGCTTGAGAAACAAAAAACAAAAAAAGACTGATTAACCCTTTCAGGGACACTGGCACATGTATGTACCACTTACATTGCCGCAGTTTTATTATTGTTGCTCTTATAATTTGGCCATAATAATCGTATCTTTTTATTTTTCTGACTTCTAAATACTTGTCCTCCAAGTTTCATTGATATTTTTATTTATTATAATAATTAACAATTATTATGAACAAATGAAGTTTAGAAAATAGCGTTTTTTTCATTTTAATTCGTCCCTGACAACACAAATGAAGATGGGAAGCTAAAGATTACTCCTACTATCATATATAATTTTTGCAAATTTTTTCGCAGGTACAATTTTTTTTATAAATAAATAAACAATTATATATTTTTGCGAAATAAGCGAGAAACATGACCTTTTGCTCAAAATATTATATATTGAAATTATATATTGAAAAAATATTACAAGTTGAGGTTTTTACTTTGAAAATCATGATACATATAAATAATATTGAGATAAATATAATAATGTAAATATGTAACAATGTAAAACATTTGGAATCCTTTATCTTGCTTCTAAAAGTGTGATAGGTCATTTCAATAGTATTTTTTCCATCGATTACGAATCTGAAAACAGAAATGTTTTATCACGTTTTTGAAAAAAACGGACTCCAGAAGTAAAAAAGCGGCGGCCATATTGGATCCGCCATATTGAATTTTGTAAATCCGACTTCAGATTCGTAATCAGCGATCAGAAAAACATAAAACTACATATTTTCGCAAAAATCCACTGAGTCGTTTAATTGTGCCCCTGAAAGGGTTAATTAATAGCGCGCATATAATCGGATTCGAGCGAAATTATTAAAACGAGCTTCGAGACTGTTTCTGTCAATTATGCATGCGATTGGTTTATGCGTCGAATGTGTAACGTTCAGTTAAGTTAAAAACAATTAAAGCGTTATTTTGAAAAATTTATCAAAGTCACAGGTAGCTTGCCACAGAAAAAGCACAACACGTACATCGACGCAAATTGTACTCTATTCTGCATCGTTTATAGTTTCATAAAAGAATCAATCTAAAGTTCCGTTTAATTTGATGCTTTACCAGAATCAGAAGGATCCAAAACATTTGCATGGAAACATTAAATTTGTGTTAAAAACATGTCATAATGTATAAGATGTAATGTGGTTTACTTCTGTTACACTTCTATTCTGTTAAAATATCATTCAACTGCAAAACAGTCCATCCCTTATAAACATATAAATCAAACGAACTATTCATTAATAATTATTATTTAATTATTATTAAATTATTATTATGTACAGTAAATACAAAGCGAACAAGTTTGTGAGAATAGTGGTGCTGCATGCAAAACTACATTGTACTGTACAACAACCACATACACATATCATAATCTTTACGTACGGTTTTGTTATATACTGTTAAGTAATCATAAATCATGTAAATACGTTTAATTACTCGTTTACCTTGCCGCTAGGTTTGTAACAGGCCCTCCCATCTACCATGTTGTTCATGATCACGTATTGATTCTCAGCACCATCCAAGCTCAATTTCTCTATCAATTCCTCCTTTGTGCGTATCATCTCCCAGTTGACGACGTTGTATCCCATAGACCTAACTTCATCCACGCAAAATTTTCTTTCCCAACTCACTCTCACACCAAACACTTTGTTCTTTTTGTCGGCAAACTACAAATTTCGTTGCCCCCGTTCAACGCGTTATCTTGCTCGCCTTTACCTTTATTGTTTATTAATTATACGATGAAAGTACACGCGCAATGGCAAACCAGGCACGTATGTACACTTATGTGCCTAACCAGTAATTAGTAAATCATTACAATTTATTCACATGTATATGTACACAGTATTGATCTGACGTTACAGATGTAAACACTGCAGCCATGATGGTGATCCTGGAATGACTAGTGAAACAGTGTTGCCATTTGCACGTACGCACAAAATTGAGACGGTCCCATATCGGAATAAAATAAAGATATGGACCGCCGCAATTTTGGGGAGCGCTTTATTGGACACGGTGCAATTGGACACAAGCCAATCAACTTGCTTAGTTTGGTTAGGTTAGGTTAGATTCCAATCGAAAAGTAGGCAATCGACACCCACCCCGCAATTTTGTGCGTACAAACAGAGAGAAGCCTGAGAGCGGTCACGCTCGCATTTTAACTGTAACGCCTCAAACGTGGACATTGAAGTGATTGAAGTGATTCTGTCTTTATTGCTCACTGAATATTGAATAAAGATAGAATGACGCCGCGAGCGTTGGGAGCGTCAAGTGGAACGCGTATGTCCACGTTTGAGGCGTTACAGTTAAAACGCGTGCGTGACCGCTCTCAGGCTTCTCTCTGGTACAAATTACGAAATTTTTATAAAACATTTTTGTGCAAATGGCAACACTGTTTCACTAGTCACTCCAGGATCACTAATGGCTCATGCCCACAGGACGCGGTAATGCGGCAACGCGGTGGCCAATCACCGTCTTGCATTTCTGGTAATACCGAAGTTATATATTTAGTATTACCAGAAATGCTGGTGCATTGCCGCGTTACCGCGTCCTGTGGGCATGAAGGTGCCTTTTCATGCAGCAAATTTTTCCCTGCGAATGATTTTTAGCGAGTAGCGAATAATTCGCCACGAATAGTTACCTCAATAAAGTTAGCCGGACAATTTCAACTTTAAACATTTTTGTTTATATGAATCGTTTGTTAGTGGTTTGTTGTTGATTGTTAGATTAATTAAAACATTTGTTAGACAATATTTTCTATGTAAATACGAAAACAATTTTTAATGTCAAGATAGCCGGTAAATTACAATTTTTGTTTCAAAATAGGTTTAATCGATGCGGAATCGTTTGTTGTTTCCGAATAAACTAATTAAAACGTTTGTTTCATAATGAAAAAAGATCATGTGCATGGTAAATGGAATGCAAGTTCACATTCGGTGTTGTATTTCTCAAATTTCTCAATGCAAAAATATGGGCGTAAACGGCGGCCTGGCCGCTCTCAGGTTCCTCTCTGGTTCGGCAAAAAGTACAAGAAGGTATTGTTGTTCTTAATATTGACGGAATATATTGCTGGATTTATAGTAAAATAATTAAAGAGAACGATAACGTGTATCATATGTGCAAAATATTTGGAGGCAAATGATACTACAAACTTATTGCTACTAAAAACAAGTAGAGGTATGTTGATTAAGCTATCAAAAGATGTTCATTATATTTGTACATGGGCAGAAAAAATTATTAGACAAAATCAAAATGACATTTTCAAAAAAATATGAAATGTAATTTGAAACAGTATTATACAACGTGTATTACCTCATGTATTTTAAAATATGGATTATCATATTCTTTCTCAGGAACCGTTTAATAATCATAAAAAACAACTAATTGTATCTATTGCAGAATATTATATTAAAATATAAATTTCATTATTTGGGAAAAATATATAACAAAGAAAAAAAAGATAGACAGAAATTAACAAACCTAATTTTATTTCAACACGAATAACAAATAAATAGTATATAAAGTATAATTTTTGTATTTTTATTTCTATCCATAAATCTCTTTAGTGAATTATTTTTATTATATCGTTGTTATCGTGGATAAACCTTCTATTAAGCATCTCGTAATCACGTGTTTATAAATTGAATAATGCGTGAAAGATGATTGTAGCTACATAGTAAAATAGATGTAAGGATATATTGATTTGTATTTCAAATTTATTTCCATTACGCTTTAAAGATTTAAATCAATTCCATATGTCATCGAGAAAGAAGAAAGCATAGTTTCACTAAAGTTTCCAAAGGAGATGCTTACGGAAGTAATTCAGGAGCAATCCGGCATTTCAATAAACCACGTAATGCGAGAGGACGAGATGCCACCAAGCACAAAAAGTCGATTATCAATTAAAATTAGTTAAAAATAAAATCAAATTATCCTTTGCGACAACAACCGTGAATAAGTAAATTATTCGATTTCAGGAATTAAGCTTTTAATGGACAACAGCGAGTGCGCTGCAACGAGGGAGGTATCCGCAGAAAAGAAAGCGATTTTCGAGTTTCTACTCTATCAATTGGGAGCCATGTCTCTTGATAGTTCCCCGTTGCAATGGTGGCTTCGAACGTCCACGAAGTGCCCGAACTTGACGAAGTTGGCGAACAAATATTCCTGCGTGCCCGCGTGTTGCGCACCGCCAACACGAATTCCGCAAATGCAATACTATACGAGGCGAGCGGCATTACCTCATCATTTGATTGACAAATTACTCTTCTTGCACGGCAATTATACATAAAATTAATATTTTTATTTAGTATACCTATACTGTAATACAAAGCAAATATACATATACATGATACATGGTACATATTTAAATTTTATGAAATAACGTAAGTTAATAGATTTCCACATCGTATATATCTTAATATACGTATCCCATTTTACTTAAAACCAAGTAAAAAATAGTTTGTTATATACAGTATGTAAAAAATTTCTATTAACAAGTATTTTTGTACTATCACTAAGATAGAATATATGAATAGAAGATATGATAGAAAAGATTTAATAAAAATTGAAATATATAATACTTAACCCTTAATCCGAAGGGTAATCTGTCGTTTGTGTCCGAAATCGACTATCTTCGGTACCTCACCTAAAAACAAACAAATTGTTTAAATACTGTTTACTTCCGTAAGCATCTCCTTTGGAAACTTTAGTGAAACTATGCTTTCTTCTTTCTCGATGACATATGGAATTGATTTAAATCTTTAAAGCATAATGGAAATAAACAGTCTAATCAGTATACGCAAATACGATACGCGAAATTCAACATGTTTAAAGGGATTTCTTCACCAATATACCTGGGATCCAAAGTAGCTGTCATTTGTAGAAGTAGCATAACGTTGCCGTCCACATATCACTCGCATAACATATCCAACAGAGATTTCTTGAATGACTTGGCAGTCTCGCTGTTGGATTCTTGCACTGTGAGATGTGAGGACACAAGTTGCTCAAGTAGTGGCTTCAATAATGACACCTGCGGTATTCTTTCCTCACTGAGTGCTATAATGGTGTCTTGAAATGGTTGAAGGACACTCACAAGATCCTCGATAACTGTCCACTGGTCGTTGGTAATCTCGAGCAGTTTTTGATCTATTCCTTCTGTTTTCTACTATAGTTGTGATACTCCTGCGATGTAGCACCATTTGTTCCAGCATGTTGTACGTAGAGATCCATACGCCAGGATAATCCAGCAACATAGCATTTTCTTTCAACTGTAATAAGAAGGATAAATTATGAAGCACAGAATATAATTTTTGTTACGCATATTAAATTATGCATGTACGGACTAAAAAGCAATTTATTAATATTAATTTGTTTAAAGTTTATTAACGACCCAACTGGCAATATAAATTAATTGGTTTAACGCAACGTTTCGGCCGTAGTTTACGGTCGAAACGTTGCGAACGTGCCACGAAGGCTAAAGGGAAAAAAAAACATTTCTGCGATCTCACGCTTTGTTTTTCATAATAATGTTATCAATTCGCAGAGAGACACGGGAAACTTGCCTGATACATATGTAAGGAGAGTCGGGAATGGCCGTAATAACACGTATAACTGCTTTTGAAAATCTCTTTTATTCGCGATGTGTCTCGGAAGACGACTGCGGAAGTGCGGACAGACTGCTCGACGAGCTCGCTCGCTCGCGAATGTTAGAAAAACAAAAGACATTCGTCGCTATATGAAGAAAGAATAAACGCTATGCTGCAATACCGCCAAAGGATAGCGGTCCCTCATACTGATTACAAACGGGCGGCATCGTCGCGCCGTTAATCGTTCGGTCGGTTCTAATATCTCGTGCATATATATCTCACATATACCTCACACATACGATAATATTTTGACACTAGCTTAACTTTCACTAGCTTGTTTTTCGACCGAAAAGTCCTTTCGTATCTGTTCAGAAGCCATTTAGCATTTGTACTAACTTTAAACATTTAATTACTGGCAAATTACATATTTCTTTTGGAATATTAACTTGTGTCATAAAAATAACTTACCACTGACGATTGTTCCTGCAGTGATGCAGGACAACGACGCTGCCACAGACACGCAGAAAGTCTCTTATATCTTTGGTATTATCTCCTCCTCTAATTTTTTCTTGCTGGGGATTGCACAGGGTGGGCGCAAGGTAGTTACAAGCCTCTAAAATTCGCGATCCTCTGGTAAATGGAGACCCATTATGATGAACTCTGCAACAGCGTCCGACAGGGTTTTGCCATCGATCTCCGATTGATTCGTCGTGTTGTCATCTGACTCATCATCACTCATCACTATCAACGGCTGGCCAATAGTGATATCGTCTTCTATGTTCGACAATGGTATTTTAGGATTCATGACGAATTGTATGTCACCATCTATCTGGACCGTGTCGTCCACATTGGTGGTGTAGATGTATTTCGTTGAGCTCAAACCTGCCTTGAGCAATCTCTTCTGTGCCTTGCGCTCCTTGTGATCCTGCGAGACGATCTGTCTGCAAGGTGCGTGCGTGGAGCACAAACAAAAAAAAAATTAAACACGCATGCAAATCAAGAGACGAACATGCACCTCTGTGCAGAACACGAATTTACACAAGTATTCGTCGCAAAACACGTGTTCTTTTGCACGAATATTGTCCGTTGAAATATTCCGAGCAATATGTGATACACTTACACGAGTCTATCCTCACTGAACGGCGTTTTTGCCACTTCCGACGTTCTGACGAATTTACCCGCGAACACGCGCGGCACGTGTTTGCGGGCAGTGTTTCAGCCGGGCCGCGGTTTTCGGTCATGTGCAGTGGAAATGGCCGTAACCAACATCGTATGATGCTGACAGTATTTCTTATACCTTAAATCATTCAATAACATAGAAGGGAAACTACTGATGGAATTTCGGTCTCTTCTTTTGAATAAAATTTCACTTTTTTAAGCGAAACCGTGATCCAACAAACGTTTTAATTAGTTTATTCGGAAACAACAAACGATTCCGCATCGATTAAACCTATTTTGAAACAAAAATTGTAATTTACCGGCTATCTTGGCATTAAAAATTGTTTTCGTATTTACATAGAAAATATTGTCTAACAAATGTTTTAATTAATCTAACAATCAACAACAAACCACTAACAAACGATTCGTATAAACAAAAATGTTTAAAGTCGAAGTTGTCCGGCTAACATTATTGAGGTCGAATAGTTTGTGAGCGTCACATCTGTATGGTTGCATGTCAACAATAGTAAGAAAATATTATACATAGTTATTTTGAAATGCTTTTAAATATTATATTTAATAAATATAGATTAAATTATTACTTTGTAGGAAAATCTTGAAATCTTTGTAATGGACGACGAGTCGGTTATAAACTGGACTTGGTATAACCACCAACTGCAGTGGTTATTGCAATATGTACAAGCAAATTATTATTATATTGTACAGAAAAGGAAAGCTACTGCAGTTGCAGCTACACTTTTACATTTGAGAAAAAGTGGAAAAAAAGATATTGTAAAAAGAAATATTGGATAGCACCCATTTTTCAAGAAAGGAAAGTGCAAGGTCGGTAGATGGAGGAACTGGCGAAGTAAGGTCCTCACATGACCGCCATTTTCGGGACAGCGCGTATGTGTGTATGTATGTATGTACACCATAGACTTATACAAATGGAAGGGGAATAGCATATACTTTCCGTAGCCGAAACTGTGTCTAACATCTGTGCGACAAGGATAGATAGAACATGACTTTGGTTCGCTATGCGCACGCGCTAAATAGTTGACGCATGCTCATAACCTGTCGTGTAGCAATGTATATAGAACAGTTGTATGATATGTATAATGTATGTGAGCACTTTATTATATATTATCTTTGGAAGGAACATACATATTGAGAATGAAGAGATACGAATAATGTTTTAATTTTTACCATAAATGTGTAATAAATGAAATATGTATTGTTTCTTATTATAATACAATACTTGTATTGTCTATTACATAAATAAATAGAACATTAAACAATAAAAACATAAAATAAAACATTAAAGCACAACTGAGATTAATACGAATGCCATATAATAATAATAACAATAACAATAGTAACGATACAATAATACTAATTATTCATTATGTTTTCATTGATGTGAATTCCATAAATTATTTACAATTGATGTTATATTATAAATTCGTAACAATTACAATTATATTTCATTTACAATTGCAGTCATCAGTATATTTGCAACGCAAACTTACCATAAAATTGTCAAAAGCACTTTCAGAAATTAAATTCTTTCGATTCAACTCGGTTAATAAGTCTTTTATGCTTTTTATGCGCGCACGTAATCTGTTTCGTGACTGCTGCAATGGTCCTCGTATGTTGACTGATAACTCGTCGTGTCAGAGCTATAGCTCGTTTTGCTCGTCGAGGTGTAGCTAAATGTGACGTTCGAATGTCACCAACGTATCGAGGTTCGAGAACAGGTGTTGTCCTTGGAGGTGTTCTTGGAGATGTTTGACAGTTCACTGAAGAAGTGTATAATTATTAATATTGCTACAATGTGTAACTTTATTATTTATAATTATATAAATTATTACAAAGATATAAACATAAAATGGCTGAACTTCCGAAAAAAATCCATAAAATAATTATTACCTTCGATCAATGTAGATACGGTATTAGCTGCTGTCTGAGAATTGTCAGAGGATGTACAAGCAACGGCATAAATGCCTTCCTTCGGTTATGAGTAACGGTCGGTAACGGCAAATGGCACGACTATGATGTGGACGGAGGCGGCGCGGCGCACACAGGCGAATTCTCACAAATTCAAAACCTAAAATATAAAATTAAGGTGTTTTCGAAATCTAGTTTAATAAATAATGTATTGACTATCAAAGAATCATTTGCAGTTATGAACAAAAATTAACCATTGTTTTTAAAAAATACCACTTTTAATCTGACGAGTTCGTAAGTTTTGCAAAAATTAAAAACTAAGTTATTGTTTGTATTTTAATAACATTAAGAACTTATCGATTAAAATGATAAGAACGTGCTAATAACATAAGCATCGCCAGCGTAAACATAGTATGTATACATACTAATATATTTTTATGTATATATACTATATATTGTTAAAGCTAAATAATAAATAATAATAATATAAAATTTATTAAGAATATTTTTTAAAATATCTATTTAATATATATAAGATATATATATATATATTTAATATATGATATATGGAAAGTTATTCAAGAAATATGTTTGAGACTGTTTCGACGTTATTAAATCTTTGGTGGCCCTGCAAAGGACCGATTTTTGGCCCTGAAAAGGACCGATTTTTTCCGGTAAAGAGGTCGATAGTGAATAGTCCGTCAGTCAGTAATCAGTCCAGTATCCGTCACGATCGATAACTTGATTGAGTTGATCAGGAATCGAATCAATCAAATTTGCGAGGAAGTCGGGTTGAAAGTTTCACTTGAAACATGACTTAACGCGCACTTGCAATAAGTCACAAGATAAAACGGGAAGTGCTGCGGCTCATTTTCAGATTGTGCATTGTTTTTCCGTCAAATCGTAACATTGGACTCGCTAATTAATCGCCAATAGGAATTGAAGAATTTGTTATATGCATTTCATTGGTTCGCATCGACACACCCCGTTGGGTATATAAACGATGCGCGAGTCCAGTGATGTTATAAACAAAACGTCTTCGTCGAGAGAAGACGGAACTCTCCCTGCTTATTTCTTCTTTTCGAGGCTGCGTAAAGGTTGTTCTATATTAGTTGCAAGCGATTGACCACATGCACATTAATTGCAAGTCGCACGAGTCTTATCCCAGCAAACACAAAGTAACAGGTAATATACATGTTACTTTGTGGGAAATTATAACTAACAGGTAATATACATGTTAGTTATAATTTCCCACTCATTAATATAAATACAATATAACATACGTGTTATGTAACAATTACATTGTTGAGTGGGAAATTATAACTAACATGTATATTACCTGTTACTTTGTGTTTGCTGGGAATATATCATATAGTTGCCATGATAACAAAGCTCGACACTCAGGTTATTGCAAATCGCAGAGACACAAATGTCAAATTTGACCAAACTTTGCGACTGCTGCTTGCGAGCAGTTTACGATCGGAAATAGTGCAGCTTACGTTCATGCGATTGCTTGCTTGCGTCTAATGTAGAACGACCTTTACTCGCAAACAATGAGGCTGTCATCACTGTATGCAACTAACTCGCATTATCTGCAGTAATATATATTATTTTTCAGGGCCAAAAATCGGTCCTTTTCAGGGCCACCAAAGATTTAATAACGTCGAAACAGTCTCAAACATATTTCTTGAATAACTTTCCATATATCATATATTAAATATATATATATATATATCTTATATATATTAAATAGATATTTTGAAAAATATTCTTAATAAATTTTATATTATTATTATTTATTATTTAGCTTTAACAATATATAGTATATATACATAAAAATATATTAGTATGTATACATACTATGTTTACGCTGGCGATGCTTATGTTATTAGCACGTTCTTATCATTTTAATCGATAAGTTCTTAATGTTATTAAAATACAAACAATAACTTAGTTTTTAATTTTTGCAAAACTTACGAACTCGTCAGATTAAAAATGGCATTTTTTAAAAACAATGGTTAATTTTTGTTCATAACTGCAAATGATTCTTTGATAGTCAATACATTATTTATTAAACTAGATTTCGAAAACACCTTAATTTTATATTTTAGGTTTTGAATTTGTAAGAATTCGCCTGTGTGCGCCGCGCCGCCTCCGTCCACATCACAGTCGTGCCATCTGCCGTTACCGACCGTTACTCATAACCGAAGGAAGGCATTTATGCCGTTGCTTGTACTAGCTTCCACAACGGACATTTCATCCAAATTGTGTTTTTTCATTAGTGGCTGATATTTGTCATCTGTTGTATTTGATCTGCAATATATTTTTGTTTTATAATTGTACATTCGTGACACCCTCAAGAATCACAAAGTTAGACACACAAACAATTACCACATTATTTTTATTAAATAGTACCTTTTCTTTCTTTTTTGTGTCTTGATGGATGGTATTGCTCCACGATTTATAATAACACAATTTATTCTCTTCGTTAAATCCTCTTCCTTAAAATAATTAGAACATAGGAAGGTAGCGGTATTGAGATCCTTCTCTCCGATTCCACAGAAAGATAACCATTTTTCTCTACTATGCCTATCTTTCGGAAACCTGTAAAGCACATATGAGCATTTTAATTTTCAATGCCAAAACTATTAAATTTCACAGTAAATAAACATATATATTCTGAAACATATACATAACCTATACAAAAATAATTTTTAATTTCTTTACCGGTGATATGAAACGATTTTATTCCAATTGCCGCACAGCACACAATAAACTCCTATTTCTTCTTCTCTGACAATAGTACACAACCTATAATCACAAACTGACACGTGGTACACAACCTACAATCACAAATACAATTTCACACTCTCGCTTCGGCCGCTCATGTGCATTGCGAGGAAAAGTAATGAAACGAAACAGGACTATAGTTTTCTGTCTCACTTCTTGGACACAGTTGTGCGGGTCCTTTTCCCCTTCCATATGTTAAGTGCTATGATGTACACGTAGTATCATGTATATACATGTGTATTGATGTGTATGTCAGTCAGCAGGCAAAGTCGACAACAAAGTGAACAGAGTGTTGTGAAACAAAAATGCCAGGTTGTTTTGCCAAAACCTGCATTTATGCAAAAATACTTCACCGTTCTTATTCATGTATCCCGCATAAAACGAGAATAACCTACATTTCGCCGCCATTTTCGGGTCAAATCGTGTGAAGTGGATGCGAGGACCTTACTTCGCCAGTTCCTCCATCTATCGACCTTGGGAAAGTGCATGGATTCTTTCATGCTGTGCTACCTAAACTCGTTTTAGAAGATTTGAGATTTAATAATTACATACGCATGTCTGCAACTCAATTTGAAAAGTTAACATTCTTAGTTGGAGCAGACATATTCATTCCTTACGAATATTCGCTACAAGCTGAAACTTTTCAGCGAACAGCGATTACTCGCTAGCGAACAGCGAATGATCACGTGACCTTCATTCGCGGCGATTATTTCGTTGCATGAAACGGCACCTTGAGCCCATAAAAAGTGTGACGATTTGTATCAGAAAGAAACTTGAGAGCGGTCACGCTCGCGTTTTAACTGTAACGCCTCAAACGTGGAGATTGAAGTGATTCTGTCTTTATTGCTCACTGAATATTGAATAAAGATAGAATGACGCCGCGAACGTTGGGAGCGTCAAGTGGAACGCATATGTCCACGTTTGAGGCGTTAGGGTGAATTCACACCTTGGCAGAATAGCAGAAAACAGAAAAGCAGAAGCCAATCAGAACTCGCGCTGGTAGTCGACAGTACATTCTGCTTTTCTGCTTCTATCTTTCCGCCAACTGTCGACTATCCGCGCGAGTTCTGATTGGCTTCTGTTTTTCTGCTTTCTGCTATTCTGCCAAGGTGTGAATCCGCCTTTACAGTTAAAACGCGAACGTGACCGCTCTCAGGCTTCTCTCTGTTTGTATCCAGACTCTTATTATAATGTCTCTAGATTCACCTAGAGACTTACAAGTGCCTTGCTGCTAAGGTCTCTAGATTCACTTAATTTGCCAACCTGACGATTTTCAGACTTCATTCTGTTGAGTGTTGACCATCAACGGTACAACGTAGCAACCGACAAATGAAAGCGTGACGTGATCTGTGGCACGCGCGTCACTGTAGAATTATACGTCGCGAGAGGAGGATAATGTTTTCGCAGCGCATAGAAATCGAGAAAAATCGTCTGTAGGACATCGATATCGAATCGCACCCTGTGCGGCATCGTTCCGTACGCTAGACGACGAGAAATATGGAAGCTGATTGCCAGTCAACGCTGAGTCCGTCGCGGACACTGACAGGTGAGCTGATGATGTTATTGTTGACGGTCGTCAACATGAAATTTCTGTAGAACAAATTGCTTGTCCAAAATTAATAGAATCGTTGCATTCCGGGAAAGCCACTTCGTCGTTCCTCGTAGTCATTGCATTGTTCCTTCAATGTAAATCTGTTAGGCTGTAATCTTCATTAACAGAAAACGTAAACGTCACAATACAATGCGGATACTCTCTAAACTATTTCCGTTAAATCTGTACCAGTATCATCGATTTGTTTCACGTTTATGTTTGTGCTTATGTGTTATCAATTAATTTATATCGTTGCAAATGTTCAGGGATAGGCAATGATTGTGAGGACCCATACCCCAGCTTGTCAGATTACCATGATTATGAGCCGAACTTGGAATTCGATGATACCGAATTGCAAACCACTTCGAACAACGGTGAGACGTCTATTCTGCCTTAAAATGGAGGAATTCCTTTTTTTATTGTTAATTTCCTTTACATTCACTATCTATAATTATAGATAAGGATATACATAATTACACATGTCGCAAGCTTAATCATGCTAGTTTCTGTTCTGTTATATTGAATAAAGTACCAATAAAATAAATTTTATTTCATCTTATTGATTTACATTCATTAATTAAAATTATATTAGGAAATATATAATTTTAATATTATTATGTAATAAAAATCTGATAAACATGGTTATCAGTATATATATTTTTGCCATTTATTATTTTTCATAACTGTAAAATATAAACATACTAGGGTTCTACTTGTCCATGTAGTCTCAATTAATAAAATAGAATCTTTAATTAACAATATTTTATTTTTATGTAGGTGAAGAGGTAATGCAGTGCATTGAAATTAACAATTATTTTGAAAGAAGAAAGATATCAGCAACAATTAGTCTTTTTTGCATAAGAATATTTAATAATCTTTGTAAAAATATTTATACTTATGGCAACTAATTTTATAACAATCAACTTTATCCTTTTGTCCTTTTTACGATTATGAGCAGTATCACGCATATAATCTAATTATTTTTAAAACTGTTATGAAAATTACACTATTATTGCAATAATTACAATAATATTAACTTAGAAATTATCTTATAAATCAATAATGATATTTTAAAGTTTCTTATGCTCTACTTAATATAATGTGCAGTATAACGTACCATATTATATTCAAATCTTAGCGAACTTGATTGAGAATTTATAATAATATTATATATTATATTTACACAAAACTTAATCCATATTAGATAGTTAGATACTGTAGCAATGTAACTGTTTTTGATCCAAGAATGCATTTTGTGTGCAGCTGTACAACTCCTAGAAGCAAAATTGGATTTGGTGAGCAGCAGTGCGGGTACTGGCTTGGATTATTTGGAAAGCCCAGTGAGCGATGGGACGATCGAGGAGAACTTTGAGGAGGCTTTAGTAGACGCTCCGGTTATCGAATCTGGTGTGTGACCTTTTACCTTCTGTTAGTAGCCACTAAATGTCATGGCATTCTTGGGGCATAGCAGGTGAATTATATAGAACCTTGTATAGTTTGTTTTATATTGCATGATGTAAAAAGATGGAGGAGGAAAAGTAATGTAACAAATGGATTTTTTGCCTTTTTAATCCTTTTTGCGATAATGTTGCATATAATTCGAGCCCTTGAAGCGGAATGGTAATCGACAGCGGTGATAGTGATCCTACATTTACCTTGTTTTGTGGAATTTATAATTTTTGTTTTATAAGACAAGATTGCTCCAAGGGATCGAACTATTTCTCTGCTCGATTTTTTGGTATTTTTGAGTTGAAGGAAGTTTTTATTGCGAGTATGCCTGAAACGTGCCGATCTTGAGATCTTGTTACATTGAGCATTAATGAATTCTTTTTGTTAACGAATAGCGGAAGATTTAGCTGCTTTAGATCAAGAACTCGCCGATGAGGAGGATTATCTCGACATATCTAGATACGGTATCGTGGAAGTGGTCGGTGATGACAGTGCTGGTCGCAAGATAATTGTTGTATCAGCTTGCAAATTACCTCCCATCGGGAGGGAAACCTTCAATCATGCGAAACTCCTTAGGTGAGTTCGCGATACCTTGTAAGATGACATGCATCGTAGGATGACATTCGCATCCAACTGCCAACAATGAGTTACAATCTATCCATGTATTATTTAAAGATCGCGTAACGCTGTTATATCTAGTAGTTTCTAGTAGTATTCTTACATTCCCTGTCCAATCTCTTGACATTACGACTGAATTCAATTTTTTCTATCGTATTCTTCTTTTCTTTATTGAAGTATTTATTTGTTAAAGTAAATTTCATATTCTGCTGTAGGTATCTCACGCATACTTTAGACACGTTCGTGGAGCAAGATTACAGCCTCGTTTATTTCCATTATGGCCTTACGTCGAAAAACAAACCACCATTATCATGGCTGTGGCAGGCGTACAAGGCGTTCGACAGGAAGTACAAAAAGAATCTCAAAGCTCTTTATCTAGTACATCCAACGAACTTTATTAGGATCGTATGGCAAATATTTAAACCTGCTATTAGGTATGCAATTAATGTTTTCTCTTTTTTTTTCTCATATTGTAATATTATATAGAGTGTCCCAAAATAAGCGCAAAGTACACCAGAAGATTTCTGATGCCAAACAACACAACTCTTTCCTTTACTAAAATTCAGAATAGTTTTCAAATGAGAGTTATTTCAAGTTTCCTAATTAACGTACTAGATTGCATCAAGAAGCAAGGAATCAAGAGCTGCACAAGCCGCGCGCCTTGTCGCATCATAAAATATCATGTCGGTCATATAGATTATTTTTTTCTATCTTATTAAAGATTTTATTATAAATATTTACTATAAATAATATCTGATTGTATAAAATTATTTTGAATATAAATATCTGTTATGAAAACATTTCTCACGGATATTGAAAAACAAACAAAATAAAATAATATGCTTAAACGATACATAAAAATATTTTATGCAAAGAATAATTTCAACCTTTTTTGAAATACTTGTAACCTTGTAAAGGACTGATTGAATATTATTTATCTTTTTTCTGGCGTACCACTTCATAATAGTAGACTTGTCAG
Organism: Ooceraea biroi; assembly: GCF_003672135.1. Lineage (NCBI taxonomy): Eukaryota > Metazoa > Arthropoda > Insecta > Hymenoptera > Formicidae > Ooceraea > Ooceraea biroi. The sequence continues at coordinate 8,025,138 of NC_039509.1, forward strand.
ACACAAGGTTTCCAAATTCTTGGATTGGTTGAGGTAGTCAACCAATTTAAAAAGTTTTATTTATAAGAGTCCTGTGAGAAAAAAGAACGACTTTTCTGTGCAATTGCAACTATTACACCGGAAATGCTTCAACGTCTACAGAAAACTCTCATCTGCATAGCACAATGTTTTCGTAACTTATATTCAAAATAACGGTGCGCGTCTTGTACCGCTCCAGACTCAAACGCAATCTAGTATGCTAATTGGATAACGTGGAATAGCTCTTATTTAAACATTATCATTCGGACTAAATTGTGTGTAAAGGAAAAAGTTGTTTTATTTGTATCAGGAATCTTCTGATGTATTTACTTCATATGCGTTTATTCTGAAACACCCTGTATATTACACAACATATATAAATTTCTTGTATAATGCAGCGCTAAATTTGGACGAAAAATGATGTATGTTAATTATCTGGAGGAATTGGCGCAATATATTAACTTGGACCAACTAATTATACCTCCTCAAGTGATAGAGTATGTAAATCAGTTATATAACGATAATAGTCATCTTTAAATTATCTTACAATGAATCTTATCTTATTAATTGCTTAAATTATTTTAGACACAACGAACAGTTATTGATAAAAAATAAGAGAAACTTACCAGCGAGTCCGCCGCCAAGCGCAGTAGTTACGCCAGTCGGCACGACGCAATTCGGTGCTAGCTTGCAATTTATAAAAGAAAATAACAACGGTGATCCAATACCACCGATCCTAAAGCAATGCGTGGAATTTCTTGATACGCCTGACGGTATGCTATTTCAACGAGAGGTTGTTTTGCCCTGCAGAATAAAATAACAGTAATTGCTCTATGTCGTTCTAGCTTTGGAAACAGAAGGGATATTTCGAAGGTCAGCTAACGTGGCGGTCATCAAGGAACTTCAGAATCGCTGTAACCAAGGCTTAACCGTTGATTTTCAAGGAGATCCGCATATCGCCGCCGTTCTACTCAAGACGTTCCTTCGCGAGTTGGACGAGCCTCTCATGACCTACGAACTGTATGACGAGATCACGCAATTCCAAAGTGAGCCTTATATTAGATTCTTCTTTCTTTTTTCAAATATTAAGGGGATTCTGGAGTCGTCTGTTTTACCATGAAATTCATTCCAATCAAACTTTTTTTTGGTTGCATAAAACAACAAATCCTCTTCCACAATTACAATACACATAAAAATGCGTGTCAATAACTTGGACTTTATGTCAAAAACGGAAAAAATTTCAAAACTTACAGTTTTATTACCGACTTGTAGCTTGCCTCGTATGATAATATGCTTATAATATATAAGTTGTGCAGTTTGTACATAGCTATTGGCAAAGAGACAGAAGGAAGCTTTTAAAAGAGACTTCAGAATTCTAGTAAAAAAGATTGATTGGAATAAAAATTTTGAGCATATGTGCATCTCTGAAATCGTGACCAAAAGTAAAACAGAGCACAAGATTAATTCCTTGATATCGTGCAAAAGGCTTTTTCATTCCGCGCAAGACAACCAATGAAAAGATCTATTAAAAAAACTCATTCATTCCGTCGGTAATATAGACGATTCCAGCTTCCCCTTAATAGCAGGATTAGGTATCTATTCTCTTCTTTCTTTAATCTATATTGCAGCATTGTCGAAGGACGAACGTCCTCGTAAAATTAAGATATTAGTACTGGAGAAACTTCCCGAGGACAACTACCAAGTTCTCAAGTACATCGTACAATTTTTGTCGAGGGTACGTTGCCAATATTTTGCTATAATAAATATATCGGCCTTATATAGAAAAAAACTGATATATGTATTCCTTCTCCCGTGACAGGTAATGGACCGATGTGACTTAAACAAAATGACTTCGAGTAATCTTGCAGTCGTATTTGGGCCAAATCTAGTTAGAGCGCCACCAGCGCGTGGATTGTCCCTCTCCGCGATAGGACCCATCAATCAATTCATTGATTTCTTATTCACTTATCAAGATAAGATATTTATTATTTAAAAGTGATTTCCAGGGCCTAATAACGTGCAACTGTCGACTGTGTATTACTGCATGCATACCACGTCCGCATTTTTGTTTACCGAAATATTTTTCTATCTGATACGTGATAGCAAAGTAGAAGAAGATATTCAATGTTCATTTTTACAGAAGTTTTGCACAAGATTTTGTAATACAGGTAGGCGTAATGATGTTCGGACAAAAGACTAGAACGATGGATGTTGGTTGTGTAATATTGAGATGCCAGTTTGAATATAGACAACATATGTGTATATTTAGAAAAAAACTTACGACCGAATACCAAAGATATACAAAGCGTCATACAGTAAATATAATGTGTAAGGATTATTTAGAAGCAATGCTTACTTATTTAATAAAACGTAGAAAAGTATATGTTTGCGAATGAAAAAATATATTGAAGAATATTTTTGTCATTGTGCGATTTTAGACTTAATACGCCGCCCGCTATTTATCTTAATTTTATTTCAATTAATTTCTTTTAACGTTAGATTTATAGTAAAAGTGTTTTAAACAATTAATTTTTTTCTAACTTTTTAACTCATACCAACTATGTTATTTTTTATCCGTAGTTTTTTTCAACTTTGATGATATTTTTATTTTGTTGTTTTCTCTTATGCTGTCAATTGAAAGAATTTACATTTATCAAGTGTTATTTAATCAATTTAAATTGTTGCTTCGATTAAATTCTTAATAATTAAATTAAATTAAATTATTAAATTCTTAATTCTCGATTTAATCTTGTATTATAAATCAATCTTTATTCTTTATTTTCATTGCACAATCGGGATCATCGAATTATGTTATATAGCTTCAAGTTTGAAATAAATTTTTCATAAACTAGATACACAACACACACACACACACACACACATTATTTATTTATTGGATTGAACGGAAAGTTCGTTCCGTTTTTGGCAAGAAATTGGTGAAAATAGGCGTGTCTAACTTTATTCAAATGACTTTAAACAAACAGAATTTCGGGGATGACAAACCGATAAAAAAATATATAAAATATGTAAATATGATTGTGTTTTGTGTAGTTGGCATCAGTCCAAAAATGGAGACTAATAATGTGCATTTTCGACATCTCATGCTTTTCTACTTTTAAAAAGACAAGAATGTAACTCAAACTCAAGAAAAGATTTGCGGTGTGTGGAGAGAATGCGGTAAACGAACGAACGTGCCGAAAGTAGTTTGCGAAATTTCGTGCTGATGATTTTTGTCTCGACAACACACTACGCTCAAAACGGTCGATCGAAATTGATGAAATACTGCAAATATTGCAAATAGTAGTTGTTAAACATTTACATGATTGCGTGATCAGTCGTCTCGATGTCAAAAAATAATTTTTTTTACAACAATCTAGAGCACAAGATAAACAATCATTATCGACTCCGAAAGGAGGAATTCCGAAAAAGGTCATATTTTGCACCTGACGGTCTTGAACAAGAATCTTGCATTATAAGGTCCTACCAGGCGACCAAACAATTAATTCAAATATACTGTTCATAATTGAACCGATTGAAAGTAATAAGTAGTCAAGCAAAACCGTCCAGAATTGATCAATCTTAAAGGCGTCAGCTTCCACTATGATAATGCCAGACCGCATGTCTCTTCGGCGACTTGGTAAAAATTAGTACAGCTTGGTCGGGACGTTCTATCCTATCTACTATATTCCTCGGATTTAGCACCCTTGGATTATTATTTGTTCTCTTCAAAACTCTCTTAATGAAAAAACTCTTCGATTTCCCAAAAACCACCTTGAGCAGTTTTTCACTCAGAAAACTGACAACTTCTGACTATGGACGGAATTGTGAAACTATCTGAAAGAAAGCAAAAAATTATCGATAAAAATGGTTGCATATGTTGATGAATAAAGTTGTATCTGAAGAAATCGTCTTTCAATTTTGACAAAAAATCGGAATGAACTTTCTGTTCAAGCCAATATTTCAAACGTTAAGATGTTCTACATATATATTGTAAATAAAATTAATCTTCACTCTTTTGACATTCTTCAAATGGCAATGTTATGTATATATATTGAAGAAATCGTAATGATAGTATGATAATAATTGCGGTCTAAGAAATATAGTATATCTGATATTATAATTTAACTCGGAGAGATTAAATATATTTAATATATGCATACACACACACACATACATATATATGTATGTATGTATATATACACATACGTACATGCGATGAGACTTTAAGTTTCAAATCGCTGAGATTGTTAATGGCAGATTCCTGATGAAATCGTAATATGAAAAAGTATAGGGTATAATAATAACTTTTGAATGAGGCATTTAATTGGCCGCTCAGCAGATTCTGCCAGCATTGGCGACAAAAAACGAGCAGGATCTGCAGTACGTTCCATTTAAATACATACATTGGAACGACAAATTCTGCTCGGTTTCTGCTGTCAGTCTGTCACTATATTCTGCTATTAAAACCTGTTGTATTTCTGCTAGCAAGTTGCTGACAAAGTCTGTAGTAGATACTACATAAAATCTGCTCTTTAGCCATCTGGGATAATAATAGCGACGTAAATAATTTACTGATTTTAACACATCAAACTATTTATAACAGTTTGTGCAGCATATTATAACAAACTGATATGTTCCCTCACGATAGAATTTTTTATTGTGATAAAATTTTTCTGATAAAATGCCAAAACAAATGCCACTCAATAAATTACTTTTAGAGATATTCTAAGGACACTTGTTATGCGAATATATTCGAAAAATCACATAACTTACTTGATTATTTAATTAATCATTAATTCAATATTATAATAAATTATTAACTGATTACAAAATTGATCATCTAATATTTGTTATTAAGAAATTGTTATGGTATTAATGGCTTTGCATCAAGTGTTTATCTTTAAATCAGAAATCTGCTATGACATCTTACACTGATCTGAGTCTCTCCCTCCTCTTTTCTTCTTTTTCTTTGCCGTTCTACGTTTTTTTTCCACTCTCTTCTTTTTTTTCTATATGTGAGTACATGCATAGAAAAAGAAAGAAAAAGGAGCAAGAGAGAGGGAGATATACACATATACATATATAGAATAAGAAAAACTTTATATTAATCCTAAGCAATATAAAAGAATTTAATCATCTTTAAAAGAAAAAGACATTAACCTGATTAAGAACGTGCATAATATTACATATATTTCTTCTAATTTTATCAAGCATAGTACGTGAACCAAATGTTTCAGTCCTGTTTGGAATATCGTTTTCTCTTGCTCTTCAATAAAGCATTGCACTGCACAATATACGAAAGTGTTACAACAATTTTAACAAATCCAACGTTATTTAGTTCGAAAATATAAAGAAAAGAATATTTTGATTAATGAAAACGTATTAGAGTATATTTCCTATCTAATTACTTCTTTACTTTTTGTAATATCCTATTAACAGATGTAATGTCGACATAATGGATGTAATGAGAAATGAAATAATTTATGTTGTTTAGGATTAATGTGTAATATTAAAAATGAAGTGATAACGTGGTGAAACAATTAGCGTAGCTCTCGTGACCACTCAGTCATTATGTATAAGTTCTATTAAATTAAAGAGATATTTTTTTCCAAAATTTCATCTCAGAAGAAAAAAAGTAATGTTTTATCTTAATAATAGTTGCATTCGAGTATCATAATTGAAAGTTTATATACATTTGTTACTAGCATTGTGTATGTGTGGTATGCACCGATTAAGTGCGAAAGATCAGCGTCACACATATGACAGCGATTTTTTTATCTCATTTCCATAAAGGCAAAGAAAAAGTCTATTTTTTCAATATCAAAAATAAAAGAAGAAATGTAACACATAGGTTTCCTAACTGCACCGTGCTTGAGTAAATGTGCTAAATAGAAAAAAAAGAAAGAGCTCCGTAATGTAATAAATGTCAGGGTACTGCATACCATTTGAAGTAATTTATTTCTCCATTGTTTAATAACCGGTTTGAAGAACAAAATACTTCTCAAAGTAAACTCTGCAAATCCATTTTTCTCTTGCCAGTTCTGCCATTATAGGTAATTGGGCTAATCTATAGTCGACAGTTGAAATTTTCTTGTTTTGCTAAATCATCGACTCAATCAAAATGACTATGCCAGATTTGTATAGAACCGATGTGACTTTCAACTACATTCCTCGTTATTGCGAATAGAAGGACATATAATAAAATATATTATTTTGGCTGTTTTCCAGCAAGGACATGGAAAATTGCACTGTGTTACACCGTGTAAAATTCTTGTTGGAACGGCGAAGTGTAGGTTTAATTTCTGAAAATCTCAGTAGAGAGTATTACGGTTCTTTATTTTTATTGTACAAATTTTGGAAATCACCATTTAAATATAAGATTTCTTAAAATATTGGTAACGCTGGGACATTTTACACGCTTGTACTTAGCTTTTTACTGTGTCGAGCAGTGTGACACAGTGTCACAGTTGGAACATTCCATATTGGACACAGTGTCATCTGTGTAACTTGCTGGAAAACCCACTTTGTAGGTAGGTAGACATTTTCAATCTTGTATACAATCTCCACAAGTAGAACCTAGATTTGATTTCTAAACGCGACGATAGGATTCAGACAATTCAGGAAAATTGGAAAACATTTCCTCGTAACGATATTACAACTTTACCATTTTATATTTGTGAAATAACTTACAATAACAATAATTTAAATTTTACACAATAATTCTTATATTACTAATCGTATAATTTTGCAGAACTGAAGGTATTGCGAATTACTTACCGAACACTCTAAATCCTAGTATGTTGTATAATAAAAATATCAGCACTTAATATGTACATCATTTTTTAAACTATCATCTTTAACGTAAAAACCAAAAGTCGAGTGGTTTCCTAGTCTCCCTGAAAGATAATTCCTTGTCTCACAGTGCCGTATCGTCTTTATTCAGCGTTATTAGCTAACGTTTAGTGGCCAATTAGCTTGCTGCGATTCTTTAAAGCAAAGATTACATATATTGGGATACACATGCACGCATTCACATGTGTAATGTTCGTACACACACAGACACACAACATACATACACACACACAATGACAAATCAGTATTTTCAGAATGCACTATTGAAGATACTGATTTGTTAGTTGAAAAGTCCTGTACATAACTCATGACTTATCGAAGATTAGAGATTTTCTTATTTTGATATTGAATACAAATCGATTTCGAAAATTTATGGAGAGTCACCACTACCACCTCCGCCGCCGCCACCGCCGCCGCCGCTGCCGCTACTACTGCCACAGCAAGAACTTCTACTGGGTTGCGTATGTTGCGTCTCATCTTCGACCATTACGACATTGCGACGCGTGCTATTGGTTCGGGTGAGAGTAGACTTCTGCTCGGCCTCGTCGGCGCGTTGCATCATGCGTCGCGTGAGATTTAAAAACATCTCTTCTATATTTTGGTTCAATTTGGCTGACGTGTGAAAATGCATGGCGTCCACTTGTTTGGCATACCTGATAAAAGGGAAAAGCATTTACAAACATGCAGCGACGTTCCGTATTCATTCGTTCAACAATTCAACGAATCGCAATAGCTTATTAAACTTACTCCTCTGCTTCCTCTATGGCAACGTTTCTGTCCTTCTCTAGGTCCACTTTATTACCCGCTATAACTAAGCAGATTTCGCTACCTAACATCTTCTTAAGCTCCTTCACCCAATTTTTTACCTGATAACATTGAAATTCATATATTACAAACTCGAAACTCTAACAAACTGAAATGTTATGATACATGGATCGTTGTTTTACATAAATGCAATGAGCAGAAAACAAGTACTATTCATTTGATAATATCAATAGTACAATTATGATTTACTTACGATGTAATTTTTATATTATCATCAGTTGTGATCATCACGATCATTATACTATATCATATTTGAACTATCTCTTTTACTGGGTCAGTCAAAAAGTTCAGTTCAATTTTTGCTTCATTTCATTCAGTCCAATTCAAATTTTGCTTTATTGCATTTAATAGAAAGAAATAATTCATCAACCAAACAAATTGTTATCAAGCAAGTAATCACCATAGTTGATAATGTCTACATCATAGACAATAATATCTATAATAATTAGATATTATTTATGATGTAGATTCAATCAATATTGTTGCCTGTATTACATGTAAAAATCTGAACTGAACTTTTCGACTGACCCAATACATAACTGATACGAATTGTACTTTTTGGAAGGTATCTTCATCCGTAATATCATAAACAAGAATGGCACCGTTGGACATTCTGTAATAGATTGGTCCTAATGCGTGAAATTTTTCTTGTCCAGCTGTATCCCATATTGCCAGGTTTACTCTTTTGCCATTGATATTTAATTTCTTATTCAAAAAGGATGCCTGAAAAAGCGTAACGTTCAAACTGTCAAAATTAAATATTCTAAAATGATCATTCCAGCTATAATAATTGTAATAGAGGCTTCTTTCTTTATGTTTAAACATGTTTTTGCACAATTACACGTGCATAAATTTCAAAAATTTAAGCGTTATTAATAAGCATCTTGCAAAAAAAGCTTTCAAAGGTTTCTTTTCCTGTAGAAAGAGTACAAATTTATTTTGATCTACAATTATTTTAATCTACATTATCAATCTGAAAAAGCCTCCTTTACGCATCAATAATGTCCTTAATTCAACAAACGCAGGATTTCCGGATACATTAGTCTCTTCTATAATCAAATGATTTGAAAGAAAAATTTAAAATAAAATAGAGTATCAAAATACATAATCCATTTGTCTTCACGAAAAGATCAATATATTGAGGTTAGGGCAGGAATAAATAAAAAATTCATCAGCGACATATCGGATCTCGGAAAATGTACGAGTTACCTGCAGCGTGGTGATATGCTTGTCGTTGAACTTGTCCTCGACGTATCGGAGCGCAACCGAGGTCTTGCCAACGCATCCCTCACCGAGTAAAACCACTTTGAAATTATATCCATTGGCGGTGCTGCCGAGCGGACTGGCCATAATTCTGCGGAGCAACCAACTCTGCGCTCGTGAAACAGAAAATCTTAGCGGAGTAGAACGTTAACACGCAGACGAGTACGCGAGCGTGAGAGCCAGCATAGTCTACGCGACTCAACAAGCTCGCTTTATGCACCTTTCATGCGCGAACTATCGACGAACGACGGTGGTTATGCCATGATAATCCGGCGATTTGTGATTCGATAAGTGGAAAATGTCGTACGACCGCGCTCGTACTTCGATCCCCGCCGTACCAATGTCGAAGCGCGACAATCAGCTGTTCGTCCTGCTACATGTCATCGCGCGCAGTGGTGCGCTACATCAAAGGCGCGTTTTCCTACTTTTGGAAATGTAATGACCCTTTCACACAGGGCTGCGTTCGGAAACATCACCCGAGTGCCCCAGTGTATCATTTTATCCTTATTCATTCGCTGAACAACAAGGATAAAATGATACACTGGGGCCAGAGAGAAGCCTGAGAGCGGTCACGCTCGCGTTTTAACTGTAACGCCTCAAACGTGGACATTGAAGTGATTGAAGTGATTCTGTCTTTATTGCTCACTGAATATTGAATAAAGACCTCCGGGAAGTTAGCCGGGTAACTTTTACTTTTTTAATTTTTGACTTTACGAATCGTTTGTTGGTCGTTTGTTGGTAATTGTTGGCCTAATTAAAAGGTTTGTTGGCTAATACTTTTTTTTTTTAAATAAAAGAAAATTGTGTGGAAAGTTAGCCGGACGAAACTTATTTTTTTACCATTTGCGGCTTAATCGATGCGCAATCGTTTGTTGGTCACAGATAAACTAATTAAAACGTTTGTTGGTTTATCTGTCTTGAAAAAAAAATAAAAAACTTATGTGCACTCCCGACTCCGTGAAACGGTGGCGTCATCTGCGCAGTCAGATGCGCAGCCGTATGTAGCACATCTTTATCTTTATACGTCTATGATGGAATGTTTACATTGCTTTTTATTAATCCCTTTGAGGACTGTAAATACTCCAAAGTTATTATGCTTGTGAACCCCAAGTGCAAACAGATCTCGGGGTTGTATCATACAGAATTGATGCTCTCGACAACATCGCAAATGTTGTAAGAAAAACCTTGGCCACGGAACCAAGTATAAAAAAATACGACGAAATGCACGAGCTGCAAGGGCAGCACGTATCCAACTGTAGTATTAGAGCCAAATCATAAAATTATTGGAAAAGAAGGCTTTAGATCTCTGGAGAAATCTTTGTTCTTTCGATCGCCAAGTTATCACATACGTTGTAAAGATCCATGCTTGGGAAAGTATACGTTTAAGGAGCCAGGAATTCACATTTTCATCGAGCTCGATATACGCCCTAATCTTCAAAGTAACAGTTTGAGCTGTATGCTGGATCGATTGCCGACAACACTCGGTCTTCAATGCGACGAAAATACAATCGAATACAGGTAAGCACAAAAACTTTTTTATTTGCAGATACATATACAGATATATTTTTTAAATGTATAAAAACTGGATTAATTACTATTTTAAGGTTAATCGGAGTAATAGACTACACATCGGGGCACTACATTGCATACTGCTTGCGTTCTAATGGATTTTGGCAGATGTACGACGATTTGCGAACAAGTGTGGTTCTAAAACTATAATAACTCCACATCTTGTAGTATATATACAAAAATCAGTTTAAAGATGGAAAACCAACTGAAACTGAGGTTCCTGTGAATAATGCAAATTCAAAAGCAGAAAGTGACAATGTTGATTGGACAGAAGGTAATGATACAGATCACAAGTAACATTATGTGTATAGAGTATAGAGACAATGTAAAGAACTAGTTAGAAGAATCGCATACATGGCATAGGCAAACGAGGCAGAATAGTGAGAATTACAACGATGTTTTTAAGATTTCTCATTACAGAAGTTATTCCATTGACTCAAGCTCTAACTCTAGAAACTCTTCAGATAATGGTAAAAAGCATATAGAGCGTGAAACGGATTCAGTTGTATTGACACGCAGGCAGAAAAAATAGTTTATGGAAAGAATACTATTGGGTATGACAGATACATCGAGTTGGTGCCTAAGTAAGTGTTCAGGATTCTGTAGATCACTTGTGTTTAAGGTGGAATACCATTGATTTATTTATCGACTTTTATTTCAGAAAGAAACGTACACGAGAACATCCGAGGACACCTCCAAAATATATAAAATACAGCAGAAGAGGCTGGGATGGCATGATAAGATTGTAGCGGAAACAACTGCATTCTTGGAATTCTCCTAAGGAGGACCAAACAGATTAAGAGGCTGTCGTTTCATTGAATTACTGCTAATCACATTTTTCTTAATTCATATAATTATTGCAAATTTTTTCGTACTTTCTTGTTTGTTACGTACTACTTCAACAACGTCTATAATATACTTTAAAGCTTAAATACATTAAATGTAGAAATAATGATTTTAAAATAATCGTGTCACGTTTTAGATTTTTGTTTACAGTATTTTATAATCATTTAAAACAACTTCGCTCATAACTTATCAGTTTAACATACTATCACATATACATATATATTTTTGAAGCAATATTTTATGCAGATTATTATAATCATATAAATATAGAGTCCGTCAAAAAGTTCGATTTTTGCGTCAAATTTTACTGCACTCAATAAAAGCAAACTATTCATCAATCAAGTAATCACTTTTTCATATAATCATTATTTACGATTAGTCATTTTCTATGAAGTAGACATTATCAATATCGTTGCCTGTGTATTACATGTGGCATCATCATAAATATTGAAAATCGAACACAATTTTTTGACTAACTCGATATTTTGAGGCAAATTGAATTGATAATATACAAGTTAAAAATGTTCGAATGTTAACTTGTGAAGTTGTGCAATGCTTTGGATACAAGATTTAAATATGGTAATAAATAAAATGTATGAATGTCCATATATACTTGAGAATTGTAATCTAAAAAATATACAAAAATAAAAAATGAACTTTGTATCTTCTTAAAATTACTGTACTTTTTTATTATATAAATCAATATCATCACACTAAGACGAATTTGTCATATATAACATATTACAAATGTTACTAAATAATCAATAGATATACATATTGCTTTTATATCATAATTCTGTTATTCTGTTGTGTCTCGTCCACTTGAAATAAAAGTTTAATCAGAGACATTTTTATATTTTTAATTTAGCTGTGTTTCAAGTTTACTCAAGATGGTATCCAGTTTCTGATTGGTATTAGCTTCCATTTCGTTTCTTTTCCTCAATCTTTTCTCCATTTCATAAAATTTGTTGGTAATGTACATTCTGATATCAATATTTGATTCCTTATTAACCTCCTTATAGTTTGGACTTTCACAGTTTTCACTGTCTTTCTTTACGATCCCATTTTGAGATTCAAGAGAATTTGGCTTCTTATAATTATTTCTGTAATTCAAGCAATTCTTTTCATTAGCTTTTTTTCCAATTTCATTGTTACCTGTCAGATATTCCAAGTCTGCAACAAACCTTTATAGACTTTTTTGACAACATTGTTCCTTGTTCCTAGTTTATCATAATATTCAAATACTCTCCTTTCTATATCATCCATTTTATATGGTTTGCCATTGCCATTGCTAAGAAAAGTTTCAATAATATCAAAATTAAAAGCATCTAACTTTGCCTCTTTTGTGGCCTCCGTCAGAAAGTTTTATACCAAATACCCATACTAGGATCTTTATTTCTCGTTCTGGTAAACTGTTGTAAAGAAATAATTATCATTATTATTATTATATTGTACAGATAAGAAAAATATTTACAAGGACATCTAAACACTACCTTCAGTCATAGGTGGTTGTATCATGATCTCTCCAATGAAAAAAAGTTCTTTCATATTCGTCTATAAAGTCTGTGAATAGTGATATTTCATATTCTCCAGATTGTTTGAAAATTTCAAGGATGCTATCTTCCAACAAGACGTAATACGTGCTATTTTCTGGCAGTTTGTCAGTTTCAGTTGGTTTTCCATCTTTAAACTGATTTTTGTATATATACTACAAGATGTGGAGTTATTATAGTTTTAGAACCACACTTGTTCGCAAATCGTCGTACATCTGCCAAAATCCATTAGAACGCAAGCAGTATGCAATGTAGTGCCCCGATGTGTAGTCTATTACTCCGATTAACCTTAAAATAGTAATTAATCCAGTTTTTATACATTTAAAAAATATATCTGTATATGTATCTGCAAATAAAAAAGTTTTTGTGCTTACCTGTATTCGATTGTATTTTCGTCGCATTGAAGACCGAGTGTTGTCGGCAATCGATCCAGCATACAGCTCAAACTGTTACTTTGAAGATTAGGGCGTATATCGAGCTCGATGAAAATGTGAATTCCTGGCTCCTTAAACGTATACTTTCCCAAGCATGGATCTTTACAACGTATGTGATAACTTGGCGATCGAAAGAACAAAGATTTCTCCAGAGATCTAAAGCCTTCTTTTCCAATAATTTTATGATTTGGCTCTAATACTACAGTTGGATACGTGCTGCCCTTGCAGCTCGTGCATTTCGTCGTATTTTTTTATACTTGGTTCCGTGGCCAAGGTTTTTCTTACAACATTTGCGATGTTGTCGAGAGCATCAATTCTGTATGATACAACCCCGAGATCTGTTTGCACTTGGGGTTCACAAGCATAATAACTTTGGAGTATTTACAGTCCTCAAAGGGATTAATAAAAAGCAATGTAAACATTCCATCATAGACGTATAAAGATAAAGATGTGCTACATACGGCTGCGCATCTGACTGCGCAGATGACGCCACCGTTTCACGGAGTCGGGAGTGCACATAAGTTTTTTATTTTTTTTTCAAGACAGATAAACCAACAAACGTTTTAATTAGTTTATCTGTGACCAACAAACGATTGCGCATCGATTAAGCCGCAAATGGTAAAAAAATAAGTTTCGTCCGGCTAACTTTCCACACAATTTTCTTTTATTTAAAAAAAAAAGTATTAGCCAACAAACCTTTTAATTAGGCCAACAATTACCAACAAACGATTCGTAAAGTCAAAAATTAAAAAAGTAAAAGTTACCCGGCTAACTTCCCGGAGGTCTTTATTCAATATTCAGTGAGCAATAAAGACAGAATCACTTCAATCACTTCAATGTCCACGTTTGAGGCGTTACAGTTAAAACGCGAGCGTGACCGCTCTCAGGCTTCTCTCTGCTGGGGCACTTGGGTGATGTTTCCAAACACAGCCCAGGAGGTGACAACGACGCGTCATCGCTTAATGAGATGCGACGAATTTAATTTTACACTGCTTTCTGAGAAAGCTATATGAATTGATTATCGAATTACTTTTTATCATGTGCACGCGTTATTGCCACTGATCTATATAAATCACTGATCAATGGCCGGTATTCATAGTCGAATCACAGTATAATGATATACAGTAGGGACAAAGAGCGTCGGCACTTTTGATCTTTTTCAGCCGATCCGCCATGTCTTCGGGCGGCAAGTAGCGTATCAATAATATTAGAAACCACCGCTATCAGCAAATATTTTTAATGTGTTTTCTTAAAACAAATTACATATTTTATAAATACATAAGTAATGCATACCTTTCTTTCTCTTTTGGAAAGCGAAAAAATGATATATTATCATCATTAATCATTGTGAAAACAATTTTGCACCTCACACACTCGATGTATTCTCTTAGACATTGTTTTTAACAAAAGCACAAAACAAACAATACAATACAATATACGAATTTTTATGTTTGGTTATGTTTCTCTATCTATATGTGATCACAGTTACGGAGATAATGTGCGTTCTTTACTTTGAACGGGATTGGAAGCCGCGAACATGGCCGCTTGGGATGCGCAAGCAAATCTGCGCGGCTGACTCGAAAACGGGTGCTTGTCCCTACTGTATATCCTTATACTGTGATCGAATTTTATATTTAAGACCGTCTTAAGTGTATCTTCAGATACTCCATAGCCAATGAAATGACCGCCGTATAGTTAGCAGACAAATATGATAAATCTTTTTTTTTATTGCAATCGTTTGGGAATCGTTTGGGAAAGTTTAGGAAACCACTTTTAGAGTTTGGAAAATAATAGTTTTTTAATAATTAATGAAAATTAGTTGAGCGTATAGTTATCATTCCAAATAGTGTTCTTTTTCGCTTCTTTCAACGCCAAATCATTTGGGAAATACGCCTGTAATGTTTTTAGAGTTTGGGAAATAATAATTGCATCTCCAAATAAAGTTTCATGTCATCAACCAGACTTCAAGCCAAAACGCTAGGGATTTTTTGACCATACCCTATATAATGGAAAATGTTTATAATCTTCGATATATCTCATTGTTTTCTAATGTTTTCTATTGCAATCATTTGGGAATCGTTTGGGCAAGTTTAGGAAGGCACTTCACAGTTTGGGAAGCAATAATTTTTATAATTAACGAAGATTAATGAAGCGTATAGTTAGCAGACATCATGCTAAGGGTCAATTTCTTATTCTTTGATCGCAAGGAAAATAGCAAACTGTGATTGGTCAATTCTACGACTACATTTACGACTACAATTCATTGTAGACGGTCCTTTATGTGCTTTGTGCTTTGACCTTACACCTACGTTGTATCCACTGGACCTCTTGAATCTCTAGTAGGATATTTACAATAATTTTTTCATAAATTTCGTAGAGCTTTCGAGAAAGTTTGAGTTAGTTATATCCACATTGATCTAATAACAAAGAAAATTCTAGAAAGATTAAGTAAAATGCAGACGTTCATAAAATGCAAAACATAATGAAATGAAGAAGGAAACATGACATTTGCATCGTTTATCATGTTTCTATTATAAACAAGAAGTTTGCCCTAAAAGAACCAATCATGTTCGATTGCTACTCTAGCTAAAAAGTATATACATGCAACAAATTTAGTGATATTTATGTCAAAATTACATATCTGACATGAGATACTAAACATTTCAACATTTTTTTGTTAAATTATTATTGTATTATTTCAGTGAACAATATAAGATATTTTTGCATAAGATAAAATAATTTTATTGTAAGTTTATAGTTTTTCCCATCACAAGTTTGTTATATCTTTATTTTTCACATCACAGGCAGTCTGTATACAGAGCATATAGAAGGAAAACGTCTAAGATATATGTTAACTTATAAAAACATTAACAAACAACGCGTATTATATTTTAATTTCCATTATAAACTGAAACTTTGTATCTATGTACTATGTGATGTTCTCGATATTAAGACGTTTCAATTTTGATACATTATTTTTTGAAACAAAAATACCAAATTGAAAATATAATAATATTGATTTTATTATGTTATATATACATTAGATACTATAATAGAATATTGATACAATATCAGTTACCTGCATTTTAATTATCTTAGTTTAAATCAATTTGTTTAATCATCACTGCATATTCTGTACATTAATCTATCTATACATGTATTTTTCTCTTGTAAGGATCCATGGTTTTCTCCTACTTTTGATCCTAAGAGAAGATCAATGAATCTTAATTAATAACAACCATCATATTATTACCAGTAGTCAGATCTGTCACAACATTCCACGTTTTTTCAACGTCTAGTCCAATTAGAAAATGAAAATAAATGTTAAGTCCTAACAAGGTATTAATAGAGCTAGCTATGATTTAAAGAGTTTACCGAGTAAAAGTTTATAATACACACTTTTACACATGCATCATTTAAATCTTTTAGAAATTTTTATATCTCGAATTTAGCATTAGATTGACCACAATGTGTACAAGAAGACTATGCCGACGACAGTGAGATCCACACATAGGTATATGCAGCAATCAGAAGATATCAGGATTTTTCATGCTGCCAAGGTGAGGAAGTAGTAATGCACATTATGAATATTATTTTTAATTGCTATTGCTGTTATTGCAAAATCAAAAATTCTGAGGAATACTATATGCTGAATTGCTAGTTTTATTTTCTAAAGGTTTTCATAATATCAGAAAAGTATGTCGAATCACTATTTTTTCTCGCCCATCATATCTCTTTGTTTATTATAATATCACAACTTCCGGCTTTCGATATAAGTGTAAGATCTGGAAAGATACTCGAGACTGACAGGTCGTATAGAGGATCGGAATGAAAACAAGTTGATCACAACAGTAGGAGTATTGGCCGTACAGCCTAAGACCTAGGCGTGTGAACCAGGGATCCCGGAGAGTTCGAGTTCAAATCTAAGGCAGTCTCCTAGTTATTTTTCGCCTCTTACATAAGTTTAAAATTTCTGACATATACATAACTTATTCAGGATTCTAATCAAATATATTAACATCACGTGTGCCTAAAATTCTGCATAGAGTATTTTATCACTATAAGTATTTGTATGACGACGAAAAAATGTTAAAAAGTGAAAAATTCTTCGTGCTTGAAATGTACGTTAAAGTAGAACTTGTTAAGAGTAATACAAGAAAACAAAGAAAATCTCTCTTTCTTCTGGATGAAAATCCATAGGATTCACGTTGTATTAAATATGTTTAGTAAAAACATCTGACGCACTGTACATTCAATATTATGCTTACAAATACGGTCATTTCCGCCGTCTTCACAAGTATGTTTTAATCATCATTTTCATTGAAAATCTTTACATACACATATTGCTATTGACTACCATGTTTCCACACATGCACAATTTATCGATCGGCATATTTTATCTTCCTTTTTATCTGTTGTACTTTAAATGACGCAATGACGATGAAATGTTATAAAAGTTTCCAACCCTAATTGTCATGTACATAAGAAAAAGTAAATTCGCCTTCTTTCTTGAAATATTCTTCTTTGAATAATATGTACAATGGAATTCTTGTATATAATGTAAGAAAATAACACCACGCTCGGTCGATCCTGATTGAAGACAATCATCAATGATCGCCTTTGGGGGGATAAGTTCTTCGTTCACGTGTGTGGATCATAAAAAGTCTTTATATATCTTAAGAAATACCCATGGTGGGACTCTCAGCATCCTTTGGCATGTATTGATTACAATAAATAAATAACGAACTGTTTGATGAATCGAGTGACACATCATTTCCATGAGGTAAACTGACGAAACAGCTCAGGCTCCTTCACCGTAATCGCGGTCACCTACATTAATACGATCGGGTGCCGCGGTTACACTGAAGCCAAGAATTCTGTTATCTACTTTGAATATCTATCCCTTCTTTGGTTTCTTGGATTTTCCCTGAATAAGAAAAGAGATACTTAATATTTAACATTGTGTACACATCTGCCACAGACTACGTTTACACGGCCAAATTTACGTCGAAATTACAAGATTGATGTTATAACAACTAACGTTAAATGCCGTGTAAACAGTACTTTACGCAGGAGTTATTATACCGGTGTAATAACTCCGGCGTAAAACATTGTTTATATGGCATTTAACGTTACTTGTTATAACATCAATGTTATAACTTCAGCGTAAATCTGGCCGTGTAAACGTAGTCACTGTGTGACATTATGATTCTATTCTTACTTAATACTTAAAAAATATTAATATTAATGTCTAATTTACTTTCTACTTTGCGAATATACCTTTACTTCCTGAAATTGTGCAGGTGCATTTGGATTAACTGCCAGCGCTGGCTTACACAGATCATCCGCTTGTGCCTGAGAACGTTGCGCTGATCGCCACTTGCTTCGTTTCTCCAGGAATTGCTTATCAAATTCCGTGCTCTGCTTAGTGTCACCAAGATACAGGCGAACGTAATTTTTAACCTCATGTGCCGATTCAACGTCCCGCACAAATCCAAGAAATGTAGGGACTGCGAATGCATATGTACGTGTACAAAAATTCAAAAATACATAAGAGAATTGTAGTTGTAGCACAAGACTTACTATCCACAGACGTCTGTATGCTACTCAACGCTTTATTGCACCATTGTGTAAACTCGTCGGTCCTTGACTGTCATCGAAGATTATAAACATAGGCTAGGGTCAAAAAATCCCTAAATTTTTGGCTTCACGTCTGGTTGATGACATGAAACTTTATTTTGAGATGCAATTATTATTTCCCAAACTCTAAAAGTGGTTTCCTAAACTTTCCCAAACGATTCCCAAATTATTGAAATGGAAAACAATGAAAAATATCAAAGATTATAAACGTTTTTCCATTATATAGCCTATAGTCAAAAAGTCCCTAGATTCTGACTGCAGGTCTGGTTGATGACTTTAAACTGTATTTTGAGGGGAAATCATTATTTCCCAAACTCTGAAAACATTATAGGCGTATTTCCCAAATGATTTGGTGTTGAAATAAGCGAAAAAGAAAATTATTTGGAATGATGTCTGCTAACTATACGCTCAACTAATTTTCATTAATTATTAAAAAACTATTATTTCCTAAACTCTAAAAGTGGTTTTCTAAACTTTCCCAAACGATTCCCAAACGATTGCAATTAAAAAAAAAAAGATTTATCATATTTGTCTGCTAACTATACGGCGGTCATTTTTGGCTATGGAGTATCTATACAAATACACTTAAGACGGTCTTAAATATAAGATTCGACTATGAATACCGGCCTATATAAATGGATTGCAGACAGCCTTTATTTGCAGGCCACCGGAGTGTACTCAAATGAAGGTCGACCATCCTGTTAGTTACAGGTCCGCGCATGCGCGTCGGTTACCACTATTAATACGTCTATGGATACAAGTATGATCCTGTATCGATATTATTGTACGGTTTACGTAGTTTTAAAAGTTTTCTATCTGTTTCACAATGGTGCGATGTTGTTTTTGTAATAGTATTTTAACAAAAGGATGTAGACGGACATTTCACAGGTAAGTATAGTAAAATTACATATAAAAGGAAATAAAAAGTAAGAAGTGCAGGTTATGTTTACAGGATAAATAATTATGATTAACTATATTGTTTCGTTCAGTGTATTTAATAAATAAATAAAATTAAGTATTTTTTATTTTCTTTTTGTGAAGGTTTCCTTTATCAGATAAATTTATGTTAGAGCAGTGGCTCAAGCAAATACCAATGAAACATTGGACACCAAATAAGGATAGCCTCCTATGTTCAGATCATTTTACAGAAAATTGTTTTGACAAATCTGCATTTCAAGTACGCTTAAAATCTGATAGTGTCCCAACACGTCTTGGAGATCCACAAACAGCTTGTATAATCTGTAAGCGGAAACGTTCACATGAATCGATGCACTCATTTTTCAAGTATGGTTTTTAAATATTGTTATATTTTATTTGTAAAACTTTCTATAATTCTAATTCTTATTTGATGTAGGTTTCCTTTAGATAAACCTGTACTTCTCAATAGATGGCTGGAAAATTGAATTTGTTAAATTGGACACCTACTCAGTTAAGCTGCTTGTGTTCAAGCCATTTTGAAGTATCCTGTCTAAGGAAAGTAAAAAATAAATACTGGTTTTTAAAGGAAAATAGTATCCCAACGATATTAAATCCCAGTGATTGTGATCCACTGTATCAAAATATTGGTAAGTTAAACTTTATAATGTTTAAAATTACTTTAAATACTACATTTTATAATTACAACTTGAAAAATTTGGAAACTCTTGGGTAGAATATGTATGATAATTTACATCGCATATTTTAAGTTTTATAATAAAAATATTATTTTTTGATTTCGCAAATGCAATAAAACGTAAAGAATTCCTATATTTTTATTTTGCAGAATTCGAAAAATCTATGGAAAATACTCTGCATTTAAATGAAAACAAGTCCACATCAAATTTTGTAACAAATAATATTTCGCATAATGTACCGTTAATAAATGTAGTTATTACTGAAGATGCAAAGAAGGAAAATCTTCAGAGTTACGAAGAAGGAGCAGTGGAGCAATGTAACAATTCTGGTAAGCTGTGTAATAACAAACACATAATTACAATAATAACAAAAAGAAGAATACATATAAAATTAGTAAGCACTTAATTATTTTGCTAATGATGCAGATCCATTTCCAATATCTATGCAGTTCGATCTATCATCTCCAGTTTCCAAATTACGACGAACCGTACACCACGATCACAAATATCAGAGCTCTCCTACAATAATACGTCGTCGACTATTCGATTGTGAACAACGTTTAAAAGAAAAAGAAAAAAAGATCAAGTTACAGAAACGAAAAATCAATCGACTACAAAAAAAAGTATAATCTTTTCGAGAAATGATAGACGAGCTTCGTAGTGCTCGTAAAGTTTCTGAAAATTGTTTACATTGTTTAGAATCAATAGTCGATCCAGGTGTTAAAGAATTTTTACAACGTGTTATTGAGAATGGTGAGTCAAACTCTGTCTCAAGAAGGCAGTACCCACCTGCTCTGCGTAGTTTCGCACTAACGCTATTCTTCTATTCACCAAAAGCTTACAATTATGTACGTGACAAAATGTATATACAGGGTGTCCCATTTTAAATGCCGCAGGCAAAAATCTCAAAAAATATGGGACATACGGAAAAATGTTTCGAACAAAAGTTGCATGGTTTGAAGGGGGCCACATGATGAAAATATGTACTTGACCTTGAGTGACCTTTTCAAGGCCAGGTCAATGTGATGGATGTTTTCTTAAATGGGACCCCCCCTTTTTATTGTATATTCTTGTAGCTTAGTTTGAGAACTTTCCAAAACACTACCTACTTTTGTTTTTTGCCCAAGCAGTTCCCAAGATATGAAGCGTCAAAGTTGACATACCGCCGGTATTCGCATTACCCGATGTACACCGCGGGGAGGTTGCTCGGTCGGATTTGTACATCATAGTGGCTCTAAAAAGGGCCGAGTTAAATATAAAATATATAATGAGTAAAATATATAATGCAACTTATATATGTATAATTACTTTTTGTCAGGTCACTGTGATCCATCACCCTCTGAGGAATGCACGATTCGTGTTGCACAAGGCAATGAAATTACCTTATACCATTAAATCAATCAATATTTTTGTATTATATTTTTGCATTTGTATAGATACATTCGTTTGTAACTATGGCTATACTTAATTTAATTAAGGCCCGATTGTACAAAAGGGTTTTAATATCTCTACATTACTTTTTTAATATCATAAAGATTATTACTAAACTTTTCAATTGTATTTCAAACGTTTTTTTGGTAATACAATAAATCTTTATGATATTAATAAAGTAATGTGGTAATATGAAAAACCTTTTATACTATTTTTACAATATTATACTTTTTTAAAAATATTATATTATTTGTTGCGATATTTCAATATGTATTTGTGGAAAATAATATTGAATATTTACATTTTTACTAAAATTCAAACATGTTTTCATCTTTTAATATCCTGCGTCCAGTTACACGGCAAATTGTCATTCATTATTCATTATATTACATCATTAATATACATCAGTGAACCGACCATGATCTGTATATATCATAGACATAGTAAGAATAGACCGAGCGTGTTTTCAACTTGGCAGTGAATCACAGGTAGAAAAAGAGAGAAAGCAGGCGAAGGATTGCTCTCTCTCTCTCTCTCTAAGGAAAGAAGAGTGGGGGTAAGAGCGGAGAGTGGGGAAGACGCGACAGAGAGAGAAAGAGATCCTCCACCTACTTTCCGTCCTTTTCTAGCTGTGCTTCACGTTTTGCGCTTCACACTCGGTCTATTCTTACTATGTCTATGGTATATATGTATACATATATATATATAAACCGACGCGCATGCGCAGACCTGTACATAACAAGATGGCCGACCTTCTATTGGGGACGTTGTTATTCAGCCTGTCTGCAATCCATTTATATAGATCAGTGGTTATTGCACTCCCTGTATAAGAGGCGTGATGTTTTTTTCTGATCGATGATTACGAATCTGAAATCAAATTAAAAAAATTCAATATGGCGGAACCAATATGACCGCCGTTTTTTTACTTTTAGAGCCCGTTTTTTTTTTCAAAAACGTGACGTGATCACTGAAATGTAAAGCCTATTACACAATGCAAAGGAACAGGCAACAGGAACAGGGAATAACCAATCGCGTTACACGATTTGAGTACGGATGACCAAATCGAGCAACGCGATTGGCTATTCCCTGTTCCTTTGCATTGTGTAATAGGCTTAAACCTCGCTTTCCCAGTGTTCCTACCACTTTAGGGAGGGAGGATACGTCAAGAGCAATATAGGAGTATTGCATATACGATCTAATGTAAAATGCAGGAATATTACATCCTGTGTGTTGAGTAGGTGCTTGGTCGAGTTTTCTGAGCGCATTTTACGTGATTATGTAAATCCATTTGGACAAGTCTTAAATCGGGAGACGATTACGTGAGTTTGTTTGCAATTTCCTGGCTGTCAAGTTTGCCATGACAGAAGAAACGTCAAGCTCACAATTCGGATTGTAAACAGACGGGCTGGCGCGCCCCGAATCGTTACCGCACATTTGATCTTACGCAAATTTTGTCACTTTTGTTCATCGTTTATGTACACACAGATTATCAAAATGCCCGTTCAAAAGGATTCTAACATCGTGAAGATCGCTGTTCAGATGACCGATCAAGTGCCGCAGCTCATCGAATTCAATCAGAAGCAGCCCCTGGCTGGAATCATACAAGTAAACAAAATTTTATTAAATGTGTCTTTATTTTTCATTTAATTTAATTTAATTTTATTTTATTCATATTTTATTTTATTTTATTTATTTATTTTTTATTTATTTTTAACAAAATTTTATTACAGTATTTTTTCATGTTAGAGAAATCAAGGGTGGTGTTTGTAATAATATTAACAATAATATTAATAATAAAGTCTCTTTTCTTCCTTAATTTTAGGAATTGTGCAACGGATGGGGTTTATCTGATGCGGAGTCGTATTCTTTACAATTTTCGGAAAGCAACAATCAGAATTATATCACAGAGAAGAATAGGAACGAGGTGAAAAATGGCAGTATTCTCAGATTAGAATTTTCACCATCGAAAACAGCGAGTGACATTCTGGCTAAGCTCAATAATGGATCGATGGAGAAGAAAGTAGCAGCATTGCAGAAACTGATAACGCTTAGCGCTGACATGACTTTTGCATTAGAATTTATAAACAAGAAAGGATTAGCATTAATCATCTCGCAGGTGAGCAAGTTTTCAAACGTGTGATGTATGATTCAGCATCAGTAACTCTTATTTCTTTGATGTCGCAAAATGATATAATAGAAATATCAATCAATCATTCCTATTGGTTCTCCTTAGAGTTACATTGCACTTCCGTTTCGCTCTCTTACATGTTCTCTTAATTCTAGCCTTACATCAGCTTAAACTTAATTAAACTTAAATTTTACATAATAGAAATAACTATTTAAATTGTTAGGTTGAAGATGGAAAGTACAAGGGAAATGCACTAGCTTATTCCCTCCAGTCATTTGTTGAGTTGATGGATCATGGAATCGTATCGTGGGACATACTGGAATCGCCTTTCATCAATAAAGTAGCTAGCTATGTAAATAATCAGTCGGTAACTCAGGATACCAGTATAGTGGAAGCGTCCTTGAGCATCTTGGAGAACATAGTCTTGAATTCGACGGGCAAATATGGTCAAGTGGAGAAGGAAGTCACTTTTCCTAATCTCGTGATGCATCTGCAATGTATGAATCCACAGATTCAACAGAACGCGATAGCCTTAATAAACGCGTTGTTTCTGAAGGCCGATTTACATAAGAGACGTGCAGTTTCTGCCACGCTACAATCCAAGCAAGTCAGAAATGTATTTTTGACAAACATCATACAGTCTACTGGACAGGTACGATGGTATATCAATATATTACAATAGTGAAGATGTTTTTGATCTTGCAATTTTCGCTTTTATTAATACGCTTACAGTTGTTTGTGATAAAATTATTCAATACGCACACGTCTTTATTCCACATAAAATTTCGATTTTCATAGGTCGGAGCAGAGATGGCGCATCAACTCTATGTATTACAAACGCTAGCACTGAGTCTGTTGGAGCAACGAATGATGACGAAAATGGATCCGCAGGATCAAGATGCGCACGACAAGATCAAGGAGCTTCGAAAAATCGCCTTCGACACGGAGGGCACGGCTGGCGGTGACATAACTGCGCGCAAGCAAGGACTCTTCGCTAAAGATTATAAAAAATTGGGCTTCAAGTACGATATCAATCCTGCCCTCGATTTTACCGAAACTCCGCCGGGTATGCTTGCGTTGGACTGTATGGTATATTTTGCGCGCAATCATACAGAAGCCTATACGAAAGTCGTTCTCGAAAATTCGTGCAGAGCAGACGAGCACGAATGCCCTTTTGGTAGAACGAGTGTAGAACTTGTTAAACTACTTTGCGAGGTAAATTTTCGAGGAATTTAAACTATAAGCTATTTAAAAGAGTATGATGTATAAAACGGATGAATGTTGTTTTAATTAGGTGTTACGTATCGGTGAAACGCCTAGCGAGCAAGGTCAATCTTATCACCCAATGTTCTTTACGCATGATCATCCCTTTGAAGAATTTTACTGCGTCTGCATAGTGCTGCTGAATAAGACGTGGAAGGAGATGAGAGCGACTACGGAGGATTTCGTTAAGGTCTTCTCGGTCGTGCGTGAGCAAATCACCAGGGCTCTTCACTGCAAACCCACAGGATTGGACAAGTTCAAAAACAAATTGCAACAGTTGACTTATTCAACGATAACGAATCTTTGGCAGCAGGAGAGAACCAGTAGAGAAGAATGGGAAAGCCACGCGAGGCCAATTGTCGAACTTCGAGAACAGATCACTCCTGAGATAATAGAACTGATCCAGCAACAGCGATTGGGATTTCTAGTTCAAGGCACCAGATTCATGAAATACAGTGCCAGAGGACAAGTAAATAATGTCTTCATCAAATATACTGATGTTATACGTTACATAGTCATGTAAATGAGTTGTCAAATTTCTAACGGCTGTCAATATTTTCAGAGAATCAAAGATAAATTTTGGTACGTCCGTTTGTCGCCAAATCACAAAGTTTTCCATTACGGGGACTGCGACGAAAAGTCAGTGCCAACGATAGACGAACTTCCTACGAAGCTGGCGGTGGTCGAGATTCGAGGCTTGTTAACTGGCAGAGACTGTCCGCATATGAAGGACTTGCAGAGACGGAAGACCACGCACCAGTTGGCGTTCTCTTTGGCTCTGGACTCGGTTGAAGTATCTAGTCTTGATTTTGTCGCTCCTGACGAACAAGTTTTTGATTATTGGACCGACGGCATCAATGCTTTACTTGGTACATCGCAAATTTCACATTTATTTCTAATAGGAGTAAATACAGGGTGTCTAGCGTAAAGTGTCCAATTACTACTTCTACAGGTAGATCTCGTTAAGCTGAACTAAAAAGTCTTATATCATTTTGCAATTAACCACGTAAAATTTTGAGATATTAATAAAAGAAGATTAGCGAATCAATACGCGCGATGCGGTGGCACGAGTCTTGTAGGCGCGACTTTTAGACGCGTTGCTAGGGACGCGTAGCGTAATAGACACTCGTGACGGTATTGATAGATAATAAGACGGAGTCTGATTGCGAATGGAACAGCATGTTTACAGCGTAGAGGGGATGTGTTGACATCGCACGTTAAACGTGAGATACCCTGTATATAATGTATGACATATAATGTATGAGAGGTTTCATTGTATCTTTTTTTTTTATCTTTGCAGGAAACAGAATGACTAGTAAAGAGGCTGAAAACGATTTGGAAACTTTATTATCCATGGACATTAAATTAAGACTTCTCGATGCCGAAGGAATCGATATTCCGCAAGATCCACCTACGATTCCCGAACTACCGCCGAATTACGACTTTTGCTATGAATTGAAGTAAATATTGTAAATTTATTGACCCTTATATAACATACACTACGTTTCAGTACATCTATTTTGTAGGCATGTTAGTTGATATTAGCATTTCCGCTGTCTTTTTAATATTTTTTTTTTCGACCTATATAATTACTATAAAACCGGACCTCTGCTTGTAATCCATTTATTTCACATTTGTAAGAACGACAGTGAGTATCTTACCAAAGAAATAATTTAGAACTTTTATATATACGGATTTTATGCAGATATTTAAACATATTTCATTTGTATCCATACAAAAATCTGACGTAATGTAAGCTTGACGATCTTTTTACAATAATTTTATTAGATTTGGAGAGGTCTGACAACACAATCAGTTTTGTTGACATTATTTATACAAGATTTTTATCTATTTAATTGTCAATATTTTTATTAATGCACGTAATTAATACAGTATGATATAATTCATAAATTGTGAGACTCGAGTTTACAATTTTATAAAAACTTTAACTTATAAAACTATACACTTTTGCAAGCTCTTGTGCTCTAGCAGCATAATTTACACGTCATAAACTATTGTATAAGAGAATTTTTTGTAAGAGTGGTAACAGTATAATATATTGAATATGCAAATATACATATACATTGAAAAAAATAGTATATCTTTTATGTTCAGTGCACTTAGTAGATGTGCTTAACGCTTCTCTGTGTAGGAGAGTGCGTAAAAGAGGTCACACGACGACTCGTCGTATAGCTATATAATATCCTCCGAAAGAATATAATAATGTTGAGGATCGTTCATCTGATGATCCGATTGACAAAAGAAAAATTCGATGAAATTAAGCACGGGTCCCCGGCTGAAAGGGTTTAAGTATTTGCCCTTCTTGTCCCTCAAATACGAGTATCTTTTATAATTGAACATCTCATTAGTAGTTAAATTCATGCAGGCGTGTAGAACCTATTAGAAAACACATAATGAAAGATTTGTATATTAAGTACATAGTAGCAATGCGAGTGGGGTGCGTTTACCGAGGTGCACGTGAGAATCCAGCCGAGTCCGCAAAAGATGAGAGCTTCTAACACGCCGAAAACGTATAACAATTGAATCCCCTCAATTGCGATGCAGTAGCATGCGAAGTATAAGGTAAACGAACAGTTTATTGCTACGCACATCACGAACAGGAAGAACCACATTCTGAAAACGAAGTATGTGCAGCATTAGAAAAATTTAGTAATTCCGATGTAGCGTTACCTTATATATTAGTATCGATACCTGTTTCTTAGACCGACGCAATTGTATATAAAAGGACAATGATGATCGAAATATGTGACGCATCTGTTACAAATTCTACAATGTTTCGCTCGAAGAGGTCTGAAACACCTGCAACTGTGACACAATCGGGATAGTAGAACATTTCGTTTTTTCCATTTGTCGAAGTACGGAATCTGAAACGCAATGCAAAGCATAATGAAATCGTGCAATGATACCGTCCGTCACAATTATACAGAATTGGGTAGTAACTAGTTAAATAGTTAAAAGTTAAGTTAAAAAGTTATTAACTTTTAACTTAACTTAGTTATTTTTAAATGCATTAACATTAACTTATTAACTTTTTTTATACGAGTTAAAATAATTCATCAATATTAAAGTCGTGTGAAAATGGTTGGTCGTGAAAACAATACATGTTAATTAACTTTTAACTTTAATAAGTTAATTTAAGTTTTTGATTTAACTTTAATTAAGTTAATTTTTGTTTAAAGTTAATTTCTCGGTCATTAACTTTAAACTTAACTTAGTTAAAGAAACAAAATGAAGTAACCCAACTGCAATTATATCTCATATAATACCTGTTTAATCGCTCTGTAGTAAGTATCGCTGTTCTGCGGTACGTAACCAGGATCTCTTCTGTTAGCCACAATCCATGAAATCCACATGAGGATGTTCCAATAAATGAAAAAGTAGTGACTGAGACGCAGAAGGTTCCATGTTAACGGAATGCACTTCAACAAGTACATTGGATATCCCCATAATAGGACAGATATCATAAACAGCAACAAAGGTCCCTTGCTATTGCCCGCTCCGCCAAACAGTAACGCCCTTAAAATGAATATGCATGTGTGTTTTACGATTTATTGTATAATTTTACTTCCTAATATATCTCAATATATTAAGCAACTGTTTTCAACTTAAAAACTTACTAAATAAAAATTGAACTAAAAGAAAATAATAAAAAAAAGAAACATTAAAAACAAACGAAAGGAAATCAAAATAATTGATTGTATTAATATTTAATTCTATAAGTTATTAGTATTTAATTCAAGAAGTTATTAGATGTTTGCAGAAGTTCATACAATATCCATCTTCCTTCCTTCTGGATATTTCCCATTACTTTCAACTGGCGGGTGCTGTTAATTCGTTAAAATCAAAGCTGCCCTGCAAGCTCTTTTAATATTTGAGACAATTTTTCGTTGAGCAATGCTTCCAATTCGTCGTAGTCTTTGCAAACGTACTTTTGCAAACACTTAATAATATAGCAGTGCATACAGTATTCGTTAAAATATAAGGCAGCCAAAACACAAAAAAAACCAAATACAAAAATTTTCTTGATCGATCAACAATGTATCAATCTCTTAATTCTTCTTTTAGGAAAGGTATTATCACATGATCATGAACCATAGCTCATTGATGGGCGGTATCCATCTGGCACGCCGCTTCTGTTCCGCTTGCAAAATACGTATGATCTCCAAATGATGATGGCTCTTGGCCAGTTGTAATGGTGTTTTGCCGTTTTTGTCGCGCGGTTCGAGTTCAATTTTGCTCTTCTCACAAAGAATTCGCACGCAGCTGACGTTACCGGATAGACAGGCTAAGTGCAACGGAGTCGAACCAAAATAATCGGGCTTCTGCAGATCTACTCCACTGTACATCAGTAGTTTGATCAACTCAGCGTGGCCCTTATACGCAGCCCAGTGTAACGCAGTATCGCCGTTTATATCTGTCAGGTGTCCTTGCGCGCCAGATCCTAATAGGAAAGCGGCCGTTGCAAACTTGCCGAACATGCAAGCGGTCATCAGAGGTGTCAAGCCTTTAAAGTCAGCTGTGTTGACTGCAACTCCCGCCTGAGAAACAGATAGACATGATAAGTACAAAAGATTTTTCACTTATCATTTTCATTGTCATTTTTTGCATTTCACTTATCATTTTTTGCATTTTTCTGTACCTACCTTCAATAATAATTGTACAATTACGCTGTGCCCTTTCCGACAAGCCCAATGTATTGGTCTGGGTCCTTGCGTGCCAAGACATGGTAAATCGACAGGCCCATTTCGTTCTATTAAATACCGCATGACCTGTTGGAAGAGATGTTTTTAACTTTGCACTTTGATAGTTTCAAGAAATAAAGAGAAATAATATTCAAATCTAACTTCAATATTGCCATCCAAAGCAGCCCAATGCGCAGGTGTATATCCCCATTCATCTCTTGCGATGAGTATGTTTAATCCGTTCTTTTCGACCAATTCTTCGATTGCCTCAATTTCACTGCAAAACAGATGATTTCATTAGATTGCTATCTCAGATAGTACAAAACGTCTCCAAGATCATTCACAATATGTCCAGGATGCCCTGGGATATTTGGTGGACTATTTTTTGTTGTGTCATGAAAAATACTTTTTATCAATATACATGACTATTTTCATATTAGGCATTTTATTTAATTGAAAAATGTTATTGTAATAAAACAAATATCCTATAAATATCTACTGAACATTTGCTGGATGTAAATTCGATATGTGTTACATTTATGTTCAATATAATTATTTTGTAAGTTTACTGTTTTTCGGGACATTCAGAGGAGATCCTCTGAAGGACTAAAATATCCTCAAGATACATGTATATCCTGGATGTGCCTTGGATACTCTTGTGTTCTCTGTGATATATACTTTTCTCGAATTTTTAAGTTACTCCTTTTGCCTTTTATACGTATGAATTTATTTGTCTTAATGGAAGTTTATAGAGATTTCTTTCTTCAAAATAAAGCATTATCTAACCCAGCCCTGAGCAGTTCAAAGATTCGTTTGGTTTCATCGGTGGGACTCTGACCAGTACTGGTTTCGTCAGCATAGATATTGTCATCGGGACGATGCCTGTGTTGCGTATCTTTCCTCGAACCATGATTCTGATGACCTGATATAGGATTGTTCGGTAGATGCCCGACCATGTCGGGATCGGGACTTAACTCCCATACGGATCGTGCCGCACCGGGCCCTGCTACGGGGTTCACGGGATACACCTATGGCAAGATGTGTGCAAATCATGTAATATATTCTATGGAAAATAAATAAATAAAGATTGTCATAAGCTGGACAATATTGTTTTCTAACAATTAAAGCTATTTACTTTTATTTAGTTTTTTAATTATATATATATAATAAAAAAAGAATATGACAAAAATTTATAAATCATTATTTTTAATATTTAGTTTCATTTTCGCCCTATTTGAAACAATCGTAGTAAAGAATTTTGACGGAAATTATTATTTAATAATTTGAGAAAGAATAAAAGAGAAAGACATAGGCCTACATCTTTGTTTCTGTTTTATATTTTACCTTACACAGCGTCGCGAGTTCTGTATTTGTACGCTCGTGTTCGGAAGGCGTTCTGAAAGATGCACTTTGCGTTGGAATCACTCCACCCTCCGGGACGGTTAGTCACAAGGAAATATTTGGTCCAACCATGATTATCAAATCTCACCTGACAACGCAATTTATCCTCCAGCCCTAAACCTTCTATGGAAAAAATTCCTATGTAAGAAATAACAAAACAGTTCGAAAAGTTACAGCTTTCTTTACAACGAGTGAGGTCCACGTTTTTTAGAACACCATTAACAATCACTATGCGACGTTTTACGCATTCGAATCAATAACGTGGCGATAAGAACGCCTGCGCGTGAACGAGGGAACGCACGAGAAATTGGGACGCTTGCACACTTTCATAGTATAGATATTTGGATATTTCAACCCTTTTGTGGCACCATTTTCTAATATTATTGCATTTATGGGACATTTTTGCATATACGAATACTAAAACAAAATATAGCTGTTATTCCTTAGATATAATGGAGATAATACATATACAATAACTAAAGTTCTCTTTCACATGCTAATCCTCCTATTCTAAAAAAGGCGTGTTAACTTCGTGAAGTTCTTTTTTATCAAATATTGAGACCTTTTCCGCTGATTGGTTCTCTCGCTTGGCTCGAACTTCGTGTGACTTGAACTTCGTGTTGCGAATGTCAGAATGTCATAGTGGCTGTCACTGCTGTCAGTGCGGTTATATTGACAATTTTATTTATTATTTCTTAGGAACGTGAAAACAGCAGCTGTCAATTCTGTCAAATTTGTATTGATGAAACACGATGAAATAAATAATACCTTTAACGCCTTTTTTAGAATAGGATTTGTGTTATTTATTATTATATAATAAATAATAAATAAATATTATTATTCGAAAACATAAAATAAAATAGCGCGCGCCTGTGTTGTTAGTACTACAAAAAATAAACTTATTCTTTATTCGTTAAAAATTTTTTCTATATGATAGATTAATTTTTTTAGATATATTATTTTATTTATATTCATATTTATATTATCTATATTTAGATAGCACACATATATTTCCTAGTATTACGATCATAGGTCAACCATAACTAAAATCAAAGTTTCCGAAACCGATTTCGGAACGCAACCTCCTACTTCTAGGGTCTCTACGCAGTCCATACTTGTAGTATGTTCTAACCTATATTTTCTTTCTTACATTTTCCATGAACGTAATATAACAGTAACAATAAAAAAGTCTTGTATGTACAAGAAAATGCTGCAGTCTGCATGAAACACAATCTGAAATCTACCGCATGGTCAATTGAACATTTCTTTATATGATATATCTAAAAATGCATAATATGCATAATATGCACAATTTATTATGTACTAGTATCTCTCGTGCCATCCACAATGTAAAAGTTTTCAAGCAACAAAGGTTATATCTTTTAATAAAAATTTTTAATTTAGAGCGAAAAAGTATTACGGAAATAATATATGTTATATATGTTATAAAACCTTGTTTTTATTTTACTTTTTAGGAGATGGATATATTCATCAAAAATATGTTTTGCCGCACAGATAACGACGGACGTGGAATATGATATATCAGTTGAAGCTATTCGTAATTTTAGCATAGTAGCACATGTCGATCATGGCAAAAGCACACTCGCAGATAGGCTACTGGAATTAACAGGTGCTATAAAAGTGAACTCTGGGAAGCAAGTTTTAGACAATTTGCAAGTTGAAAGAGAACGTGGAATTACCGTGAAAGCACAGACAGCTTCGTTAAACTACATGTATCAAGGAAAGAAACACTTGCTAAATCTTATAGATACACCAGGTCATGTGGATTTTTCAGCAGAAGTTCAACGATCATTGTCTCCCTGTCAAGGGGTTATACTATTAGTTGATGCAAATGACGGAATCCAAGCTCAAACAGTAGCTAATTACTATCTGGCACGAGAGAAAGATCTCGTAGTGATACCAGTAATTAATAAAATAGATTTGAAGAATGCCAATCCTGAAAGAGTACAGAATCAATTACAGGCATTATTTGGCATAGAGGATGTAGATGTCATCAAAATATCCGCTAAGTTAGGTATTGGAATCGATAAAGTTTTAGATGCTGTTGTTGAAAAAATTCCACCACCCGTGGTATGTAGGGACGAACCGTTCAGAGCGCTAATATTTGATAGCTGGTACGATAAACATAAGGGAGCAATTTCTTTAATTTATGTCAAAGATGGACAATTGAGTGTTGGCAAATACATTACTTCTACATATATGAAGAAATCATATGAAATTAGAAATATTTCTCTTCTTAGACCTCGAGAAGAAAATGTGAAGACAATGTAAGTGAGTATCATTTTCATGCTTTTTCTTTCAAACAAAATTGTATTTTATATTATGCATTAAATGAGTATATAGGGTAGGCCCAAACATTCCGGCCTTTGAGATCTTATAGGAAATTTAATTCTGAACAAAAAATTTCCTATAAACATGGGTCGCAAAATGCTTCCTTAAAAAGTGAGCACTCAAAAACCTCTGCAATCATGAATCACGAAGTCAAAACACTTTTTTGTACATTTGAAACTGGTTATTTCAAAACCTATGGAACGTACTACAATCATTTTGATATCATTTAAAAGATAATTTAAATCTCTACAACTTTTGTTTCGATACTTTTTGGTAAAAAACGCATACTTGTTATTTGTAAAAATGTATAAAATAACCGTGATTTCAGATGGTTTTGGGCGTTAATTTTTTGAAGAAGCATTTTTTGATCCATGTCTATAGGAAACTTTTTGTTCAGAATTAAATGTCCTATAAGATCTCAAAGTCTGGCTGGAATGGCCAGATAATAATAATAATTTTTATTATTTTGCACAGAGAAGAAATATCAAGATTATTAAGAAATTAAAAATTTATAAGACATTTGATATTTTACTTTGATGTAGACAATGTAGATGATGTAAACAATCCTACTTATGGAAACCTATAGAAACTGGATGCATAATTATTTTCTGTTTTTGGCAATGTGAGAAATATTTCAGATTTAATTAGTTTTGATGACTGAATATGATATAATAAAAATTTTGATATATAAGTAGAGATTATAGACGAACTGCCTGCATAGACAGTTATCAAAAATTCTTTCCAATGTCATTTTTTTAAAGATGTTAAAATGTTTAAATTCTTTAATATTTCATTTTCATTGTTTTGTTTCCCATCTTAATGCTAATAGTGATGCTAATATGTATATGTACTTTACTGTTTTAAATATTATTGTGATTATTTTAAAATAATCGTGAATTTCAGACATACAAAAAGTTTGAAGCTACAAATTAACATTTAGTAATACATTTATAAAAAGCAAGTAAATCCTTCAAGAGGATCCTTTTATCTATTTTCGTTTATTTTTAATATTGGGAAAATTTATGCAGATTTTTTTTAGCGAAATGCAAGCCTAAACCTTTGTATTAAGAATTATTATAATATAAAGATTTGCGTTTAAATCTTGCTAAAAAAATCCGCAGAGACTTTCCTGTCAATCTAATAGAATAAAATCCGATTATTGTTTATCTAAAATTTATTTAAAACTTTGTATTAAACATTTTTTACAGTTCGTACTGTGTTTATTACTTTGTCATAATCCAGTGTTGCTAGCATATGAGTTTCAATTGATCATATGTATATGTGTTTATTAAATTTTCTAGTTTTATTTCTTTTTTTCTTAAATATCTCATTTTTAAAAATTGATTTGAAAAATTGAAAATCGGACCGAACCTTTTGATTAACCCGATACAATAAATGTTAATATATTTTTACTAAATATTCAATATTTTGTATAATAATTTGTAATAATTGCGATATTTTATAACATCACTGTGGCATAAACAAATGACCACATGTAGCTTATATATATTTAACATTTAGATTTGCAGGACAAGTAGGCACTATATCGTGCAATATGAAATCTAAGGAAACTCACATTGGTGATACTTTGTATCTCCGACATCAATCTGTCGATTCTTTAGAAGGATTTAAACCACCCAAACCGATGGTATTTGCAGGAGTATATCCAATGGATCAATCACAATTCATATCTTTGCAAGCAGCTATTGACAAACTTACATTAAACGACAGTGCTGTAACTGTTGCACTAGAATCAAGGTATAACTTTGATCAATTTAAAGTTTAATTGTATAGGGTATCCTATTTTACATGGATTATTAAGAACATTGTTTGTAAATAATAATAATGCCATTTTTAGCATATATAGTTATTATACTTGTATTTGAAGTTATTATATTGCTTGTTTAAGTAATTTACCATTTTTATTAATTCTACACGTGTGTCAATCTATGTAACACTAAAAAACGCGAAAAAAATTTTTATTTCAATGATATTTTGTTTTTCTCCCAAATTTCTGCCACAATTTCTCCCAAACAATTTGGATAGGATTTATGAGCATTCCTAATTTGACAATAAACGTTCTAAACTAATGTGAGTTTACTGTAGTTGTATTCAATTACATTGATAATTGTTTTTTACATGATGAAAAATTTACAAGCGAAAATGTTACAGCGTCGCACTTGGAAGAGGGTGGCGTCTTGGTTTCTTGGGCTTACTACATATGGAGGTTTTCAGTCAGCGACTTGAACAAGAATATGGGGCGCAGCCAATAATTACAGCTCCCGCCGTTACGTATAAGGCAAAACTTTTTGGCAGTAAAAGCATAGCGAAATATCAAAGCGATACAATAACTTTTAATAATCCAACGCATTTTCCAAACCCACAAGTTGTCACCGAATTTTACGAACCCATGGTCATGATAACTGTGATAACGCCAGGTATTTTTCATTAATATTAAAATATATTAGCACGAAGCAAAAAAATAGATTTGGAAATGAATGAAAAAATTATATATTCAAATTTTTTCATTTCAAAAATGCGAAAATAGAGTTTGTAATTTTCATCTTTATTATTAACACTTCTAGAGTAATCCTAATGCTTTATAAAATGTGTAGTTGATTATATGAATGGGATTACGTCACTCTGTCGAGAAAGACGGGGCATAGAAAAATTGAGCAAGACTATTGGCAGTGACAGATACATGCTACAATATATAATGCCATTGTGCGAAATAATCCTTGACTTTCATGACACTTTGAAAAGCATAAGTTCTGGTTATGCTAGTTTTGATTATGAAGATTACGGCTATCAACCGTCCAACATC
Organism: Ooceraea biroi; assembly: GCF_003672135.1. Lineage (NCBI taxonomy): Eukaryota > Metazoa > Arthropoda > Insecta > Hymenoptera > Formicidae > Ooceraea > Ooceraea biroi. Next base: position 8,061,853 of record NC_039509.1, read on the forward strand.
GTAAAAGTAATTAAATATTATTATTCTGCTATGCAGTTTCATAATAAATTATATCATAATTTAATTTTTATGTATACATTTTAGTTAGATATCCTTTTAAATGGAAAATTGGTGGAAGAGTTAAGTACAATTGTGTATAAAGACAAAGCAATGCAGACAGGTAAAAAGTTGTGCATCAAGCTTCTAGAGACTATTCCTCGACAACTGTTTGAAATAGCAATTCAAGCAGCAATAGGAGGTAAAGTGATCGCAAGAGAAACTTTAAAAGCTTACAGAAAGGATGTAACAGCGAAATTGGTAAGTAATTATATGTAATTACCTTTTTTAAAAAGGGTCAAAAAGATGCCAAATGTACACGCAAAAACGAACTTCATAAAATTGTTTTAATCATATTTTGTTTTCATAAAAATGTTTAAAAAAAAAAGTGAAATCAGAAAATTGCACCAAGTAGAAGATACGCAAAAAGAACTAGATAAAACTCAGAAGAAAAAGGAGATAATATATAATATAAAGCAAACAAATTTAATACAAAGTTTTTATTTAAAAATTGCATCATCAATATTTAAAATAATTGTTTTCAGTATGGCGGTGATGTCACTAGAAGGAAGAAATTGCTGGCGCAACAAGCGGAAGGAAAGAAGAAAATGAGAAAAATAGGAACAATTTCTTTACCCCGAGATACTTTTATAAGCGTGCTAAAAAAATAATAGAGTTTATTCTGTCATTAGGATTGAAAACAGGCTTTTACAGTTTTACATTTGAATTTTGACCATACGTGAATTGAGTAGTAAAATATTTACTAAAAATTAGTTGAAAAAGTTTCCTTATTTCTTGATTATTTTCATTGTTGAGTTCATAGATCGCAAAACGATGTAAGATTTTTCTGTTCAACTCAAACCTTCATACGAGCAAGGATTAGATTATTATCGGAACTTGTATATTCTATGTAAAATAAATTATTTATATAAATTATATATATATATATATATATATATGAGGTATTTACAGGATGTTCCATTTTATTTTCGATAGTCAAACATCTGGAAATAACGAAGTAGTAGAAAAAAAATGTTTCAGACAAACGTTGTAGAATTTTAAGAGCTACATAATATCGTGACCTTAAATTGCTGTTAGGTAACATTTTTCAAAGTTATTTGAAGATCAACTTCATTGTTTTAAATAGAAATTGGTATTTTTTATTATAAAATAGGAAGGAGTGTTTAATTCTACCTAAAGAAATACTAAAACCATCACTTTGGTAAACTCATTATTTGTATAAGATTGGCTATCTCAAAACCATCTTGGTTTTGGCATGTAAAGTTTTGTTGCAAAGTGGAAAATAACATATATATATTTTGCGCAAAATTGGTCAGTTACTTCGTCAAAATGGTCGGTCGACTTACATTTAACTGTGTGATAGTCTGAAAGCTTTCTATGCTATGGAATAGATATAATGAGAACGAAAAAATGTTATATACATTTTTCACGTAAACCTTAAAAGTGGCGTTGAATTATTGTGCGATTAATTAATTAATGGAACAGTAATATTCTCCTTTTTTCAATTTTGTTAATAGTAATAATAAATCAATTAATGTAATAAAAAGCAGGAAATTTCTTCCTTGAGGCTCAATATTTTGCTCAAAGCACATTTTTATTACTCACATATGTAGCGTTTCATATTTTATAAATATCTTATCTTATTATTCTTAATATGCTTGCTTTAGAACAATATACGAAAATAAAGTCTTAGAAAACTGCAATTTCCTTCGCTACTGGTTCCTCCTCGCAATTCATATCATCTTCATCCTTCTTTTGTTGTTTCTTCTTCGATGTCGCATCCTTTTTCTCCTTTTGTACTTTCCTGAAGTTCTCCAGCGATTCCTGAAGCGTATCTACAAACTGATCAAACTCAATGTCCACCATTGCCTGAATCACATCTGGTCCACTGATCGTCTTGCGATTGCCCTTCTTTGCTATTACATTAGCGGAGGATGTCAGATAGAGAATAAAAATTGATGCAGCCTTCGCCACCGCTATTCTAGCATCTTTTCCAATCGTTATTCCATCTGGCAAAGCTTCCTTGATGATCCTGGTCACGACGGCATTAGGCAAGTTCAGATCCTCTAGTCGCTCAGCCATCTACCCATCATTTATATATCATAAATGTTCTAATACGTTTCATTTATTATAATAATATTTATATAAATATATATTAAACAAAAAGTATAAAAATTTATTATAATTACCTCAATTTTTTTAATAATTAGGTTAAATTTAGGTTAAAGGTGAGGTTATCCGGCACAATGTGAGATTAGTTTTTTTTCGCAGTCAAATTATGTACACAAATCCACTTCATAGTTCCTACATGCAACGGAAGTAAACATAATGGAATAAGTAAAACTTTGTAGCGATAATAGTAAATAATAGCAATTGCTTTCTTACAAAATAAAACAGATTGTATAAACCAAATTGAAACTCGAGAAAAGTAATCCCACAATCGATGAATGAAAATAGCATAACGTAAAACAAATTTTCATGTATTTTTCGTTTTAAACAATTCAAAAAGTTTGTTTATTCTATTTGCACTCTCTGTATCTGTTAACAAGTACACAACAGAAAAAAGACCAAGATTTACTCGAGCTGAAGAAAGCCATATATGTAATACTTAGGGTGCGTTCACGTTGGACTCTTTAAGCCAATGACCAAGTTTACACGGCAACATTAATCGGGTTTAATAACATTCGTATACACTTGACCGGAATTGAACGTAATTTTAAGGTACTGTTATATGCAATCGTTTGCATTTCATTTGAAGAATAATGAAGTGTGATTAAAAAGGTTTGTGAGTCCTTCAGTTAATTGTAATTAAATGTTTATTACTCAGTAGTTAGCCGAAATCATGGTGGAAGAATACCAGATGTGTTCATACGCATCTTTTTGTAAAGCCCGGTGTCCACGATGCTAGAAATCGGTCCGAGAAATATGTAGCCAATCAACTTGCGGCTTTTTCGTAAAAGTGCAAGTTGATTAGCTACATATTTCTCGGACCGAGATCTCGAACCGATTTCTAGCATCGTGGACACCGGGCTTTACAGCCAATGAGACATTGAAGCCAGATAGGTCCGTATTCATAGTCGGATCACAGTATAATGATATACAGTAGGGACAAAGAGCGTCGGCACTTTTGATCTTTTTCAGCCGATCCGCCATGTCTTCGGGCGGCAAGTAGCGTATCAATAATATTAGAAACCACCGCTATCAGCAAATATTTTTAATGTGTTTTCTTAAAACAAATTACATATTTTATAAATACATAAGTAATGCATACTTTTCTTTCTCTTTTGGAAAGCGAAAAAATGATATATTATCATCATTAATCATTGTGAAAACAATTTTGCACCGCACACACTCGATGTATTCTCTTAGACATTGTTTTTAACAAAAGCACAAAACAAACAATACAATACAATATACGAATTTTTATGTTTGGTTATGTTTCTCTATCTATATGTGATCACAGTTACGGAGATAATGTGCGTTCTTTACTTTGAACGGGATTGGAAGCCGCGAACATGGCCGCTTGGGATGCGCAAGCAAATCTGCGCGGCTGACTCGAAAACGGGTGCTTGTCCCTACTATATATCCTTATACTGTGATCGGATCTTATATTTAAGACCGTCTTAAGTATATCTGCAGATACTCCATAGCCAATGAAATGATTCATACAGCATCTGCAGATAAACTTAAGGGGATGCTGGAACTGCTAGTGAACTATTTTTTCACTATAGCGATGGTAATTGCAGTTTCGAAAATTCTCTTTATTGCTTGTGCAGAATAAAAAATCCTTTTCCACAAATGAAGTATAGATAGAAAGAAAGTCCGCTCTACTGGACTTTATATTCAAAATGGAAAAAAGTTAAAAACTTGCATTTGTCTTTTCTAACTTTTTTCCATTTTAAATATAAAATCCTGTAGAGCGGACTTTCTTTCTATCTATACTTCATTTGTGGAAAAGGATTTTTTATTCTGCACAAACAATAAAGAGAATTTTCGAAACTGCAATTACCATCGCTATAGTAAAAAAATAGTTCACTAGCAACTCTAGCATCCCCTTAAGGGGATCCTGGAGTGACTAGTGAAAAGTGTTGCCAATTGAACACATACATATACAAAAATTACAGTTGAAATGCTTTTTATAAAAATTTCGCAATTCGTACGCACAAAATTGCGGTTGTTTACAATCGGGATAAAATAAAGGAATGTAATGAAGCTTTTCGAAGTGACTTTAGAAGTGTAATAAAAAAGAATAGTATGAATGAAAATCTTGTACATACTTATACATACATGCAAGATTTTCATTCATACTATTCTTTTTTATTACACTTCTAAAGTCACTTCGAAAAGCTTCATTACATTCCTTTATTTTATCCCGATTGTAAACAACCGCAATTTTGTGCGTACGAATTGCGAAATTTTTATAAAAAGCATTTTTTTTGTGCAAATGGCAGCACCATCGCGAAAAAGTTCCCTAGTCACTCCAGTATCCCCTTAAGACGGTCTTAAGGCGATCCTGGAGTTGCTAGTGAACTTTTTTGTCACTAGCTCTCGTTACAGCAACCGAGCGGAATCACTAAATTTTCCTACACGCTAATCTTTTTATTAGTTGCACAGAATAATAATTCCTTCTCCACGATTAAAGTACACACAATAATGAATTGTAAACTGGTCGTTTTTATCTTCAAAATGAAGAAAAATTCGGCTAGCCGATAACAAAACTGTAACTGTCAAATTTTTCCTCATTTTGAAGATAAAAACGAACAGCTTACAATTCATTATTGTGTGTACTTTAATCGTGGAGAAGGAATTATTATTCTGTGCAACTAATAAAAAGATTAGCGTGCAGGAAAATCTAATGATTCCGCTCGATCGCTGTAACGAGAGCTAGTGACAAAAAAGATCACTAGCAACTCCAGGATCGCCTTAAATATAAGATCCGACTATGAATACGGGCCATAGAGATCCTATAACAGAGATCGGACAACGTGCCACCATAGGGTAAAACTGGATATGATGGTTTTGTTGAGCCTTTTGTATCTATTTGATTTAAAAAAAAAAATATTGGACTTACTTTTGAGCTTACATTAACTAATAAGTTTACATTAAAGTAATGATAATGTGACGTGGAATACATATCTTATTCTGCGTTTAAAGCTGGAGACACAATGCGAGGCGATAGCGATAGGAACAGGGAATAACCAATCGCGTTACACGATTTGAGTACGGATGACCAAATCGAGCAACGCGATTGGTTATTCCCTGTTCCTATCGCTATCGCCTCGCATTGTGTCTCCAGCGTAAGCCTATTACACAATGCAAAGGAACAGGCAACAGGAACAGGGAATAGCCAATCGCGTTGCTCGATTTGGTCATCCGTACTCAAATCGTGTAACGCGATTGGTTATTCCCTGTTCCTTTGCATTGTGTAATAGGCTTTAAACGTTGCTTTGACTCGTTTTGAAAGACAGGTATGGTTAAGTCGGCTAATATGTCTTTGTTAGATATATACAGGGTGATTCGTATAAAGTGACCGATTTAATTATTAGTGAAATTTGAAGACATATGAAAAAAGAGTTTATACCGATATGTTCAGTACAAAGGGGGACACCATATAACGGATACGATTATTTTATGAGTGGAGGCGTTGAGGACATTTCAAAGTCAACTTCTTTTTTTTAATGGGATGCTGTATTTTTTATTTTATAGGATAGTAGCCCTTTTTAATATAAATTCAATGATACATTACATAAAAACATTCAAGGTCCATCAAGACCAAAAATACATGATAAAATAAAATTCAAATGTATGATCTGTATATCCGTCTGTCGTTCGCTTTGGCTCTCAGTATGTCTAGGTCTATGTTTATGAGCTGTGTTTTCTTTGGAAACTGCTATCATAATGTTATTATTACGAAGATTGTAAGGAAAAGTGATGCTTACAAACGTTGTGAGTGCCAAAGCGAACGCAGCCTTAGTATGAGATTAGTCGTAGCACTGAACGTAATGGCTAATTACAATAATTCACAAATTGTAGACATTTTGATAACTTTTGGTGAATGTGGAAAAAATGCAGCTGAAACTGCAAGAGTATTAAATGAACGATATCCAGATCGACATAGACATAGTGCCCGTTCAATATTACGGATTATATCACGAGCAAGACAATTCATCTGTGTCGTCGAGTTCAAGGTCAAAACTTTGAACATTTATTGTGAAGAACAGAAATACAGATCATACATTTGAATTTTATTTTATCATGTATTTTTGGCCTTGATTGACCTTGAATGCTTTTATGCAATGTATCATTAAATTTATATTAAAAAGGGCTACTATCCTATAAAATAAAAAATACAGCATCCCATTAAAAAAAAGAAGTTGACTTTGAAATGTCCTCAACGCCTCTACTCATAAAATAATCGTATCCGTTATATGGTATCCCCCTTTGTACTAAACATATCGGTATAAACTCTTTTTTCATATGTCTTCAAATTTCACTAATAATTAAATCGGTCACTTTATACGAATCACCCTGTATATAAAAATAAAAAATAGTAATGCTAAAGAACTTGGCGCTGCTACATCATCAAGTAATACGTTAACTGACAATGCTAACTAATGTTTAAATACGTTAATTGACAGTGTTCACTAATATAATATTGTTATTTACTGAATGAATATTGTTTTATGTAGCATTCGATTGACGCTGTAACTTACAGCCTGTAAGGGGATTCTTGAAAAGAATTAATCGAAGAATAACACCTTGATTTGCAGGATGAATTGTGTGATTTACACACTGATATTTCTCTCAAAACGATTAAAGAAACCGGTGCTGATTTTTATAAAATTTTATCAACATCATCATATCCCAAGCTGCGAAATTCCGGACTTCGAATTTATTCCATGTTTGGTTCCACATATTTATGTGAAACTTCATTTTCGAAAATGAAATTGATAAAAAACGAAAAACGTTCTTCTTTAAGTGATGATTCTTTACCGCGTCTTATGCGACTTGCTACATGCAATATGGAAATCGATGTTTCTACTCTCGTCTTTAAAAGATCTCGAAAATTGCCTTCATAATTTGAATTGTTCGAATAGTTTTCATTTAATTAGTAATTTCATTCTTCTATTTTATTCCTTAAAAGGTTGTTTTAGGGTCATAGGGTGGATTAGGCCTACTAGGGATACCACTTAAAAAAAAAACGCGTCAACAATACCTCACGGGTGACGTGGAAAGCTATTGGAAATATATGTAGATATACACGTGTCATACGGTCCTGAGCCGCGAGCAGCTTGTTGACTGCGCGCGGGGCTCGAGGTAAGGGGAATAGCGCGAGGCGGCGCTAGCTGAAAATCGGCTGCCGCGTGCAAATCTTGCCGAACTCTGGTTTACATTATCGAAACGTAAAAACAGATAATACATAAAAATTTATATATTTTCAAATAAAGGTGTTTTTTTCTTATGTCTTTTAATAGTATGCAATGTCAGCGCTCTGAACCCATTCTGTCATCAGAGCGCTGACATTACATGGCATACTATTAAAAGACATAAGAAAAAAACACCTTCATTTGAAAATATATTCTGTACATGCACACAATAAATTTCATTATTCGTAATATTATTTAATGATTGCAGGAACGAGTGGCGTAACAAAAGTGACCAACGATTAGATCGTATGGAGGCAGAACTGAAGTAAGTATGCAATATATTGTATTTATTGGATTGAATTAGTATTTTATAAATATAATTAGTATTCTACAAATACGCGCTGTAACTTTGCCAACTTGGATTGATAATATTATAAATAATATTATAAATAATTTATTTTTATCTTCAAACATTTATTCAATGTAATTTCTCTCCTTTGCAAAAATCTAATAATACTTAGCAGCGTCTGTTTAAATATCGCCGCAACTTTCTGACTCATTTCATATTAATAAGTGATAGTCATCTCAGTGAGTGAATAATAAATGATAATCACCTTTATTTTTCTTTATCATCTGCAGAAGGATGAATACCCTACTCGAAGAGATAGTGAGGCACCAGCGAAATCGGGATCGCCCTAATCAAGTGCGGAAGCCAAGGATCCTACCAATATCGTCCATAAGAGAAATGGACGCTTTTGAAGGTGCAACCGACGATATCTTTTTTGATACCGTAAGTAGAGAAAGAAAAATTTTACATGCAACAGCGCCAAGTTCTTTAGCATTACTATTTTTTATTTTTATATACAGGGTGTTAAATTTCAAACGTAACAGGTGGAATATCTCGTAAACAATGCATTTTAGAAAAAATTGTTTCCTACAAAAGTTATAAGGTTTCGGAGGGAACATAACATAGTAATATTCATATAACCTTGGGCGGCGCCTCCAAGGTCAAGTGGAGGTGAGAATGAATTTTTTAAATGGAAACCCATATTTTTTATTATTACATTTTTTTCTACTAATTAATTTGAACAACTTTTGTCTAAAGCATTTTTTTATTTACCTAATATTTTTTAAGATATTCAAGAAAAACTTGATAACTCTTTCAACATTCAGTTTACGATATTGAAGATTAAATGACGGAACGAAAGGATTCAGAAAAGAAAAAATAAAATAATTAATGAAGCAAATAAGAAATAGACTTTATTAATAAATCTTAATTCAAAAATGAAAGAATTTTTGCAAAAAGAATTTGTAGAAAAAGTAACGAAGTCAACCAAATTCTTTCATTTTTGAATGAAGATTTATTAATAAAGTCTATCTCTTATTTACTTCATTAATTATTTTATTTTTTCTTTTCTGAATCCTTTCGTTCCGTCATTTAATCTTCAATATCGTAAACTGAATGTTGAAAAAATTATCAAGTTTTTCTTGAATATCTTAAAAAATATTAGGTAAATAAAAATATGCTTTAGACAAAAGTTGTTCAAATTAATTAGTAGAAAAAAATGTAATAATAAAAAATATGGGTTTCCATTTAAAAAATTCATTCTCACCTCCACTTGACCTTGGAGGCGCCGCCCAAGGTTATATGAATATTACTATGTTATGTTCCCTCCGAAACCTTATAACTTTTGTAGGAAACAATTTTTTCTAAAATGCATTGTTTACGAGATATTCCACCTGTTACGTTTGAAATTTAACACCCTGAATATATGAAATTTTTTTAAGAGATTAATTTTTATTTGGTTAGTTGTGACTGGTAAAGTATTACTTGGTACCATTTTTCGATATCATATTTTTTATAGGTTTATATACATTTTTTTAATAAATTAATTTTTACTTGGTTAATTTTATGTATATACATTTGTTTAATAGATTAATTTTTATTTGGTTGGTTGCGACTGGTACGTGTACTTGGAGCCTTTTTTCCCCTTTTTCAAAAAAGGTAATTTTTGTGAGATATCATTTATTTTTTTATTATAATCGAATGTCAACACTCAGTATATTATAATTAATTATCGGTATACAGAAAGTTCAATTTATCATGTCAAATATTTCTGGAATCACAAATACAAGTTTTTCTCCGTTGGTCAATAAAATTCGGACACCCTATATATTACAACCAAAAGTCGATACCCAGTATATTATAAAATCGCAAATACAAGTTTTTCGGTTGGTCAATAAAAATCGGACACCCTATATATTACAACCAAAAGTCGATACCCAGTATATTATAAAATCGCAAATACAAGTTTTTCGGTTGGTCAATAAAAATCGGACACCCTATATATTACAACCAAATTCGATACCCAGTATATTATAAAATCGCAAATATAAGTTTTTCGCTTGGTCATTAAAAATTGGACACCCTATATATTAATTAAAAGTCGACACCCAGTATCAATATAATTACTCATTGGAAAAAATAAAGTTTAATCTATCGTGTCAAATGTTTCTAGAATAACAACTACAAGTTTTTCGGGTTGGTCAATTAAAATCGGACACCCTATATATTATAATCAAAAGTCAACCCCTAGTATATATAATCCGTATTAAAAACTTAATTTTTTAAAAGTCGGGTATCATACGTGGTCAGGTTCACATACGTGAGACACTATCGTCTCTTGATTTTTGTTATTTGAATGAATAAAATAATATTGATAATTGATAATAATATATACCCGTAGTAAAAACTTAATTTTTTAAAAGTCGGGTGCCAGGTTCACATACGTGAGACACTACCGTATCTCTTGATTCTTGTTATTTGAATCCCCGAACACACCCCGCAGTCGATAATAACTCGTAAACGCCATCTAGTATACAAAGAATGAACTGTACATTTTCGTGCCAAAACGACGACGACGACGACGACAAGAGAGTTTCTTAATGAAAATTGTCACGATGTGGACTTTGCATTGTAATATCTCCCTTCACCGGGCATGTACGAGAAAAATAAAAACACTTTCATTATATAATTCGAGTACGCAGAATCGATTGAGCCTGTTCTTAACTCGATCGATCCACGCGTTATTAAGATCCGCAAATTTCAGCTAGTTTCAACTAGTCAGCTCGCGTAAAGATACACGGTCCGTCTCTCGCTGCCATTGCGCTGCGCGTGAACTTGGCGCGAGACACTACCGTGTCTCTTGATATCTTTCAAATATAATTATAACATGACAAACTTTTATATGTAGATTTACAGGTACAGCAGCTCATACCAGAGATTCAGAGAAGATGAAGAACCTGGGAGAAGCTGAACACTGGAAGAACTGGAACTGGAACTAAAACTGGAGCTGGAACTGGAAGAAGATAAAGAAGAGGATATGGCTTGGACAAAAGATCTCTCTTGGTCCTTATATAGCAAAATCGGCACTTTTCAGTGCCCATTTTTTCATGATTTTAACGCGGATCATCATCACAGTTAACATCAATCGACACTTTTCAGTGCCACTTTAATTCAACGTTGCGAACATCACAATTTACCTCTAAATCAATCGGCACTTTTCAGTGCCTTTTTTACGTGGAAATGTCGCGTTAAATAATTATTAATTTTGTTATTTTTCTGCCTAGGAACTTCAACGACATATAACAGCTTGCTGCAAGAAAACCGACCGACGTCAACACGCTTGTCATCCCATTCGTGTCAACGTTATCAGTGTCCAGTTTTTTTTATATTATTATATTTATATATCATACTTATATTTATATCTTATTTATATCTTTATTATTTATATTTATATCTTTCTTTGTATTTAAATCATATGTATTATTTAATATATCTTATAATTTTGAAAAAATTTGGAAAAATTATAAAGAATTGTATATATTATTATATTAAATATTATTATATTAAATATTAGAACTTTCTACACGCAATTTATTTTAGCAGAAAATTATGGGAGTAACTTTAAATGGCACTTTACTGTATCAATGAGCTCACTTTCTCGCAGAGCCTGCTCTATTTCTGCCGCCAACCTGGCACCAGGTTATGTCCCAGTGTGCTTACTGGGTGGATTTTGTACCCAATCTGTGGCCTCTCTGCTCACATATTTTGTCGAACAGATTTTGCCAATGTCTGTTCTTCGCAGGTTTGACTGACTGGGCAATGACTGATACTCGAAAGATGTTGGTCTCCATTAACTCTTATAACTCGCGATTCGTATACGATCAAATGTCTCTCAAACAGAATTGACTATGCAACCAGCACGAAAACCTGCAACGTATGAAGCCAAACCAACAACATAGCTAGCAGCACTGCCAGTGCAGTTGCCCGCATGGTAGCAAGCACGCAAATCCATCTAGCGATCTAGCACGAAAACAAGCATCGTGTGCCGCTGGCTTAACTCTGGTCTCTAAACTCCTCTGGGTCTGCCCCACATACACTGCATTGCATACATTACAATTGATACGGTAAATCAAATTAGTCTGTTTACAAGGCGGTAATTTATCCTTACCTTTATGGATAATGCACTTGAGAAGGACCACAACCCATATGGTCGAAACGTTGTGAACGAATAAAGAATTTTTTGCCAGTTGAGTCGTCGGAATTTTGTTATTGGTTATATATTTTCTATATTTTATCATTTAATCTTTGAAGCGAAACATTCTTTATATGCATCTTATTTTTTATTGTGTACATTCCCAGATAGCAAACGTGCGGCTCACATTCCTCTCACCGCGTGATACTCACGTCGTGAGCGCAAAAACGCATCATTCTCGCACTCACGCTGTGATGATCACACGCATGCATGCGTAAAAGATCGCACTGTAACATCACGTGTGTAATCACACCATGCCGCAAATATGCGACCAATGTGTGCACACAACGTGACACGGTATATATATATCTACGTGCGAGAATACAATTAGACCGCAGTTCTACAGTACGTCGTAACTGTAAGTCGTAAGAGAATCGACCAATCACGGTCGATTATTCTTCGATCGTATTACAGTTACGACGTATTGTGACTTTATAGACATTGCCATTTTTGGACGCGGCGTAATGTTCCGTATGTCCCGCCATTACTCGCGCTGTTGACAGTGTTCAGTTCAGTGCATCAGTGTTGACCGCAGAGCCACAGCCAGCTTCGCTCATCCAAAATCTGAATTTAATCTAAGGTATAATCTTTCATTTTCATTTATATCATACAAAACGCAAAGCAACATAGCAGAATATATTTCAGTTAATCTAGATATTAAGTACTGAGCGATCATAGAGAAAACGGCATGCACAAATTATAAGGTTATGTTGACCGCGAATTTTGTTCTATACTTATACTCAGCAAATTCACACATATTTTGTTAATAATAATCTTGAAATTTGCGTGTTTCCACTAAGCCAGGATGCATGAGAAAGGATCATGTTCAAAATCGAAATGCAAGTTGCGAAGTACAAAACAAAGGTTCCGCAACAGCTTGACAAAAATGAGTAAGTCAGATCGTGACACCGATGGTGACGATGTAGAACTCATGGAGGAAATGCAGCCATTGCAATTACTAGAAAACGAGTTCGAAAATGAAGACGTCGAGGACATGATGGATGACTCGAATGACTAGCAGGAAAATAATTTTACTGCTTTATCTCTTTCTTTTAACCATACAGTATTAATTTGCGCTTGATATAATAATTTATATTCCAGAATTAATGCAAGTTATGTGACAAGATAAAAACGTGCAATATAAAAAACGTACATATGTTACCGTTTCGCAATTATAGTATATTCTTTATTTTTCTATCGCTGTGCATGTTTTCTTGTCGAATATTATATGTATTTCATTACCATTATAATTATAAAACTATAAATGTTTAAAAATGTTACAATTGCAATAAAAATTTTGTATAAAACATTCCATTTTCTTTTATTTCACAAGGTGGGGAATACTAATATATTTTTATACAACCTGAAAATGTATTTACACAACGTGCGAGCGATATGCGTGCGAGCCATATGAGCCTCAATTGAGGACGCATCTGTCTGCTGCTATGAGCTCACTGTGCGTGCATTTTGTTATCTGGGTTATATTCTGAAACATTTTCTTACAGGAAATTTTACTTTAAAATATAATGCACATTATATTTTATAGATTGTCAATAAACGTTTTTTCCAAAAAGACACGTTTCAGAACATAACCTTAATACACATACATCTTAACCCACATAAAACGAAAACCTCCATCGGACGTCCAATGGACGTCTGTCATGGAGGTTCAGACCATCCAGTGGACGTCCTTTAGACATCCAATGGACAACCACTAGAAATCCATAGTTCCGCTTTGCGCACGTCCAATGGACCTCCATTAGACATCTTCACAGACGTCCATGGGACGTCGATTGGACGTTTTGTGGATCATTAATAGAGGGTTCACGGAGCCTCGGTGGACGACTAACCGACGTTCCGTGGATCATTAATGGAAGCTTCATGGAGCCTCAAAGGACGACCAGGCAGCACACATTGGTTTCAAAGCCGTTATAAACGTTTTAACGTAACGTTTCATAACCATTTTATTGAAACGTTTATTTAGGAGAAAAATGTCCAACGAAAAAACGTTAAGAGGAACGTTTCTTTTTCGGGAAAAAACGTTTCAGAAACCATCAGAAAAATATTTATCAATTCTATATATCAGTGCCTCAAAGATAGACAGAGTTAAGTCACATTTTTGTAAAAAAAACTAGATTTTTATATTTTATGAATTACTCTAAATTTCGTGTAGTGAAATCTCACTCTTTTGGAATGAGATATCACTTCAAGCAATAATGATTTCAAAAGAAAAGAAGAAGAAAAGAGTACTGGATCGGTTTTCCGGATGGTTATTTATAAGGTGATAACGCAAATGTTTCTTGCGAGAACGTCACGCCTGGCCTGGCCATCTATCGGTCGCTTGGTGAATCAGAGGCGGGAATCTCACACACACACTTATGTTGATTTTTGTCTCTTGTTCCATAATCGAGTACATTGAAACGTATGATGTAAAAATAATTTTATGTGGGTTAAGATGTATGTGTATTAAGGTTATGTTCTGAAACGTGTCTTTTTGGAAAAAACGTTTATTGACAATCTATAAAATATAATTAATACTCGCAAATTAAGTAGAAATTACTATTTTTTTCTATATTAATTATATAATTTTGAATCAATTTAATAAAACACATTTTTCGTTTCTGTGGAAACGTGAAAAATACGTTTTTAAAATTTAGGTCTAAAAACGGTTTCTATTTAAACTGTTTCTTAAATGGTACTTTATGTTTCTTAGACATTAGATACGTCTAAGAAACATATATTAGACTAACATGTGCTGCCTTGGGACTAACCGACGTTCCGTGGATCATTAATGGACGGTTCATGGAACATCGATGGACGTCTATTAGACGTTCCGTGGATCATTAATGGACGGTTCATGGAGCATCGATGGACGTCTATTAGACGTTCCGTGAATCATTAATGCTTCATGGAGCCTCGATAGACGACTAACCGACGATCCGTGGCATCGCGGTTCATGAAGTTTCCATTAATGATCCACGGAACGTCTAATAGACGTCCACCGATGCTCCATGAACCGTCCATAAATGATCCACGGATCGTCGGTTAGTCGTCTATCGAGGCTCCATGAAGCATTAATGATTCACGGAACGTCTAATAGACGTCCATCGATGTTCCATGAACCGTCCATTAATGATCCACGGAACGTCGGTTAGTCCCAAGGCAGCACATGTTAGTCTAATATATGTTTCTTAGACGTATCTAATGTCTAAGAAACATAAAGTACCATTTAAGAAACAGTTTAAATAGAAACCGTTTTTAGACCTAAATTTTAAAAACGTATTTTTCACGTTTCCACAAAAACGAAAAATGTGTTTTATTAAATTGATTCAAAATTATATAATTAATATAATATGCGTAGTGCAATTCCTCGATACGGCATTAAGGAGAAACCATTGAACTATATCCTAACTGGAATGAGCACTGCTATTGTTCTCGGGTCACGTGACCCGTTTAGAAAGAGAGGGTGAAAGCAGGGTATAGCTGTCCTTTTTCAATCTGTACCATAAGATAGGTTAACGGTGATAATAGTGTTCATAGGTTATAGATACTGGGTTTAGTTGTTACAATGGTAAAGAATTGTAGTGTTACAGGCTGCAAAGCACTACGTGGCAGCCAAATAGTAATATCACGTACCATGCGTAAGTAAAAAAATAGATATACAGGGTGTTCCAGAATTGTGTATGAAGCTCTCGTGAGCGGGTAGAATGCATCGAACTGAGAAGAAAAGTCCTTTGCCGTTTTGTAATTTTCGCAATAGTTAACAAGTTATTAATTATTAAAAATCGCTATATTAGTCCGGCCTACCGCTGAATGCAAACGCGCGGCGAGATGCGACCGCCTAGAGATCGAGGTTGCTAAGCGCGCGGGACTAGACATCCATATGTCTAGTGGATCTCTACTGGATGTTCCGAATCTCCATGACATACGTCTAATGGACGTCCATTACAGATTTTCGGTGGATGTAAATTTATGTAAAAATAACTTCAATTATATACATATATTATTAATAATTAAAAATAAATTCTATAATATTGTGAATTTCTAAATGTTAAACAAAATTAGCTGAAAAATTGTAATTAATAATGAAACTTAAATATTAGGTTATTGGAAATACTCTATATGTTTAATAAATCTATTATACATCCATAATGGATGTCTATGAACCTGCAATGGATTATGGGACATCTATTATGGAGATGGATGGACTCTAATGGACGTCTATCTGACTTACACTATGGGATATATATCCCATGGAGCTATGGAGTATCATGGATCTCTAATAGACGTCCATCTGACGTCTATCGTAGATAGATGTCCCTGAGCTATGGAGTTCATGGACATCCACTGGATGTATAATTTTATTAGAACGTACGTAAAAATTTATTTCATATATAATTACATTTTCCAGAATTGTGTATGAACATTTAGGAAATCACAATATAAGAAATTTATTTTTAAATTTTGAATAGTTAACGAAGTATTTTATTAAAAATTTATATCCCACCGAAAATCTGTAATGGACGTCCATAGACGTATGTCATGGAGATTCGGAACATCCAGTAGAGATCCACTAGACATATGGATGTCTAGTCCCGCGCGCTTAGCAACCTCGATCTCTAGGCGGTCGCATCTCGCCGCGCGTTTGCATTCAGCGGTAGGCCGGACTAATATAGCGATTTTTAATAATTAATAACTTGTTAACTATTGCGAAAATTACAAAACGGCAAAGGACTTTTCTTCTCAGTTCGATGCATTCTACCCGCTCACGAGAGCTTCATACACAATTCTGGAACACCCTGTATATCTATTTTTTTACTTACGCATGGTACGTGATATTACTATTTGGCTGCCACGTAGTGCTTTGCAGCCTGTAACACTACAATTCTTTACCATTGTAACAACTAAACCCAGTATCTATAACCTATGAACACTATTATCACCGTTAACCTATCTTATGGTACAGATTGAAAAAGGACAGCTATACCCTGCTTTCACCCTCTCTTTCTAAACGGGTCACGTGACCCGAGAACAATAGCAGTGCTCATTCCAGTTAGGATATAGTTCAATGGTTTCTCCTTAATGCCGTATCGAGGAATTGCACTACGCATATCACGCCATACTCTTACATTACATATTACAACCTGGTTAGGTTAGGTTAGGTTAGGTTAGGTTAAAGCAGAGAATACTTTGTATTTAACTGTTTGGGCTTTCAATATTCAAAATAACTGCTATACTTTCGAAACTTCTTTTGTTAATAACTTTTTAATAAACAACAATCCACGATTGAAACTTAGTGCGGGTTATTCGGGGAGGTGACCTTTGTAATATATATCAAATTCAAATTCTTATTTCGTGTGGGCAGCTGAAAATTCCTGCAAAATCATTAAAATTCTTTTGTTAATAACGTTTTAATAACCAACGAGCGACGGCTAAAACCTTTTGAAAGTCACTCAGGAGGGCGACCAGGACAATATATGTCAAGGTCAAGGTCATCAGGGCTGGTCCCCTCATCGGCATATTTACCGGCATAATATAAATTATACTATAATAAATATTGTTGTGTCCGGGTTGGCCACCCGGTGCAATACCGCCGGTCGTCTCAGCTGAGAGTTGGCTGCAAGACAGAAGACGCGAATCTCCGAGCGACGCGGTCTCCAAGGAAGAGTAAATAAACAAGACGGAACGACGAGTTGAAGCTCAGCTGTGATCTCAGCTGGACGTGCCGCGAGCCGCTCTGATTGATTTACACATTACAACGCTTATTGTTTCGTAGAATAAAATTCTGTTCTTTTCTAAACGCGAGTCTTATTTCCGCGAGCGCGCGAGTGAAAAGGAGTGAGTGGTGGAAGCGTGTGTGGAGCCGAGGCTGACCGGACACGTAACAATATTATAACATTCGATATCAAAAATCCTAAACGATGCTGAAGCACGCCAGGTGATAAGCAAAAGAATACCGTGGTAAGAAGTGTAGTTGCAAAACATTTTCATAGGTCGACTGTTCGAAGAAGACTGTTTAAAAAATCTGGACAATGTGATCCCTACAAAAATCTTTTTTAAAAAAGAAAAAATATTTACGCCAAGTACATAAAACGTATCGAACTTTCTAAAAACAGTGTAATTATAAAAAAACAACCTTTCTAAAAAGTGTATTATGAAAATGTATTTCTTCAAAAATATACATGAAATCAATGCAATTAGCCAAGTATATCATTATTTATTGAAAAGTGAATTGTTCACAAATGGATATGAAATCATAAAACGGGCTTAAACTGACTCAAATGAGCAACAGAATCATAGTGAAGCAAAAAACTTGGCGTGCCCGGATCGCATTGGACATGTCTTACAAAATTCTTATAAACTTGAGTAACAGTATTTTGATTTGTACTGTATTTTGTATGGTGAGCTATTGCATCGTAAGACGACCCGGGCACGCCAAGTTTTTTGCTTCACTATGATTGCATAAATATATAATATTAAGGTAACTTAATATTATATATCATTTTTTAACATTATATATCATTTTCTAACAGTAAGGTTTTATTTAGTGATTATTTGTATTTTATTTTTATTGTTTTGGTTCTTTGTACTTATATTATATCTTGTTTACAGAAAATGATGTTAATTGGTTTGCACTTAATAAGGGCTTCAAATTAAGCCGAAACATTGTGCGTTTTAAATATATTTTTAGCCAGTGGTGGTCGAAGAACATTTGTTTATTATTTGTATTCATTATTTCCTGGCGGTTATAAATACTTAGTTATTGATTATTATTTTTATTATTAATTATTTGGAAAATAAATATATAAATTACAAAACGCTAAGTTTGCCATTTGTTGAGATATCTCGATTCAACTACAAATGAAACGAAAAGCACTACAAACAACTACAAACGATTGTAAAGAAGACTGCGAAAGCGGATTCGCGATATCTCAACAAATGGCAAAGTTAGCTTTTTGCAATTTATTTAATTGTTTATTACTTTTAAATGGTTCAATTACAAAGCATAAAAAACAACTAGAAACGATCCTGAAAAAGACAGCGCAAGCGGATTCGCGATATCTCACCAAATGGCAAAGTTAGCTTTTTTTAATTTAAACAAATTTTAATAACTTTTGAATGGTTCAATTACAGAGCACTACAAACAACTACAAATGATTCTGAAAAAGACAGCGCAAGCGGATTCGCGATGTCTCAACAAATGGCAAAGTTAGCTATTTTTCATTTAAACAAATGTTAATTCTTTATTCAATATCTTTATTTAATAGTCAGTGTATTATTCAATTTTAGTGTATCTTGTTTCAATATTCAGTGAGCACTAAAGATAGAAGACGCTCGTGTCGTGGCGAACGTCAACTGAAATGTACTCAACGTATCAGACGCAATGTGAATTCTCCATAATCTAACGCGCCTATAATGTGAACGTACTTTACGAACAAACTCGCTTTGCTTGTGTGCGTGCGAGCATACGTACGTGAGTCTGAAACTTCTGACTCTGATGGAACTTAAGGAAACCGGAACGTCACAATTCTAGCATACGATTACGATATCTCAGGATAGACTGCACCAATCGCGTTCGGAATGGTCGCGATCGAAAGCTTGCATCCATATTATGTTATTAAAGTGCCGTTTGATTTTTGATTACGGCTTTAGATCCTGAGATATTTTAATCGAAAGTTTGTGTGACACGAAATTCCGGATAAGCTATACGGTAGCGCCTCGACGATGCCGTGCCAGTGCCGTATCAAGCGGCTATTTCTCATGCGGCTATTTTTTTTATGTACTTGGCGTCGCGACGCTACCGCGTCGCTTGATAAATAGATTGCATTTTTGCATTACAGAGAAATTGATTATTTTGAAACGCATCATTACAAATACAAAGATTTCAGTTTGTCACATAAGCATTTAAACTAAAGCCGAAGTCTCGCAATGATACGCTGCATCATCAGTATTAACTTCTTCCTCGAATTAGATAATCACGCATCTGCTTTGATTCGCTGTAAAAAAATGTAATGCATGTTACTTTTGAAGTTATACACACATACGCTGTTTGCTATTAAAACGAATATATCAGATAAAAGATTATTTTTTTCTAATATACATATCTTCATATTGTTTTAATTGTTACGGATAATTTTTTAAATTATTGATAATTAAATTAAACAATATAACTACAATAAAACAATAAGAAAAGAATTTAATAATTTTCCATTTTCAAAAAATTTACGAGAAATCAGTTTTCATGAAATTTTATATTCAATAACACATTTGTAACGATCAAAATTTAAAGTAGTAGAAAAAATTCAAATTTTTATTAAAAACAAATATGTTGTACAGATATGTGTAAAAACGTTCATTTTATTAGGTGGTAAACTTAATTCTTGCCATTTTGTCGTCTCCAAAATTGATTTGTTTCGAAGGGAAGATGAATGAACCTCAATCAAAGTAATTTCCTCCATTTTCTACTACTTTTTCCCATCTCTCCGGCAACAGGGCAATCCCACGATGATAGAACGCGGTGTCTTTCGAGGCGATCCATTCATTCACCGATTTTTAGACTTCTTCGTAACTGGAGAAGTGTGTGTCCGTAAGTGCGTGTTTCATCGACCGGAAAAGATGGTAATCCACGGTGCCAAGTCTGGAGAGTACGCTGGATGCGGGAGGACTTCCCATTCAAGCTCTAGAAGTTTCTGCTTCACGCTTTTCGCAACATGAGGTTGAGCGTTATCATGCAAAAAAATGACTTTGCGTCGATTGTTGGCTACGGATGGTCTTTTTTGCATCAACTCGTCACTCAATCGGCATAATTGCTGTTGGTAGCATTCAGCTGTAACGGTTTCATTTGGACGCAAGAGCTCGTAATACAGCACACCCTCCTGGTCCCACCAAATGCAGAGCAAGGTCTTATGCCCGTGAATATTCCTCTTCGGCGTTGAAGTGGATGGTTAGCTGGGGTCCACTCATGATTTCCTCCGCTTGGGATTGTCAAAATAAATCCATTTTTCATCGTCAGTCACAATACGCCACAAAAAACTCTTTTTTCTTTGCCTGGCAAGCAAAGAAGTCGCGATAGACAAACGATTCAAAATGGCATTTTCTGACAACTGGTAGCCATATCGCTTCCTTATGAATTTTTCCCATGGCGTACAAGCGTTTTGAGACAGCCATTGGAGTAACATTTAATACTTTCGACAACTCTAAAAGCGTTTCAGTTGGATTCTCATGGAGCAATTCTTGTAGCTCAACATTTTCAAATTTTTTCGGCTGCCCAGGACGTTCTTTGTCTCTTACGTCAAAATCACCGTTTCGAAAGCGTTCAAACCAAACTCTACATGTTCTTTCCGATGGAGTTTCATCACCATACACTTCGGATAATAAGCAATGCGGTTTTCTTGAGGTCAAAGTAGTGAAGAAGCACATGTCGGAAAAACAGCTTATCGCGGTTCATTTTCAATCGATTGGAAAATCTCTTTGGCGTCGAGAAATCTAACCTGTGAGGACTGAATCACTTTCAGCAATGTCTAAACTACAAAAGACATGCGATTTCACCGTCGAAACTCGCCAGCGTTGGAGCCGGCACCATCTAGTAGTGAACGGCAGGAATTAAGTTTATCACCTAATAAATAAAAGTTCAATTTTTTAAAAAAGAAACACCGAATTAATTTGCACACCTAATAGTACATTCTTCTTTTAATTTTAAGCGCGCAAATTTAATTCGGTGTGTTTTTAAAAAAGAAATTAAGCTTTTATTTATTTTCTTTTTACGCAAATTATAGATTTGAAAGATCGCTTTCTCATTTCTCGTCTTATTATTGTGTAATTTAACGGAAGACCAAATCGCGAAAGAGCCGATCTTTAAGATTAAAGTTTTAAATATTAAAGTTTCAATCCGAAAAATTTAATACTCACAAGATTCAGATTCTGGTTCTGACTCTTGAATGTGTAACATGTCAAATTCTGCGTTATTTACTGTAATAAAAATTTTACAATATTTCATTAATACAATATTAAATCTTAATGTTAAGTTTAGTGTTAGCAATTCTTTTATATAGCAGTAAATAATTAAATATTAGTTTTCTTATCAACCCTGCATAATTTTATATCTGCATAATAAATTTTCCATATGATACGTATAGTATATTCATACTCATTTATTATATAATTAATTTGTACTTATTATTTTATTTATGTACTTATTTTACAAAACATAAATACTTACAAACATGTCGAGCTATTACGTATGGATCATCTCTGATATTTCGTTTTATATCTTTTATGATATTATTTAATCTTCCTTCCATATTTTGAAATTCCGCATCACTGATATTATCTAATAAATTCAAATTATTGGTCCAGTAGGAGTTTAGTTTTCGATCATGAAAAACAATAGAAAGTTTCTCCAACATCTACACAAAATTAATTACTATTTTATGATCTTTACTAAAATAAAATTTTCTGAATTATAAAACATACCGTAAAAAATAAAGAAGTACATGATACTCTATCGGAATTTTGAAAGATGTCCAACTCTTGTAAACACAATGTTTCGATATAATAGCTTGAGATACTCTTCCATTGTTGAGTGTCCCTAAATTTCTAAAGATAAAAAATTATATATAACATATAATAATATAATATACAGGGTGTATCTTAAAACGCGCCCACCAAGTACATAGTGTTATTCCTGAGGTGATTTTAAGACGAAAATCCTAATACCAAAATGTCGAGGCTATAATAGTTTTTAAATTGTAAGCATCTGTAATTAGCAAATTAGACTGCCTAAAGTTGGTGCGCTCAGGCGCGGTACAACGCAAAGTGCTAAAGACGAGAACTGACTGTTGCCCCTCTTGTGAAATTTCGATATGCGAAGATAAGATTGTTTTTGATAATGTTTTCATGCACTAAAAATTGTATTCCTTCTGTAAATATGTAAAATATTAAAAAATAGAAAAGATTCCTTTCTTTATAAAAACAATTATCTTTTATTTATAGTATTGAAGAAAATTGTATGGTAAGCGGTTTTATTTTTTAATAACATAAACATAAAAGATACTTTCTCTAAAACTCGTAAAAAATAATTGTCTAAAACAAATTACTATTTATCTTAATGAATTAAAAATATGTCGACACAATAATAATTCCGAATTTCTATTATGTCCCGACATAATTTTAATTCAATTATAAGAACTAATTCCTTTTAGAAAACCATGTTATAAGAGTTTGACATTAGAAAACGTATAAGAAAATATGTAAAAAGTTAATAATGGAGAAGCATTTCTTTCCTTATAAAAAAGATTTATCTCTTTTTCATAATATTGAACAGAATTTTATGATAAATTGTTAATTCTTAGTTAATTTTTCATGACATAAAAGATACGTTTTCTAATGTCAAACTCTTATAACATGGTTTCCTAAAAGGAATTAGTTCTTATAATTGAATTAAAATTATGTCGGGACATAATAGAAATTCGGAATTATTATTGCGTCGACATATTTTTAATTCATTAAGAAAAATAGTAATTTGTTTTAGACAATTATTTTTTAGGAGTTTTAGAGAAAGTATCTTTTATGCTATTAAAAAATAAGATAAATTTCTATATTAGGGGACTCACCTCCGATTTTGTTCAAACTTTGCACAAAGCTTCCTTTTGGCCTACAATTAGGAGTTATGATATTGTCAAAACGGGCAAACAACATGACAAGGTCATCTTCAGGGTCAAAATGAAGGAAATGCATAATTACCCTGCAGGGGGACTAGGAACGAATGACATAGGGGGCGGTGTGGGATGGTATCGGCATCGTTTTCAGCCCGCTTCGCGGGAGGGCGGGGGCAGGGGCTTCGCCCCCCCCCCCCGCCGGAGCCAGTGTAACAAATTTCACACAGATTTTGATCACTTGGTACACGGCACGGATCCCGGCGGGGAGAGGGGCGAAACCTAAAATTTATTTAAAGCAGTGAATTATTAATATATAGAATAGTTTATTTATAAATACAAAGTATTCTTTATTTTAACCAAAAGCACAAAACAGGTGTATACAAATTATTTTCTGCTTTAATCGAGTTAATGTTAAGTTTAATTTCTGTTAATAACTTTTTAATGAACAACGAGCGCCGGCTAAAACCTTTTGAAGGTAACTCAGAAGGGTACTGTTGACAACATATGTCAAGGTCAAGGTCATCGGAGCTGACTCCCCTATAATGCATAATTACCAAAAATAAAACAGCTTACCATAAAATTTTCTTCAATACTATGAATAAAAGATAATTGTTTTTATAAAGAAAGGAATCTTTTCTATTTTTTAATATTTTACATATTTACAGAAGGAATACAATTTTTAGTGCATGAAAACATTATCAAAAACAATCTTATCTTCGCATATCGAAATTTCACAAGAGGGGCAACAGTCAGTTCTCGCCTTTAGCACTTTGCGTTGTACCGCGCCTGAGCGCACCAACTTTAGGTAGTCTAATTTGCTAATTACAGATGCTTACAATTTAAAAACTATTATAGCCTCGATATTTTGGTATTAGGATTTTCGTCTTAAACTCACCTCAGGAATAACACTATGTACTTGGTGGGCGCGTTTTAAGATACACCCTGTATAATATATAATATTGTACATATAATACATGTAAGTACAATATAAAATATGCACTGTTATATACCTTTAAGTGCCGTATTATGGGCTTGGCACGTCCATTGCAAGAGAGTATATCTTTTTCGTATTCATAAAAAGACATACGCCAATAACGATATTCTTCAACGCCAAAATAGCCTCTATCGTTGTTCAAAGGTTTAGGTACAGCAAACCAATATCTATTAGGAAACTGCAAAACGCTGGCAAGTTAATTGCAGCTAATAATGCACAATTTAACTTATTTATTTAATAAACGAGTACAAAAGATTTGTTCTTTACCTTTTGTACCCGTGTTTCGAGTAAATGTTTTAATTTGATTTTTTTCTGAAAAATCATTCAAAAACTTTTTTTAATTAGGAAATTATGTTGAACTAAAATTATGGAAGCATAATTATTCTAATAAATAAATATTATTCTTGAAAATTGCAATTTCATGTAATAAATTTTAAATTTTGTTAATAAATACAATAAATTTTTCGTACTAATGGTTCTCTTGTCATATTTTATTTTTATGTTACGCATATTTTGTAAAATAAAAAGTTTGGTAATCACATGCATTATAGAGGAGGCAGCTCCAAAATCTTAATATATTGGGTTGTTTGGAAAATGCGTGTGGTTTTTCACACAGCCAAGTGTTCCAAGAAGTGCTGTGCAACGGTCAAATTAGATATGTGGAGTATCTTCGCGATGTCTTGCGTCGTGTAGTGTGGATTATTTTCAATTAATTAAATGCTGTAATTTGGTCGTCATCTACCGCTGAAAGCCTACCTGAGCGTCGTTGGTCTCCGTTAAAATCACCATGTTTAAAGCGAGCAAACCACTTCTCAACAGTTTTTTCAGCTACTGCATCACTTATATAAACGGCACAAATCTTTTTTGTTGTCTGAACAGCATTCTTGCCTTATTTTATAATAAAATAAAATAACATAATGTGTCGAAAATGCATCTTATTTTCTTCCATTTTTAAATTGATGTAAAATTAACAAAACTCAATGAATCCAAATGTTTTTATTCGTAAATGATGCGTTGAAATGTCCTCTTTCAAAATATGTATATATAAGTTAAAGTTATTCACGACATAGATAAACATGTTTTAACGCCATCTCTTAAAAAACCGCACGAACTTTCCGCACAACCCAATAATATATTGTCGAGTGTCCAATATATATTCCTTGATTCTTGTTTTTAAATGTCTCTTGGTCTGTCCAATGTAACAAGAATTATGCCCGTTAAGGTCTCGTCCGGATGGATAACTATGTAGTCGTGCTCCTGCACGCACCTCGACAACAGTGTTTATAATACCGCCAAAAGCAAAAGCAATAACTCGCGCGCTGCGCCGCGCCTCCCGCGCGCCTCACGTCTTCACTGTGTTCTGTTTGCTTTCCTTGACAACAGTTAAGTTACTCGCTTAGGTTATCTGTGTGTTTTTTCAGTTTCTTTGTGAGTTTCGTGTTACGCCATAGCATATTAGGGCAAAAAGTAAAATGGAAATGCTCGAGAGAATAGAGGCTCTCGAAATCATCGATCTGCTTTCCTCTCATGCGTATAGATAGCGAGATCGCTCGCTAGACAATTCGCGGCCAGATAGCCCGTTGAGTTCGCGTTCGTCGGCGGAGATGCAGTCTTCCATGATACCTCAGGTGAGCTATTACCCTTATTTGGTATCAGCGGTCTTGTGTGGCATGCGGTAGCGTTGCTAACCGCGAGAAACGGAAAAGTATCACGCTATTTTTCAGACGGAACAACGAACATAACCTATACTCGCGCTAGCGGCATCGAGGGATTAGGACACCGAGGGAGAAGATTACGCACGTGGATGAGGTTCCAGCAGCGGGTTTTGTGGCTTTGTCACTGGCCTTTGAGCACACCAAAGAAGAACCGACGGTCGCACAAGCGATCGGGGGCGTTGTACCAGGTATGTCCTCTTGTTGACCCAGTTTTTCTTGGCAATATCTGGCGAAGAGAGGACATAACCGACGGTTTCTTCTGCCCCCCTCCCCCCCCACCGTTTTTGGGTTGTATTGACACCGATCGACGCCAGTGAGAATAAGGCCTCCGTTTATCTATGGCATGCTGATTTACGGACAGCGAGATTTCGGATTCTTAGGATCTGTTAGGATTTCTTCTTCAAACCCACAGGCAGTGCTTTCTGCGTTTTTTGGGAGAGCACAACACCCGCTGCATTTTCTCGTTTTCGCTGACCGGCAACAAGGACCGGCGATTCGAATGACACACGCTCTCTCTTGGAATGCGCTGATGCGATGCACCCGAAGAGAAGACGCAGACTCCGCGCGCGTCGCTTCTCTACATGAGAGCAATCCGGCGCTTTCGAGCACATAAAGTTGGAACCTTTCCGTGCTGAATCCTTTTCAGACAGACAGTCATCAGTCGATGAGTGTTCTAGGCATAGACACTTGTGCTAAACTTCTGTCTTATTTTGAGGTATAGGATCTGGCAGTACCGACCTTTTTTGAAGCACCGGCCTTATCAGATAATAGGTCAATTTCTTCGTGCAATCTTCTTCAGCCAATAGGCGAGAAGAGTACCAATCACTTGCTCAGGCGTACCAATCACTTGCTCAGGCACAAGTGGATCCCTGTCGCATCTCCGCAACACCTCCGAGCATCTCAGACATGGCATTTATACAAGGCTGAAAACCGTGCAGGACAAAAATCGTTTTAACGACGACGCACGATCGGTCCTGGCACGTATACATTTTAGCAGTATACATTCATTAGCTCAAACCAGGAAGGTTTTTTGTAATCCTTCCCTGGTCTTTATGGGCCCAGGAGCCCGTGTTTGGTCAGTATCTCGCTGAAGTGCTGAAAGAAGCGCGAGTTTTTGAAACTGACAGCTGATTTTGCAGGGGCCACGTTATACTAAGTTTCGTAGCACATTATTCAACAGTGCCCACAGCAGCAGCCGTCGTCTGCAACTAGAAAAGAGGCTCAACCGGTTCGCCAGACAACGAAACAGCGAATCCAGCTTCGTGTTTTCAGTCATTTTATTATTTGGAAAATCGGAAGGTCCATTATTCTCCAGCCAGAGGACCCCGTTCACTTGAGCTGTCACCATCTTTCCCAGTCGCGATCCCGGCCTCGAAGATCTGCCGATCGCCTGGATAAATATACGCATTGGCTGAATAATGCCATGCTCAACCATGGAGTTGGACGCATTACGAGATCTCTGATTCATCTTATTTCTTTGCGATCAACGAGAGTCTTTCTTTTTGAGCCAGAACTTTCATTACTGTTATATTTCTGTCTCTCGGAAACCTCTATGTTTCAGGAGAGCCTTTGTTCCTGCGGCACCTTTTTCTTAACGTACTTTACGACTATCTTATAGATATCATCGAGTGACAGTCGATCTATCCTAATCTGCGCAAAGTATACAGGGTGTCCCAGACCTACCGAATCACCGCTTCAGGGTAGACTTTTGAGGTCATTCTGAGACGAAAGTTCCTCTTGCAAAATGTCGAGGGTGGCGTAGTTTTGGCGCTATAAAAGGTTGAAGATATCCTATCCATGTGTAGAATTTTTCCGCGTTCAGGGACGGTGGATCGAAGTGGCCCTGCGCATCGCGCACACGTCAATTCGATCGAACTATTTCATGGATCAGATCTTTTCTCGTCGATCGTACTGCCGATGTCGCAGAAAGTCGAACGGTAACGCGCGAAAATCCCGGTGCACGCGGAAGTGCGTTTAACGAGATATACACGGATAAATGGATCGATCGCGGAGAAACGTGTGAACTGGCCGGCGAGGTCTTTGGATTTGACTCTGATCCATAAAATAGTTCGATCGAATTGAAGTGTGCGCGATGCGCAGGGCCACTTCGATCTACCGTCCCTGAACGCGAGAAAATTCTACACATAGGATATCTTCAAACTTTTATAGCGCCGAAACTACGCCACCCTCGACATTTTGCAAGAGGAACTTTCGTCTCAGAATGACCTCAGGAGTCTACCCTGAAGCGGTGATTCGGTAGGTCTGGGACACCCTGTATACACATATCGAGCTGCCTCTTCTCTAATTAGAGGACGCGCGAACTGTTATTCATGCTCCCAGGAACGCAAATTGGTTACTCTCGGCTCTGAAGACGCCTTATTAGCCTGAATTTTCTCACGTTTGTACAATGAATTTCCATGATTTTCAAGGGCGTTGAAGTTTGTGGGAGCTCACCGCGTTGCCTTCCTGCTTCCCTACGCCGCTTACACTTTTATAATGAGAAATGGAATATCAAAATCCAACTATATGGCGAGGGAGATCGTTAGAGACTTTCGGTGCTGATATCATCACTGTCTGCATTCCAGGATACCAACTAGATCGGAGATATTTATGTGTCCCGAGGAGGTGAATTGGTCTTCGACTTCCAGGTCATATAGACCTCATCGTGGTTTCCTTGCAGATTATTTAATCCCTAACGTAAACTTTGCAGAAGGTTAGGGAATACGCCTGTCTTCTCTCTCAGAGACGACGGAAATGCGCTATCGGTTGTATCGGTTGTATGATGGCAAATGATACGCTGATGAAAACATCATCGAGTCTGTGTTCCACGAAGAATTTTTTCCTAGAAATAAATTTGGACTTATTAGTCATTAAGACATCATTAATGATAACATGGGTATGCATTAAAGCCGCTCAGACGCGGTGCCTCTATGTGAACCTTCTTATATTATCCTATGAGGTATGAGTGGGAAAAACTCCTAGTTTTTGATGAAACTAACGGAGTCTCCTCAGCATTTTTACTTTGAACGTGTTTGGGCGCTTCTTGTGAGGATTCAGATACTCGACTAGTGACCGCTAATCCGCAATATTCCTTTCATTATTCTATGGGAACTTTACTGCCACTTCTAACCATGCTTCGTTTCGCAGCAGATTACCAAGACTGCTTTCTATTAATGCATCGGTCCTTTCGTATATTTGCAATTTGGTTTCTAACCTTGCCTTCAACCGGTCGGTTGTCCTGGAAGGGAGCACCGCACTTGGACATATTGAAAATGGACACGTTGCAAATGGACACAAAACTTTGTACACGGTTCAATTGGACACCGTTCAGTTGCGCACTATTTTATTTGGACATAGTGGCTTTTGGACACGTAAGAAAATTTGTACTGCTCAGTCGGACACCGTTCACTTGGACACCATTCAATCGCGCATCGTTTATTTAGACAGGGCAAGATATGCACCATTCATTAGGACGCTTAAAATATATCGCGTTTGTTGAAATATATACACAGTTGAAAAATTTGTGTTAAATTTAACAGATATCACATGTCCCAAACGGTCCACATAAATTTTTGTGTTAATTTAACATAATATGAATATGTTAAATGGTGACACTAATATTATGTTAATATTTTAACCCAAAATGAATGCAAACTGCGAAGTAATTTGAAATAAATTTTGTGTAAAATCAACATATTTTTAATGATAAAATTAACTCGAAAAAAAAGTTATTTTTACATACATCTTTACTCTCAACATAGTTTTCTGTAAATTTTAACAGATAAAACTTGTCACTAATAATACGGAACATATACAGGGTGTTTCTAAAAGGTCTGGTCAAACTTTAACCACAGATGCTACGTATCAAAACAAAGCAAAATGTCCATATAAACATGGGTCCGGAAATGCTCCTCTTCTGAGATAACACAAGATAGTCACTTCATAGACTTCTTTGGCTCAATTACTGTAGTAATGTTTTTTTTGTTTCGTCGCGGAGAAAACCTGCGCCAGGTTCGATCCCGGCCTTAGGGGAACGGGGGATATGAGGATTGTTACCACTCTAAAAATCCCGTCGTCGCCTGCCTCGAGCGAGTGGCAGAGGGACACCGGAATCTCTCACGAAAACGCCGTGAAGTCCGTCCTCGCCTACGGGGAGTGACGCCCAGTTGCACACAGAATAAATTGGACACAACAGGTTCAGTGAATCGGACACGGACCCAATCGGACACAATAAGAAACGGACACAGTGATAATCGTACACAACGCTAATCGGACACAATGGCAATCGGACACATTGTCAATCGGACACAGTGGTTGCCAATTGCACACAGTAGGAAACGGACACAGTGGCTGCAATCGGACACAGTAGGAAATGGACACACGGGGGTTGCAATCGGACACAGTAGGAAACGGACACAGTAGGAAACGGACACATGTTCCGTGACAGTTTCATTCTAATAAGGAAGAGTCAAAATTAGATGTAGAGTAAACATTGCTTTGTCTTGCAAAGTACATGCGTGGATACAGTGTGGATACTTTCCCAGTATACACTTTCTTTAATATTATTAATTTTTTATACTAGGAAAGTATATGCTTGGGCTTTGCCCGTCACCTAGTACTCTTCCACATAAAAAAATAACAAAACTTTGGGGTAACCAAAAGTACTGCGTGGAAGTTACAATGTAGAACTTTGCTTTGCGTGGAACCTCGCTTCATATACTCTCAGCATATGCTTTCTAAATTTATTAAATATTGCACGTATGCGCAAAGTAAGCATGGTAGCATTGCTACGCCATATAAAGAAATTGAAATAGAAAAGTCCTTACAAGTAACATTTCCAGGTTAGGAAAACTGTCACGGAACCTGTGTCCGTTTCCTACTGTGTCCGTTTGCAACCATCATGTGTCCGTTTCCTACTGTGTCCGATTGCAACCACCGTGTGTCCATTTCCTATTGTGTCCGATTGCAACCACTGTGTGTCCGTTTCCTACTGTGCGCAATTGGCACTGTGTCCGATTGCCACTGTGTCCGATTAGCGTTGTGTACGATTATCACTGTGTCCGTTTCTTATTGTGTCCGATTGGGTCCGTGTCCGATTCACTAAATCTGTTGTGTCCGATTTATTCTGTGTGCAACTGGGCGTCACTCCCCGATTCTTAGAGTGGTAAAATTCCCCATATCCCCCGCTCCCCCAAGGCCGGGATTGAACCTGGCGCAGGTTTTCTCCGCGACGAAACAAAAAAAAACATTACTACAGTAATTGAGCCAAAGAAGCCTATGAAGTGACTTTATCTTGTGTTATCTCAGAAGGGGAACATTTCCGGACCCATGTTTATATGGACATTTTGCTTTGTTTTGATACGTAGCATCTATGGTTAAAGTTTGACCAGACTTTTTAGAAACACCCTGTATATTGTGTAAAATTAAAAATAGGTGCACAATGTGTAATTTTTACACTTTTTTTAGTTGTTTTAAAAATTTAACACTTGAGTTGAATTAACACAACAGCAACATGTTAAATTAACACATGAATGTGTTAAATATTTAACACAAAAATGTTAACCGGCATATTTTTTAACAAGAAAACACAAATTTTCCAACTGTATATAACAAATGGAAAAGAATAAAAATTAGGTAAATGTTAAGTTTGACCCGCTCACCTCAAATTTGGATGAAAATGTACTCAATCGATGTGCGTAAAAACAAAGGTTTGAGAAGAGAAAAGTGTCGCTCTGCCCTACAAAACGAAGATAGTAATTGTTAAAGTTGAGCAGTGCATATTTTCTTAAGTGTCCAAAAGCCACTGTGTCCAAATAAAATAGTGCGCAACTGAATGGTGTCCAATTGAACCGTGTTCAAAGTGTCGTGTCCATTTGCACCGTGTTCATTCGTAACGTGTCCAATTGTACTGTGTCCAAGTGATATACACTCGTCCTGGAACAGATTGAGCACCAGTATG
Source organism: Ooceraea biroi (assembly GCF_003672135.1). Taxonomy (NCBI): domain Eukaryota; kingdom Metazoa; phylum Arthropoda; class Insecta; order Hymenoptera; family Formicidae; genus Ooceraea; species Ooceraea biroi. Next base: position 8,094,200 of record NC_039509.1, read on the forward strand.
TGGATCGAGATATCTCTCTTTTTGCATTTTATACGCTTCTTTGATGTCTTAGAGACAATTTTATTCTTGAATCTCGCATCGCAGCTCCTGTTACTGAAGGTTTTTTCGGGAGGAAGGGTTTGTATAGCGGCCTGGATGCGTTTTTTTTAGTTAAATTTACCTGTATCTTTTTTCAGCAATGAGTGCAACACTTACGTGTCTGAATCAATTCCTGATGCAATTGCATGGAGTGCGTTTACTATCCCAGGGAAAGGAAAATTTTCACACCTAGGCAGTGTTGCTACGAGGATGGCGCTGAAGCGTCAAGCCTATACTCTGCCATCAGCGGCAAGGGCGGTCGCGAGGCAGATGCGGAGACGGGTGATGCTTCGGTAGCTCTTACAGGCCGAACTGTCTTTGTTCTGTCACCTTGTACTTTAGGTCACCTCGTTTTTTTCGACCTCGTATTTTTTGCGCCTTCATCTTGTCCTTTTCTTCTTTCACCTTTCGGAGGTCATCTTCCGGCGTGGACGGTCTTTTCCCGGAAGGCTGACAGAGTATCAGGGAAGCACCCTCACGTGTCACTCGATTTTACTAAAAAATCAACTGTCAAGCAGCACTCCGCCAGCGTTCGTGAGGGTATTTTCGCCAGCATCAGCGGACGCTTCTCTATTTCCCGTTGATTTCCTTCAGTAATTAGAATTTCCAGCTAGGAGGCACTGCAGTATTCAAACCGCAGTGATTGCGTCCATTTTCGGATGGATTCCGACCTTCGTGATATCCAGGCTGTCCGTTATTTTACCCTTATGATTTTCGCCTGGATTGCTATCGCAAAGAGTCTAACTCTCCCTGCCCTCGGTACGAGTCATCGGACTCAATCTTTTTCTTCCTTTCTTATCTCCCATACCTCTTCTAATGAGGGATGAATATTTCCTTTTTAACTTTCCGTCTCGAATTGAGTTACTATATCAGGGCTGCCCTCAGGTTTCACTCCGTTTCTCTAGTGTTGAGAAACATGCGAATCCTTGCATTGTTCCATTTTAGGGAACATTACATGAATAAGATTTTTTATCTCTTCTTTGGCCCTCTTACTTTATCCTAATAAATTACATCTGTGTAGAGAGATCTTCGGTTTATATTTCGTGACATTTATCATTTACAGCGGCTATTTTACAGATAGTAAGTTTCTGGTTTAATCAGGGCCTAGTGGAAAGTGGAGTGAACGCTGTGGTATTCTCTGCGCTTACGTCTAGTCAGTCTGTGATGTCTGGAGCTGCGGCCCAGGAAAGGAATCTTGATTTAGTCACAGAGAGACACATCGGATTGACTTTGAGGAAAGTCAGGAATAAGGATGCGTATCAAGCGACGCGGTAGCGTCGCGACGCCAAGTATATGGATCATGTTTCCAAAAAAAAGAAAAACGGAAAAAGGACTTTGCCTTTATCACTGTGGGATCATACATTTGTTAATACCGTATAGCCTATAGCTTAGGTGCATACGCGTATTCCTCTTATGATGGCTTCTTATGCATAGCATCTTGTTGCAGATTTGTAATATGTCATTTTCACATTGATTTCCTGTCCTGGGTGTCATGTTTTGCGGCAAATCGCTGATTTGAACAACTACATAATTATCTATCTGGACGAGATCTCAACGGGCATAATTGTTAGATTGAACGAACTTACCTAAGTGAAGTTCGATCCTAATTCCCTTGGTCTCGTCCGGATGGACCTTCCACCCCTTTCTATTTCTCCCTCCCTAAATATAGCGATTTGCCTAGGATTATATGAACTTATGAGGACGTGAGACACGCGAGATGCGCAGGCGCGCGGAAGGCGCGGCGCAGCGCGCGACTTATCGCTTTTTACTTTTGGTGTTATTATAAACACTGTTGTCGAGGTGCGTGCACGACTACATAGTTATCCATCCGAACGAGATCAAGGGCATAATTAGGATCGAACTTCACTTAGGTAAGTTCGTTCAATCTAACAATCATAATTTAGATAGTCAATTTTGTGTCTTTTCCTCATTTGATAATACAATCAAACTTCTTGGTATCATGTATAGAAATATTGAAACCAAGACGCATTAAATTCCGTCTATTGTTCTCACTTAAATTTTTAACGTAAGGAATTTCAAACTTTAATTTCATATATTTTGTTAATAACTTTTTAATAAATAACAAGCGCTGGCTACTACCTTTTGGTATTATAATTGCTCAGGATTGTCATCTAAACGCCACATGTCAAAGTCAAGGTTATTCGAGCTGTATCCTTTATAATGCATAAGTATAAGGTAATGGTTTGTAATGTTACCAAATGTAATGTTTTACAGTTCGGTGGCTGATTATGAAATGCCAAGACGGGGACTAGATCGATGGCAATTACTTTGTAATTTGGAATCTCCACCGATAAAGTAAATGCTGGCCCCGATTTTCGTACCTTTATTCGTACCTATGAACATAAAGAAGAAATATAATTTAAATTTTTTAATTTAGATTTAATTTAATTTAGATTAAGCATTATGTTTTGCAAAAACTACATTAGTCATATTATCTAGTAATAAATGTAAACATGCGGAAAAGGAAACACGCTACATCCTTTTTTAAAATTTTCTAATAAACTTCTGACGTGCTTGCTTAATATATTAACCCATTAACGCCCAACAAGCTCGAATTCTTTGCTCATTTTCCAGCCTCATTCTCGGAAAGAATCACGAAGCATACTTTTACCAAAACAATTATTCTTACTATTGTTTGGTGTGCTCTTTCAAATTCCGAGGTCAAAATTGAGCCTCCGTGCCTCAGAAAAAAATATGGCGTATTAAAAATTAAAAAACACCAAAAAATTGAAGACATTTTTTTCTAAATGTTTTTTCTTGTACAAAAAAAGAGTTACAATCCACTTCTAAATTCAACTATCGGTGCATAAAATAGTTGAACTTTAACGACGATTTTTTTTTGTTTTTCGAAAAATCGCGTGATTTCCTAAAATGACGTTATATGAGGAAATTTTCGAAAAATACTGATTTATTGTAAATAATCTAATAAAGTTCGAAATATCGAGGTTTCTGACACTTGAAACATTACCAATTGTTGAGCTCATTTCCGTAGTTCATGTTTCAACGTAATTTGTAACTTCAAAGATGACAGATCCAAGATGGCCGCCAAAATATTTCAAAAATAATCGGTTTTTTTGTTGTTACTCGCTTCTGGAACTTCAATCCGGTAGAATTCATACTATTGTAGGTGTTTTTAACATTGCTGATTACGAGTATCAAGTTAGATTTGCAAAATCAGTTTGTTTAAACAAAATTGTTTAAACAATTTACTGCAAAATTGTATTTTTTCTACACTTTTATGCCAAAATCTTATTCTACGGAGACAATTACGTCGGAAATATGCTCTAGTTCTTCCAATATATTTTCGATGAAGCTGTAAATTGACGAGAAATAGCGGAGAGAAAAGTGTTCATACTTCCATGTGATACGGCCAAGAGCTTTCATCCGTTAACTGTTAATGTTTAACGTTGCCCAACTCTAACCACGTGGAGGTGGACGTTTTAGAGTTTCTTTATTTTTCTTGTTTTTTTTATTTTTCTCAATTTTCAAATTAGAAAATTGAGAAAAATAAAAAATTAAAAAAAAACAAAAAAATAAAGAAACTCTAAAACATCCACCTCCACGTGATTAGAGTTGGGCAACGTTAAACATTAACAGTTAACGGATGAAAGCTCTTGGCCGTATCACATGGAAGTATGAACACTTTTCTCTCCGCTATTTCTCGTCAATTTACAGCTTCATCGAAAATATATTGGAAGAACTAGAGCATATTTCCGACGTAATTGTCTCCGTAGAATAAGATTTTGGCATAAAAGTGTAGAAAAAATACAATTTTGCAGTAAATTGTTTAAACAATTTTGTTTAAACAAACTGATTTTGCAAATCTAACTTGATACTCGTAATCAGCAATGTTAAAAACACCTACAATAGTATGAATTCTACCGGATTGAAGTTCCAGAAGCGAGTAACAACAAAAAAACCGATTATTTTTGAAATATTTTGGCGGCCATCTTGGATCTGTCATCTTTGAAGTTACAAATTACGTTGAAACATGAACTACGGAAATGAGCTCAACAATTGGTAATGTTTCAAGTGTCAGAAACCTCGATATTTCGAACTTTATTAGATTATTTACAATAAATCAGTATTTTTCGAAAATTTCCTCATATAACGTCATTTTAGGAAATCACGCGATTTTTCGAAAAACAAAAAAAAATCGTCGTTAAAGTTCAACTATTTTATGCACCGATAGTTGAATTTAGAAGTGGATTGTAACTCTTTTTTTGTACAAGAAAAAACATTTAGAAAAAAATGTCTTCAATTTTTTGGTGTTTTTTAATTTTTAATACGCCATATTTTTTTCTGAGGCACGGAGGCTCAATTTTGACCTCGGAATTTGAAAGAGCACACCAAACAATAGTAAGAATAATTGTTTTGGTAAAAGTATGCTTCGTGATTCTTTCCGAGAATGAGGCTGGAAAATGAGCAAAGAATTCGAGCTTGTTGGGCGTTAATGGGTTAATATAATATCCAAGCAGTAATTTGTTTGTAACAATAATATAAAATGAAATATACAGGGTGTTAAATTTCAAACGTAACAGGTGGAATATCTCGTAAACAATGCAGTTTAGAAAAAAATGTTTCCTACAAAAGTTGTAGGGTTTCGGAGGGAACATAACATAATAATATTCATATAACCTTGGGCGGCGTCTCCAAGGTCAAGTGGAGGTGAGAATGGATTTTTTAAATGGAAACCCATATTTTTTATTATTATATCTTTTTCTACTACTTAATTTGAACAACGTTTGTCTAAAGAATTTGTTTATTTACCTAATATTTTTTAAGATATTCAAGAAAAACTTGATAACTCTTTCAACATTCAGTTTACGATATTGAAGATTAAATGACGGAACGAAAGGACTCAGAAAAGAAAAAATAAAATAATTAATGAAGCAAATAAGAAATAGACTTTATTAATAAATCTTAATTCAAAAATGAAAGAACTTTTGCAAAAAGAATTTGTAGAAAAAGTAACGAAGTCAACCAAATTCTTTCATTTTTGAATGAAGATTTATTAATAAAGTCTATCTCTTATTTGCTTCATTAATTATTTTATTTTTTCTTTTCTGAGTCCTTTCGTTCCGTCATTTAATCTTCAATATTGTAAACTGAATGTTGAAAGAATTATCAAGTTTTTCTTGAATATCTTAAAAAATATTAGGTAAATAAAAAAAATACTTTAGACAAAAGTTGTTCAAAGTAATTAGTAGAAAAAAATGTAATAATAAAAAATATGGGTTTCCATTTAAAAAATTCATTCTCACCTCCACTTGACCTTGGAGGCGCCGCCCAAGGTTATATGAATATTACTATGTTATGTTCCCTCCGAAACCTTATAACTTTTGTAGGAAACAATTTTTTCTAAAATGCATTGTTTACGAGATATTCCACCTGTTACGTTTGAAATTTAACACCCTGTATAAAAAACTTATTTTTGTGTTTTATTATATTTATTGTATCAAATAAGTCTTCCTTTTGTCGACCACACACTGGCAAATTTATTAAAATTAACGGCTACACAACGTTTCGACCCAAGTTCAAGCCCTTTTCAAGTGTCAAGACTCAGTTATTTTCTACAAACAATATTCAGAGAATTACAAATTGAACAAAAAATACACATAAAAACCGATTATATGACATAAAATTTACGGAAAATTTACAATGTAGGAAAGTTTTACAAATTTATTTAAAATGTCGCCGCCGTCGATGTTAACGTTGTCAACCGACTAGCCCTTGTATTTGATCTCCTTTATTCTTTTGTTTGGAAATATCAGTGATGTTCTGAGAAAAAATCTTAAGAAATACGGCTTTAACACTGTTTTTTCTGTCACGAACAAATTAAATCATATTATAAGACTAGGTTAAGACAAAATCACGAATAAACAAAAGATGGGAGTTGCTTATCAGTTAGATTGTAAAAGCTGCGATTCTTGTTACATAGGCCAAACGAAGCGAAATTTAGAAACTCGTATTAGGGAACATATGACGGACATTAATAAACATGTAGATTATCACACAACAAAATTACCTTTTTAAAAAAAGGTACAAAAAAGCGCCAAGTATACGCGCCTGAAGTTCTTTCAAAAAAGGACTCTACAAAACTAATGATATGAACAAATTGCGCCAACTACAATGGGTATTTATGCAAACCAGAAAATCTATTACTTTATTATTACTCTTTGGCCGATATTCATTGTTGATTCTGATTTAAGACCATCTTAAGTACAATTGTAAGATATTTGAAACCAATCACACAGTCGTGTTAGCATCTTAAGACATTACTTCAGATCGTCTGGAAATAAGAACGGACTATGAATATTAGCCTTTGATATTAAAAAATAAAGGACATAATAATATTAAGCAGATATTTTTATACGAATAAATATTTTAATATATAGAAATATATTTATTAATACAAATAAGTGTTTTTTTCAAAATACTTGGCGCTACTAAACCGAATCAAAAATTGTCCTAGTATCAAGCGACGCGGTAGCGTCGCGACGCCAAGTACATAAAAAAGTAAATAGCCGCATATAATCAATATCGAATGTTACTAATTTAAAAAAAATTATTAAAAATTAATAAAAAATGTGATACATAGGAAATGTTTTATTTCACGATAAAGACATAAATTGCAAGTAATTGCAAGCAACATCATCGACGACGACGACGATGACGTTGCACCACGTCGATGACGACGACAACAACGACGACGACGTTGCACCACATCGACGACGACGACAACGATGACGATGACGTTGCACCACGTCAACGACGACGACGACGACGTTGCGACATAAATTGCAAGTAATTGCAAACAACATCATCGACGACGATGACGTTGCATCACGTCGATGACGGCGACAACAATAACGACGACGTTGCACTACGTCGACGACGACGATGACGTTGCACCACGTCGATGACGGCGACAACAATAACTGCAACGTCGTCGTCGTTCGTCGTCGTCGTGCAACGTCGTCGTCATCGACATACTGCAACGTCGTCATCGTCATCGACGTGGTGCAACGTCATCGTCGTCGTCGTCGTCGTCGTTGTTGTCACCGTCATCGACGTGGTGCAACGTTATATTAGTTAGTGAGAAAGGGATTGACTGCACCAATACCACGAATTTCATTACATAACGTCGAGCGCTACCACATTCATTGCATAAAATTATAAAACTCATAAAAATGATTTATGTGAAAGTAAAACTATATTGTTAAAGTTATAATAAAAAATATTGTAAATCACATAGAGAAATTTTGTTAGCAAAACAGAAAAAAGTATAAAATATATAAAAATAATTTACATTATATAAAAATCAAAAGATTATTTTTAATAAAACTTATTACAAAGTGCATCGGAACGATGTACGTGTTAGTATGCAAAATAATTGATAATAAAACATATCAAAAGAAATTATGTAATACTAATTATATGTTCAAAAGAATGTAAAACTAAAATATAATCAAATTTTAAAAATTTACAATAAAGAGTAAGATCCCTAAAAAACCTTTTTAAAAAAAGAACAAATATATACACCAAGTACATAAAAACTCCCAACTCGTCAAAACTCAAAACTAAATATGAAATCAATAATTAATTAGCCAAGTATCTAGAAGCAGTTTGAGTATTTTACCCAAACGTTTTCCATGCATACTTTCTTATCGCATGACGACATTGAAGTACTTGGCGTGCCCGAATTACATTAAAACGTCCTGTCCTACCTATAAGAGACACAAAATCATTTGCGAGTCATTATTGAAAATCATGAAGATACAAGATACAATACAAATCAAGATATTGTACAAATTTACAAGAATACATGACCACTGCTATTCGGGCACGCCAAGTACTTCAATGTCGTCATGCGATAAGAAAGTATGCATGGAAAACGTTTGGGTAAAATACTCAAACTGCTTCTAGATACTTGGCTAATTAATTATTGATTTCATATTTAGTTTTGAGTTTTGACGAGTTGGGAGTTTTTATGTACTTGGCGTATATATTTTTTCTTTTTTTAAAAAGGTTTTTTAGGGATTTAAATAATCTAAAGATTACAATAATTTCCTTAAACTCTAAATTACATAACAACTCGCTGAAATACATATATGTACAACTGTAGTTAAACTTATTCTATGCTTAATTCTAATGTCACACACATACACACACATGCACACATTCACAAGAGAGAAAGAAAGAGAATGAGGCAGTTAACATAATGATTCGGTTTAGTAGCGCCAAGTATTTTGAAAAAAACACTTATTTGTATTAATAAATATATTTCTATGAGTAGGTTAGGGGGGCTGATGATCTAACCCAGGGATCTGAGGGGGGGCTGAGTCAGCGGGGGAGGGGGGGTACGACGTCACACGGCGAGAGGGTCGCGGGGGGGGAGGAGGACTGTGACCTAACCCACACGCGACATTATTTGCTGGCCCAACCCGCGGGAGGGGGTTTTCGCGGACCTAACCCGCGGGAGGGGGTGGGAGGACCGTGACCATCTAACCTAACCAAGGGGGTTTTCGCGGACCCAACCCGCAGGGATCGTGACAGTTGTTTGCTGACCCAACCCGCGGGGAGGGGCGAGGGGGAGGATGCACGGCACGTGAGCGATGTAAGAGAAACCCCCATTGTGCGCAACGTGCGATGTAACAGTTAGCATTTTGTCAACGAACCGATGTCGCGGTTAGCACGTGCGCGACGTAACCGATACCCTCTTCGCTGTACACGTGTTTCGCGGTGATAAGACGCGAGCGCCGACGTCCGGCTGCTATGAAATCGGATGAGTGGATGTTAAAGTATGATTAAAGATGACACGTTCGCGGCGAAAAAAATGCATGCGGAGAATATTCCACAACGCGAGCACCGACGTCCGGCTGCTACGAAAAATGCGCTGATTGCCCAATTCGACGTCTCAGGTCCAAGTGGACTGCTATGGGTTAGGCTCGTAAGTGTGCGCGAAGAGGAGGGAAGGGAGGGGGGGGGGTTAAACGTATATTTAAAGAGAAGAGCGAATGTTACAAACATTAGTTGTTCAGTGGAACGAGCACGATTAGATCTGAAGAGAAGAAACTAGAAGGAACAATGTGGAGCAAGAGACACATGGAGCAGAATTGCGATACAGCAGGGAGGAAGCGAAGCTAGTAAGTATATTTAGCAATTGATATAATAAGCAACGATGTGATGTCTAATATACCTATAATATTTCTCCGCAGTGCTAATTCCACACCGGCCGTCACTTCCGAAGTGCGTGATACTGCAGCATCGCAATCACAACGCCGACGACGATGCGTTCGTATCCTAGGAAGAAGGTACGCGCTGACAACGACGGAACACAAGTATTTGGAAGTTGGCATAAACGTGGGATATGGTCCGAGTCACATGGAGATTGCTGTGGGAGACAAACGTGGGAATGAATTGATCCTCGGAATGAAAACCTGGAAAGGTCTCGTGGAACATCAGCATTTAATCCAGGAGTATTTTTCCAAAACTGATAAACGACCCGTAGATCCCATATATATCGGGCCGCTAACTATAGAATTTATTACGTTTAACGATACGAAGTGTGTTCGGTTCGAAGCAACAAACGTGCGATCAATAATGATGGCATCGACACTAACAACTCTGTTTAATCTCGATAAATGTATCGATTACATGTACAATTGGTTAGTGAGCTGCACCGACCATGTAGATGACAAGTACGAACAGTTCTGTAAGATCGCACGTTGTGTACCCAGATAGCCAAACCTGCACGAACAAATTCTGAGCAGTGTCTGCTGACAGGCAATGTGAGCAGATTGGCAGCAGAAACCGAGCAGAATCTGCAGCTTTTGACACAATTCAAATTTAAACAAATAGGTATGCGGTTTCGTTCCGCACCGCTATGCGGTGCACACGTTGAGTTCTTACTCGACGTTAAGATTTAGCCTGACAGTTATATAAGTTAATATACGTGCCTTGGCATGATAATATTAATTTTTCTGAAAATTTTTGTACTTGCGGCACAAAGGCTCCCATGGACAACGTCCACGCACACCGCAAGCAATCTGAAGTTCGAAAGCAAAATTCGGACTTCAGATTAGAATAAATTAACAATAAAAGAGAGATTATGAAACGAACTGTCAGAAAAACACATCAAGCCAAATGTACTTTAATTTAACCATATTGTTCACATTGTTTTTACTGGATATATATTTCATTCTTATTATTGTGTATTTCTTTTCAATTTTGCATTTCTTTCCCATTGAAAATAAAGAAAAATAGCAATTTAAATAGCAGTATGGATTAGGGGTCATTTTAACAGCTGATTATGTACAGAATCTGCTCAATTTCTGCTGCCAAACTGCTCTCAAGTTATGTGCGCAGGCTCTGCTTTCAATCTGCTGACAATCTGCTACTAGGTTATATGTACAGACTCTGCGCGATTTTTGCTGCCAATCTGCTCACATTACCTGTCCAGCAGGCTCTGTCGGCAGAACCCAAGCTTAATGCGGACACAGATGGCTACGGTTTTGGTTTGGGATTCTGATCGAATTTGCTACCAATCTACGGGCATGTTGGTATCATTTTGCTATCTGGGTAGATAATCCTAATGACATAACCGTTGCCATACAAAACAGCGAATATTTCGATGACAAGGAACTTATCGATTGTGAGTTATTGGCATTAGCTTTTTGAAATACGTTGTTAATATGTAACAAATATATGCAATAAAAAAACTTTTACTCCTAAACGTTGTAGTGCACTTTTCTACAGTCCTCAGTTATTTGCATAGGTTAGACTTATCTAACCTATGCAAATAACTGAGGACTGTAGAAAAGTGCACTACGTTTAGGAGTAAAAGTTTTTTTATTGCATATATTTGTTACATATTAACAACGTATGATACTTAATCATAGAAGGTATCAAATGACGCGATCACATTTTTGTATAGCCTCACGAAATAGTAGGTATATCATCACATTGAGACACGTGCAACTTAAGCTGCAAAATATGCGAGCATATTCGATATAGCCTCGCAAGATATTTTAGATGCGGTAAGGAAAATTTTTCAACACGTGTGCATTAGAGTGAGGCAAAATATATAGGGTGGTAAATCATATAATAGGGAACGATATGCAATAGCATATCAGTATACGTGTCAGAAGTGCCGCATGTTACATCGGTCACGTTGAAGGAGTGGAAAGGTGAAAAAAAATGGAGAACCTCATTCAACTAGAACAGAACATTGTGGCACAATCATCGCGTGTATCAAACTTGGGTGAATATTTCGCATGGACACAACAGTGTGATGACCTTATCAAGCAATTGGAAGAACGCAGTCGCGACGCCAAGCAGCCGCGACTCTCTATCGGAAACAAACAGTCCTTAGTAGCTCGAATCGCGCGGCTCGAGGGACTGAAGAAACGATTAGAAAGACGCTTTATCCATATTGGTGGCGAGTATGCAGGGTGGAATAACGGTGTCGAAGAACTCTCTTGGCGAGAGATAGAGACCGCGTTCGAGAGCCGCATTTTAACCAGTGCTGTGATAAATTCCGGCTATATCGAACCACGGCGATTTCTGGAAGACGCTAGCATTCATAGTGCTCGATCATGTGCAAAAGGTAATAAATGAACATGACAGTGTGAAATTGAATACCGTGTTCAATGGCGAGTTTGTGGCGGGTGAGAAGACCGCCAATAAAAGTATCAATACGCGAAACCGAGCACTCTTTCGTACGTCCAATCTGAAAGAGTGGTTTGCACGATACGTTATCGAGCCCACCTTGGCGTCTCTTGAAGAATTCCAGGAACGCGACAATGGATGGGCGTTGTCGCGTATACTGGACTTGACGGTTAACGTTAACAAATATAACCCTATGCACGCGGGATGTCACGTCAAATTGCCGAAGAAAATTATGGCGAAGAAAGCAGTGGTAAACGTGCAAAGTAACGATGTCGCATGTTTTGCATGGTCAGTGGTTGCCGCTCTGTACCCGGCAAAAAGACACGTAGAGCGGCAATCATCGTACCCCCATTATACCACAGTACTCAATCTCCAAGGCATAGAATTTCCCATGACATTGAAGCAAGTCGATAAGTTTGAAGAGCTCAACAATGTCTCAATCAACATATACTATATGAATGAATGTCGGAAACAAAAAATGAAAAAAAAGGATCATTAAGTATCGTTCCATTGCGTCTCACCGATGATAAGAAGGCCCGGCACATCAATCTACTGTACGTGCCACAAGATAATGGCTTGGGCCACTTCACGTGGATCAAGAACCTGTCTCGGCTAGTTGGCATCCAACTTAGCAGCAATAAACGAAAAAAATATATTTGCGATCGGTAAGTACGTTGTATTATAATAAAATACGCTGTCTTTGACCAGAAGTAATAGATCTCTTCATTCATGCAGGTGTCTGCACTACTTCTCCTCCAACGGGAGATTGAAGGCCCACTCCGTTGATTGCACAAAACTAAACGATTGTGTCATTGTTTTACCGAACAAGGACGACAAGTGGCTGCGTTTTGGCAACCACAGCAGGAAAGAGCGGATGCCGTTCGTCGTATATGCCGACTTGGAGAGTGCATTGGAGAAGAGAGGAGCGGAAAAATCCGGCACATACCCATATCACCATCACAAGGCATATAGTGCTGCGTACTACGTGCGGTGTTCATACGACAACTCATTATCCGCGTATCGATATCGTCGCGGCACCGACTGCATTTCGTGGTTTTTCGAAGAACTGAAAGCTCTAGCATTTCGCGTAAAAGCAATTCTAACCGCTAATGTGCCCATGGAAAATCTAACGAGAGAACAGGAAGTAGCATAGCGTGACGCACTGTCATATCTGCGAAGAGCCATTCGCGCAAGACGAGACGCGAGTACGCGATCATTGCCATCTGACCGGTCGGTACATAGGTCCTGCGCATTCAAATTGTAATCTAAATTATAAAGAGTCCTATACTATTCCGATAGTATTTCACAATTTATCCGGCTACGATTCACATTTTATAATCAAAGAATTGGCTAGTAACTTCAAGGGCACAATTGCGCTACTACCGATTACAAAAGAAAAGTACATTTCGTTTACCAAAAATGTTAACGAGGCAGATGCAGTATTTCGGAACCACGTAAAATGGCGCTTTATTGATTCGTTATGATTTCTGAGTAGTAGTCTGGATAAATTGGCATCGTTTCTCAGCAAAGACAAACTCAAAATTTTACGATCAGAATTCTCTAATTTATCAATCGAGGATTTCGACCTATTGACACGAAAAGGCGTCTTCCCGTACGAGTACGTGGATTGCGCCGAAAAGTTGCAAGATACCCGCTTACCACCGCGAGAATCGTTCTACAGTTCCTTAACGGGTGACTCGCGTAATCGCTCTCGGATATCGTTATCCGAGAGCGATTACGCGCACGCCGAGAACATCTGGCAGCGGTTCGCCATTCAAACGTTAGGTGAATACAGCGACTTGTATTTGAAAACAGACGTGTTATTATTGGCCGACATGTTTGAAAATTTTCGCGACAGTTGTATCACGAGTTATGGTCTCAATGCGGCATATTACTATACGCTACCGGGCTTCACGTGGGACGCGATGCTCAAGCATACGCGTATAAATTTCGAACTGCTCACCGATATCGATATGGTTATGTTCATAGAACGCGGCATACGCGGCGGCCTAGGTCAGTGTTCAAACAGGTACGCCCGTGCCAACAATAAATACATGGAGTCGTACGATCCATCGAAACCATCGTCGTACTTGACGTACTTTGACGTTAAGAATTTATACGGTTGGGCAATGTCTCAACCTCTGCCCTATGCAGATTTTCAATGGGTCGACGACGTCTCGGACTTCGACGTGAACGCTATCGCTCCTGATTCGTCCACCGGTTACATTCTCGAGGTCGATCTCGAATATCCACAGCATCTGCACGATGCGCACACTGACCTACCATTCTGTCCGACGCGCGATAAGCCGCCGGGCAAGCGCCAGAACAAGTTGCTCGCAACGTTAAATGATAAGGAACGTTACGTGATACACTGTCGCAACCTGCAGCAGTGTACGCGTCACGGTCTGCGGATAATAAAAATTCATCGCGTATTACAATTCGCGCAATCCGCATGGCTTCGTAGGTACATTGAACTCAATACACAATTTCGAATGCGCACGACCAACGATTTCGAAAAAAATTTGTACAAATTGATGAACAACGCGGTATTTGGAAAAACTATGGAAAATGTACGCAATCATATGGATGTAAAGCTTGTAACGAAATGGAACAGAAGGTACGGTGCCGAGGCACTGATCGCTAAACCAAATTTCCATAGCCGGAGCGTCTTTTCGAAAAACCTGGTCGCGATTGAACTGCGCAAACTCCAGGTGAAATTCAACAAACCAATCTACGTGGGTATGTGCATACTCGACATATCTAAGACGTGTTTGTACGAATTTCATCACGAGTATATGGTACCTCTTTATCGCGAAAAATGCAAGATCATGTACACGGATACGGATAGTTTAATTTACCATATCGAGTGCGACGACGTGTACGAGCAAATGAAACATGATGTTGCGAGATTCGATACGAGCGATTACGAGGTCGATAATGTGTATGGAATGCCACTCGCAAATAAAAAGGTACCCGGTTTGATGAAGGACGAAAACAACGGCGCGATAATGACAGAGTTCGTCGGGCTTAGAGCGAAGATGTACGCTGTGAGAGTGGCCAGTAGGAAAGACGCCAAAAAAGCGAAAGGTGTCAAGAGTAATGTCGTATCGAAAGCGATAACATTTGAAGACTACACGCGGTGTCTGAAAGATCATACGGAAGTGACGCGACGCCAATCATGCATAAGATCAAAATTGCATGAGGTGTACACTGTGTCAGAGCCGAAAATCGCTCTAAGTCCGTACGACGATAAGCGTTATGGTATAGCCGGTTCTAACGACACGTTACCATGGGGACATTATCGGATACCATTGTAAATAGGAAATACAGGTTTTGTAATGTTCATATGATATTGTATATATTTTTTGTCGTAGATATTCCACTACAATACGAAATATATTTCTAAACTACATTATCCTTGTGTATCCATGAATTGTGCGAATCATCGAATCCCAGCCATTTCACGTAAACCTCGGCACCTTTCCTGCGTAACACCTTTTCCACGAGATATATGTTCGGATTAGCAACGTGATGCAATTCGTGTTCGTAGAATCCTCCGGCGATTGGCTCGCCGCGCGAATCCTCGATGAGATAGGTCACGGGATTAGTCGTCTGCACCTTGATGATTCTGAATACCTCGGTCGTCCAGTTTAGCGTGTAGCCCTTGTCGAAGACCGTCTTGTACTTGCTGACGCGTACCGGTCACCTACTGTGAATCGCGCCGGGGCTGCAATCTTTACGTTGCTGTACACCGTGGCCAAGAGTTTATCGCGATCTTGGCCGTTACATCGATGGGTCGCATACCGATCGTCCGATGTTTTCGCGCGTTGTACTTTGCGACGAGCTGCTGTAGTTCGTCGATCATCTATAGTTTCCATTGAGCGTAAACATTTTCCACATGTTTTTAGCGACCCGTCTTTACGACGAGAACGTTCCACGACCGAGGCTTTCATGGGTGAATACGTAAATAGTGATTGATATCATGTTTCATCAGGAGCCGCTGCACGTCAGCATTGTAGAATTCCTTTCCTCTGTCAGTATGCAAATTGTTGGACACTTCCATTCTTTCGAAATAGCTTTGCAAACGCATCGGCTGTCTCGCTCCCGCATTTACTCTTGAGTGGTACGGCCATGCATACTTGCTCAACACGTCTATAATTGTGAGTATATAATTGTAGCCTTTGTTGAAACGTGAGTATGGGCACATCTCCACTATGTCAGCTTGCCACAGGTCATGGTATCCGCGGACTATGACGGTCTTCGTGGAAAAGTTCTTCTCGCCGGAGCATGCAGTTCCTCGACGAGTCGCCGTTTCTCGGAACTGACAATCTTTTTACGTCCATCGGATTTTCGCGATCGCATGTTTTGGCGATACAATCAACGACTGTTAGACGTGTAGTTATATGTCTCAAACTGTTTATAAACGTTCGACGCCTTTCCAGAGCCGTTCTTGCCCCGTTCGTCGCTGTTCTAGTCCCGTCGCCGTTCAGCCCGTTCCTAAGTCGTTCGTGAGCCGTTCGACACTTTCGTTTCCGTTCGTTGCCGTTCTATTAGTCGTTTCTGATGCAGCAGTAGTCGAGCAGTAGGCGAAGTCCTTTATCGCAGCCCATAACGCTTGCGTTCCTTCTCGAACGCAATACTCAGCTTACTCTCAAATTCTGCATGTTGATTCCGCACACTTTACCATACTGTTCCACGTATAATTTGTTGACAGCGTCGGTATCAGCCTCGGCTGGCTACACGACGAATTTTGCGCGATGTGCGTTAAAATCAGCAGCGTGGCGACACAATGCGTTTTCACGTACGTAGTTTCTCACTACTCCACTGAACTGATAATACAGAATGTTCATCGGTGCTCCCTTCTTCTAGTAATACACCAAACTTGTTGATTGGCATGTTGGTCACACGAAGACTGATTCATTTCGTTGATGTACTGTTTAATTTATAATGAGACCTGCCTCGCGAAGTTTTCGATAATCGACAGAATCTCATTATCATGGCGTTATTTCCCGCTTGGTGCGAAGCTTCGAGCAATCGCAGACGATCACCAGTTCGTTGGGATCGTTTCAGTGCACGTAATCGATCACATTGTCGTTTAGTGTCACATTGTCGTTTAGTGTCACATGGTCACAGCGCGAGGTAATCCTCTTCCAGATCGCTTCTTAGGTACGATTGGCAGTAACGGTGCGATTACGCGGTTGTACTTGTAACCCTTGTTGCTCTTTATTTGACCGTGCGCGATGTGTTTGCGTCTATGCGCATTCGTCGTCAGCAGCATGCTCTTGTACGCGTGCATATCATTAACCATGTACACGACTTTATTAGGACGTTTCATGAAGATCAGTTCGTAAAGACCGAGTGTACCGCTGTATTGCACGCCGTCGACAAATATGTTATCACGGGTGTCCACGTCGAAACGTTTATTACCGAACATCATTCCATCCTGACCGAGATAAACACCGTACACGTTATCTATGTCGCTCTCTCGATCACCGCTCAGGACAGGGCCTATGTATTTTTGTCCTAGCGGCCTAGCTGACTGTGCAGCATCTCCCGACCCTCCGGTGTTTGCAGCGTGCATTGAACGGAAGTTCGTAGTGATTCGTTCTTGGTTTCGAAATCTTCATCGGAAGAGAGTTCGATCATGGACCGTTCAAACGATTGCGGCGCTACTTCAATCGGGGTAGAGGTTTTCACGTTGAATGTAAATCGTTTTCGCTTGGGCGTTGACGTTCTCGGCGATGCGCTCAACGAGAGTTTCCGCTTATTACTATTATTATGTACCACATTAATCTCACTCTGCGGGGATAATGTTTCACTCTCTGTGTCTTCGGTATTGCTCATCGGCTCGTCTTTCTGTATGAGCGGGCTAGATGTATCGTCCGTGGTATTATCAGCAAGCTTCTGCAGAGGCTCGATGATCGGTCTAAAATGTCTCTCCAACGCGGCATCTTCCACCATCTTGCCAGTCTTTAGAGCGCGATGCTTCTTGCGGATCGAATCACTGGTTTTCGTAATTTCCTTCACCATCTTCTCGAGCGCTTGACTATCTGTATCGCGAGTGAACGTCGCCATGTTGTAACGCGGGAATAAACAATTACAGACGTTTCATCGAACACGTATTAACGGTGACTAACCATTTTATGGTATCGCAAACTCATTAAATCCGTTTCTATACCGTCCATTAGTGATCGAGCTGTCCTTGTGTATCAATACGAAACCGTACTTGCGTTGCCAACAACTGCGATACAACGCGCAAAAATCATCGTACGACATGTCGGTATTCACGTGATTGTTGTACACGTGTTTCAAGTTGGTACTATCCTGTTTAAACAGGATCAGCAGGTTCGCGTTGTCGCGTATAAGATGCTTGGGTATCTTTGCATACGTCTGACAGAGATAGAAACAGTCGACGTTCGAGTGTCACCCCATCGCAAAGTATTCTCTCACCGTATCCTGCTTATCGCACGCTACGTCATCAAAGACGAAGATCGAGTTTGGACGCGCCTCGCTCGGTGGAATAACGTCACTGTTATTAGAGAACGTGAAATAGCCAATCTCTTCAATCGGTGACAATACATTTTCCAAGTACCGATATTTGGGCTGTTGCAACGATTTCGAGTACACGTACACGTTCTCGAAACGTACACCGTGCGGACTTTCCAACAGACTTATCAGCACGTTGGTCTTGCCACAATTCGAGAGCCCACAAACAATCGCGCGTATCGTGTGTGGCAACAGTTTTCCATGTCTGCGTACTTCCTTCTCCGATAGTACCCGCGTTCTATCGTCCAAATTTGTGACGCGTATCGTCAACGGTTTTCGCACGAATCTCATATTTGCACTTGCTAGGAGGAGGGGAGTCAAACGACTATTTATAGGTTGGCGGAATCGCGAAAGCCATCAGTACCACAATGTGTTTCACACTGTCATGTCCTTCTGATATTTACGACTTAACCGCTGAACAGTTACAATTTGTGTCGAAGATCGTTCTGTTGCGAGTGTGTGGGAACTATATCGACTACGTGTGGAACAAGCTTCCGGACCATATAAAGACGGATTCGGAGGTGCAGACTTATCGCCGCTGTTACGAACATTACAATCAACCGTGGCAGCAAACGCACATCGACGGTCCGGCACCGTTGATCAGGGATTGTTACGCATGCCAAAACCGGTAGTGAGAGGTGGAGGTTTGCTGAATCGTGCGATAAACGCGCTTCCCTACGCACTACACATTCCGGGCTATCAGTTTTGTGGTCCTGGAACTCGTGTGGAAGAACGTCTAGCTAGAGGTGATCGAGGTATCAATCCCTTGGACGCGGCGTGTCGCGAGCACGACATAGCGTACCTACGTAGCAACGATCTTGACAACAGACATGCGGCGGATAAGATACTCGCCGAAAGGGCGCGAGAACGCATTTTCGCGATGGATTCGACTCTGAGAGAGAGAGAGAGCCGCCGCTACAACAGTTTGGGCAGCTATGAAAGCCAAGACCAAATTGGGCATGGGTATGAAGACGAAGAAAAAGATGACTATCAGAAGAGTACCGAAGAAACGAATGCTTCCGATAGCGAGACGCGGCGGTGTCCTGCCACTGCTGCCGTTGCTGGGAGTAATCGGATCGTTGGCTGCGGGGGCAGCGGGAGTCGCGAAAGTGGTGAATGACAACAAGGCCGCGCAGCATCAGCTAGATGAAATGCGCCATCACAATCGCGTTATGGAAGGTCAGGGACTTTATCTCGCTCCGTACAAGCGTGGAAAGGGTATCTCGAAGAAGAAGAATGGTGGAAAAAAACGTCAAAAAGACGATAAGAATGCCTACGGGTATAACCACCAATATACAATTGGAACACTTGGCTAATCGTATGCGCATACCGTTCTTCAGAGGTGTATTTATGCGTAATGCCCTACCGATGGACGGAGTTGGTCGAAACGAGAGCGGTGTTGTGAATTTGGATGACGCGGAAGGCCCAGGCACGCATTGGGTAGCGTATGTGAAGCGAGATCGCGTTATATATTTTGACAGTTTTGGGAATCTTCGACCACCGAGGGACTTGGTGCGCTATCTCGGACATAACGCGGTGAAAATTGAGTACAATCGTACCGCGTATCAAACGTACGATCAGAGCATTTGCGGACAATTGTGCCTGAAATTTCTCCAGACGGTTGTCAAAACATTTAAACCATAACATTTCGCGATCGGCGCTCAGTATTCGCTCGAATATGTCGCTGACGCTTACGCTAACCGGGAAGAGTAGCACCCTCGCGGTAAACTACTTTCCCGCGATTGATTTGAGCGATGATGGGTACGAACTCGGACTTATGGATTTTGAAATGTATTACACGATACCAACGTGAATTCCTCGAATAATAAATTTTACTTTGATAAAGACGACAAGGAAATTGCTATACCCGAGGGATCGTACGAACTACACGCCATAGATGAGTATCTGAAGGGTGCGATTGAACGACACGTAGCTGGTTCCAGCGATAATGCCAAAAACGTCGATGATGAGGAGTATCCGATAGTGCTTCGTGCTAATCACAATACGATGCGGAGCGAAATCAAATGTGCCTATCGAATAAACTTTAACAAACCAAACAACATTGGATCGCTGCTGGAATTCTCATCGAATCAGATATTGCAACCGCGAAAATGGCACGAATCGGATGTACCAGTCAATATCATGAACGTGAACATTATTCGCATAGAGTGTAACGTGACCGCCGGTGCGTACAGCAATGGTACGCGTGTGCACACGATACACGAATTTGCGCCGCGCGTGCCACCAGGATATGAGATATCGGAAACACCTGCGCAGATCATTTACTTGCCGATCATCGCATGGTGCATTACGGATCTGACGTTACGTGTTGTGGATCAAGACGGGCGATTACTTGATTTTCGCGGTGAGGAGATTACCGTCAGATTACACGTACGACGACGACAACGATAGTGATAGTGTGTGTAGTGTAAGATGAGATACTCGTTCTGAACGAAACGGAGCACGTGCGTGATACTTTTGTAAGAAGAACTGCGGTGACATTCGATAAACAAAGGCTGCCGAACATTGACTTTTTAAAATCTAATACGAAGAAGCTCAGTGCATCAAACGTTGAATTTTTGAAATCTTTGAGCTTCAGAGTACGAAGTACCTAATCACGGAGAAAATGATTGACATTTTGAATATCGGAGGTGAGCCAGTCTTTGACGATCGCATTGTCAAGATTGAGACTCATACGTATAATCCGTACGCCAACACGCTGTTTGGACACAGCGATGAGATACGAATACCCATACAGCAGCAGGATTTGTATACCTTATCGTGTCAGAGCTTTCTGTACGTCGAGGGCAAACTAACGACAAACAGAGCCATTGAGGTCTTTAATGTGGTATTGGGGAATAATTGCGTGGAGTTCATGTTCGATGAGATACACTACGAACTTGACGGAGTGGAAATTGATCGCAACAAAAGTGTTGGAATGATTTCGACACTCAAAAACTATACATTGTTAACACTCGATAGAGGCGTGACCCTGGGTAATGCCAGTTGGGATACATATATTGATAATGTGGACGGAAACTTTAATTTTTGCGTACCGCTCTCCATGTTAGTGTGATTTTGCGAGGATTACAAACGCGTGGTGATCAACGCTCGTCATGAGCTAATTCTAATACGATCGCGCAACGACAACAATAGTCTACTGGGAGATCCCACACTGAAGCCAAAGATTGAGCTGCTCAAGATACAGTGGCGAATGCTGCATGTGTTACTGAATGAAGTCAATAAGCTATCGATGCTACGAGCCTTGGAGAGCGAACGATATCTGAGCATGATTTTCCGATCGTGGGATCTGTACGAGTTTCCTCTACTACAGAGCACCACCAAGCACTCATGGACTGTCAAGACCGTGACTCAGCTGGAGAAACCGCAATACGTGATCTTTGTATTGCAGACTGGGCGAAAATATGTAATGTCCCAAGACGTTACTATATTCGACGACTGCAAATTAACCAACGTGAAACTGTATCTAAACTCAGAATGTTATCCATACGACGACTTGAATTTGGATTTTGAGAGGAACAAATACGCCATCCTGTACGACATGTATTCACGTTTTCGTAGGGCGTATTATGGATGCGACTGCGCCGAGGCATATTTGATCACTACCAACTTTCTTCTTCGCGGTCCTTTCGTGGTTATCGATTGTTCGCGACAGAACGAGCCTATCAAGAGTGCTACCGTAGATGTACGATTAGAGTTTGATTGCAAAGAGAATATACCTGCGAATACTACCGCCTACTGCCTCATAATGCACGATCGCGTGGTCGAATACAGTCCATTGACCAACGTTGTGCGCAGAATTGTGTAAAGTGCATCGTCAGCAGATATCTCTCTTTCCCTAATAGCATTCAAACATTTTTTTAATGTTGCACAAATATTTTTGTAAAAGACAATATATTTTTGAAATTATATGAAACATATTTTAAAACTATTTTTAAAAGTTCGAATGTAACTCACGAAAAAGATTTCAATAAAATATTTTATTGAAAGATTTTACAATATTTATGAAAGATTTGTAAGATATTTTAAAAGATTTTGTTAATATATCTAAATGTTTTGTCATACCGCGAAATTATTTTTCGAACCTTTTCGCGAAACAGACCCAGGCAGCACACATTGGTTTCAAAGCCGTTTCATAAACGTTTTAACGTAACATTTTATAACCATTTTATTGAAAACTAGATTTTTATATTTTATGAATTACTCTAAATTTCGTGTAGTGGAATCTCACTCTTTTGGAATGAGATATCACTTCAAGCAATAATGATTTCAAAAGTTTCAATAGAAAAGAAGAAGAAAAGAGTACTGGATCGGTTTTCCGGCTGGTTATTTATAAGGTGATAACGCAAATGTTTCTTGCGAGAACGTCACGCCTGGCCTGGCCATCTATCGGTCGCTTGGTGAATCAGAAGCGGGATTAAATAAAAATATTTTAAAATGTTACAAATATATTTCTTTCATTAATAACTTTTTTTAAATTTTGTATAATCTTCTTTTCATTTTAAGATGCGTTTTTTGATGATTTTTCACTCACTCATAACTTTGCAATAATGCAATAAGAATGTTTAAGATCTATGACCCGGAAATTCGCTTAATTCTCACTTAAGTTTTAAAACATGAGTATTTGTAAACTAAGTAAGAATTTTTAACGTTTTAAATCGATCGTAACTAGCAAGCATTCGACAGATGAGGTCTGTTCTTTATTGCTGAACTCCCTTCACTGGGCTGCACTAGTTCAGATTTTATCCTTTTCCTCCTAATATGGAGTATTACGAAATATAGTTTTGAAAACTCCCAAAATCTGATTTACTTATTTTAAAAATATGTTTCTTAAATGTTTTGAAATGTGTTATTTAAATATTTGCAAGAAATATTCTAAAAATATTTTTAAATCCAGTTTGTGAAATGTTTTGAAACCTATTATGTCAACATTTTTTGAAAATATTTTAAAAATATTTTAATATATATTTTTTAAATATTTTTTTAAATTATCACAAAAAATATTACATATAAATGTTTCATTAATATTTTAAAATATTATAATAAAATATTTCGTCCAAATATATTTCTAAAATATTTTTAAAATATTTTATAAATGTATGTTAACAAAGTTTGGAAAAATCGTATTTTAAAAATCTTTCTAGAATACTTCAAAAATATTTTGAAATATATTAAATCTTTTAAAATATTTTGTGCTATTAGGGTTATAACTGCGGACCGTTGCGAGTGTGAGTAATTACTCCATGGAAACTCGTCATGCCCGTACCGACGTTCGTGGGCCTGCAGGGCTTCATCGTCGGCAGACACTTCGTCGTGAAGGAATTTGCCTCTCTCAGAGAGGGATGTGTTCTCTCGCACTATATCTTTGAACCCTACGGATCGTGGTACGATCTCTTCAAATCTGAGAGATCGCAAGTTTCCTGGTTAACGGCGAACCATCACGGACTATCATGGGACGTTGGAACGATTCCGTACCGATGGGCTAGGCGTCTGATCACAAAAGCGGTGGTAGGCACGATGGACAAAGAGGATGATGATGAAACAGTACCCCTCGTGTACGTCAAGGGACACGAGAAACGCGAATGGCTGCACGATTTGCTTCAAGACGATGCGAGAAATGACGTATTCATCGAGACTGTGGATGTGGACTACAAAGATATCGCTCCTTTACATAAATTAGATATAGTGAATACATTTCGATGTGGATACCATGTGAAACATTGCGCCTTACAAAATGTATTCAAACTCTACAATTGGTGGTCGAACCGCCTGAAATAAACTGCATTCATTATTACAACTTGTGTCTGCGTTTTTATTCTATTCTGTTCTCCCCTTCTTACGGAACTCTCCATGACATCGTCGCACACGTCACGGTTTTCGTTGCGGATATTGATATATGAGAATATCAATTTAATCATGGGGAACGTGCTTTATCTTTGCTGACTATGGTTTTCATCATGCTGATAACCCTATTCAAGTCCCTTTATAGGCCTCTATCGCGTCCACTTAATGTTAGTGTTACGTCGCGGTAAAACCTCGACCATATGCCTGCAGGGTTTTCACTGATGTTATAGCCAAATGTCACAATATTGAATCGAGTAAAACGAACGACGCCGGTACGCGTCTAAGCCTAGCGCATGCCGTGACCACATGGACATCGTAAAGTAGCTACAAAGGGCTAAACACCGCCGGCACTGCACAAACAGTCTATGCAGTCCCACAGCGCATTTTTATAAATGTATAGTTATAAACTTATGAATTTTAGACATATAGGAACCGCCTTATTTTTGAGTGAACATGCGATGCCGCGTAGAACGACTCTCTCTATTAAAAACGATGTAAAAGGTCATTTTGCAACAGCATACTATTCTATTTCTGGATTGTAAAGAGATAGAATAACCGTTCAAAAACACAGAAAATATTTTTCACGCCATAAAGTTTATGGCGCGACCAAAAATATAGTAGTTATATTGTAAGTTGTAAATTTAATAAAGTAACAATTTAGGGCAGGTTCTGTAGGCCTGGGGTAGTGTTTACGCGGAACCTCCCCACTACAGAACCGCGATAACACCAGACGACGAAGGCGTGGGTCCCAAAGTTTGAGACACTCTTAAACCTATTGGTCAAAGCCAACCCCCACAAGCTTAAATCTTAAACGCCTACCCCTTCGTCTAGGATATAAAAAGAGCTGTTGATGCTCGGAACAGCGGAATTTTCACTTAGAGTCTTACAGAAGTGTTTCCTAGAGTGTTCAGAATTCTTTCAGTATCTTAGTCGCTTTACTTCCGAGCATCTAGCATTTTAGCAATTAGAGTCAGTGCGAAATTCGAGAAACCGAGCGCAACCCAACCAGGGATCAGGAAGAGAGTGAGAGTCTGCGGCCGTTCACATCGCAGGAACAAGGTAGAAATTACAATTCCTACGGTTACGAGTTCGATTACCGGTTAACGCTTTTAAGCCCTTAATCTTAAATATCTTGTTTTAGATTACCTTTTTATTTTTCAATAAAGAAATTATAATATTAAAACATGAACTCTTGGTGAGGTTTCTTCTCCATTTTTATCATTTTTCTTCCGTTTACAATTGTTAATTCCAAGTTATTGGAAGATTCTCGACTGGCACTGCCGAAAAGTGTGGCCCTAGTCGCTCAAGTTGGCGCTACCAAGGAGTGTGACTCTACCTTGTGTTCGTGATCTTCTGATAACCCGCAAAATCAGATAATTTATATTATACTTATGCCTACCAAAAAGGGGCGTAGAGTTCAAGAGAAGAAGCTTCGCTACCAGATACGACTCGCCTTCTCTAACAACCAAGACCCGTTTCCTTTCTTGCAAAAATTGTCAGCGCTCGAACTCAACAAAATCTTGAGCAAAACTCACCTTTACATTGTCCGCGAAGTAACTATAGAAAGCAATTACCCAGCTACCGTGCGATTCGTAAGAGTGATCCGCGACGCGTGGTGTACCGTTTACTAGCGTTACTCGGTTTAACCAGGAAAGAAATAGAAATACCGAGCTCGTACCCGATTCTTCCACCTATTTTAGAATTATAAATTCACATTTGTTGAAACCTGTACTCTCCGTCCCGGGGTAAATTACTTAAATGTATTAACCCGAAATGGAGTTTTATTTAAATTATCATCGGACGTAGCGATTTCGTTTATAATTGCAATTACTTAATATAATTAAATCGGGTAATGTACCGCGGGAAAATACATTTGTTTCACCCTTCTCGAGTTACCCACCGGGTACTCGACTATCAACGGCGAGCCTCCGCGGTTTCATGCATAAAGTATCAGGTGTATCATCAATCCACTAACGGTAGCCTGTTTTGTCGGACCTGTTTTTACGGACTTCCCTTATCAGAACAGCGTTCTGGCATATACATATATAAACACAATTTAATCGTGGGATTCCGACGGTACTCTCCGACGTGTGAAAATTGTAAACTTAAACTCGCCGTGTACTCGCCGACCTACAGTTGTGAAGCGTGTATAGACGACTATCTCGCGTTGAGTGAGGAATTGGCATTCACCGGCGAAGATATTCTCGATTTCGCGGATCCGACCGTGATTCGATTCCGGGACGAGTTGATAATAAGATCTCCGGTTGTCCTCGAGGAAGAGTCCCGCGTCATTACCTGAACGGCGTTATAGTCCGTCCCATCACGACCGAGAAGGATGTAACATTAGTTTCATTCAGTACAATTTGAATTCGTCGAGGTTCTGGTGTAGTCAGTGCAGTTCTTGTATAACGATGCCTCGCGACCAGCGGCCTAGGACGTGGAGACACTACTCGAGTTGTTTTGCCACTGGCGTGCGGATAACGTATCCGCAAAAAGCGGTAAGTACCGTATAACATTTGTAACGATGCACCCCCTTGCATCGTGTATTTCCGACCGAACTGCCGCCGATGCCGCCCGCCCGAACACCCGGCGGGCGAAGATAAGGCGCTAAGCGACGAATAATATTTGCGTGTTTTTCGTGCCGGGGAGGTGACGTCACGTTGGGGTATTTTTCCGTACTCCGACCGTTACCCCGACGCCGTCGCCCCCTCGCTCCTAAGACGAGCAGTATAAAAGGGCTGCGAATCGCGGAGGGATTCATTCCGTTCCGATCCGACGTTCTGATCTGATCTTCGCTCCGAAGCTCCGATCATCGCCGTTATCCGATACCGATTCCAGCTCCTAGGCTCCAAGCTATCTCAGGTCCGGACACGGGGGTTGAGCGTTCTCAGCCTCTGCTAAGAGTTCTTGGCGAGACGACCGATCCGATCCCTGCTACCGATTCTCTCGAACCAGCACCGCCCGTGGGGTCAAGTGTTCTTGGCCTCCGCCGAGCGTTCTTGGCGACGGCCCGTCCGAGGTATCCGTGAGCAGCCATCGAGTTACCGGATTTGTGCCCGAGGGTGAAGCGTGCTGCACCTCCGTCGGGAGTTCTCGACCACAAGCTCCGGTCAGACTACCATCCGTCTTTCCGTCACTGCACCGAGCGCGGGGTGAAGTGTTCTTCGCCTCCGCCGAGTGTTCTTGGCCCGGTCAGTGCGTAGATCCACCCGCCATTAAGTCGGGCCGCGATTCTCCGCGGATCAACCACCCACTTAATTAGGGAAGCGTACGACGCGGGACATAAAAACTAGAGGAGGGCAGGTGTTATCCCAGCGCGACTCGAACCAACACGCCCCGCGAAACTCGGTACCACGCCCGTCGCGCAAACATCTCACGCGACTACGACACAGCGTCACGCACCGCCCGTCAACACGGTGCCCTACTCTGTACATATACATATCTAGCGAATAAATTGTTACGTTAAGTTGGTAAACATACGTCTCTTCACTGCCTGCGGCCTTACCACACGAACCCCGATCCGGCGAGTTATCTGTGCATAAGCACCTCGGGAAAATAAACAGGTCGTTTCACATTGACACGAATTCATATTCGTTAACACACACACACACACACACACACACACACACACACACACACACACAAAATACTTGACACTTGCATCTCTGTACTCCGCTTTTTATCACACCTTAATTTGTGTTCTGCACTTTTGTTTTAGTACCTACTGGTGGGTATTAATGAACTGGTAGAGAACGGTCGCAGCGAGCTGCGGCTTCTTTTCCCCGAAACGGTAGA
The DNA here is from genome assembly GCF_003672135.1 of Ooceraea biroi. Lineage (NCBI taxonomy): Eukaryota > Metazoa > Arthropoda > Insecta > Hymenoptera > Formicidae > Ooceraea > Ooceraea biroi. The sequence goes on from NC_039509.1 coordinate 8,122,178, forward strand.
TTTTTTTATCATCGATTACTAACATCTCCTGTTAGCATCGTATAATGTCTTTGTTTATTTCTTTTCAGACCGTCTATAGGCAGGATATAGAGATCGACGGATTTATAAATCTTGATAGGCTGAACTTCGTGCGATACTACCGCCGCCAGGTGCGGCAGAGTGATCGAGATTACTATGAAGAGAGATGGACAGCTACATGGGACCAAGATATTTTTGATCTACACCGTTTATTTAATGAGGAGCCATTAGAGGAGGAAATTTGGTAGCAACATGTAGGGTTGCCACAATTTTGTGCGTTACTCATATATAATGTACATTTGAATAAAAAATTTTCTGGAAAGAATGGAGTCGAATAAGAATATGTTCATATTATAATATAAGATATTAATACGATATAATATAAAAAATGATTTACCTATGCCTGGGATCGAACCTGGGTCGGGCCTGCCATATGACCACTCGCTCAATCACCTGAACCACACACAGGTTCTTGTTACGATGGAGTTTAAATATGTTTTTTTACACTAAATTTAGTTTATAACGTTTACTGGACGTAACATCGCGGGGCCAAGATATTTTTCATTTACGGCGCTTGTTTAATGAGGAGCCATTAGAGGAAGAGGAAATGTGGTAGCAACATGTAGGGTTGCCACCATTGTGTGAGTTACTTTATCACCGCGAAACACGTCGCGACGTGTACAGCGAAGAGGGTATCGGTTACGTGGTGCACGTGGATGCCCGTCCCCGCCCGCGGACCAGGTCAGCGGAAGTGCCGAGATGCTGGATATTGGTTCCTTAGTAAGGAATGCTATCATGTACATTCCGTTGTATACAATGAGGGATTTTAATACATCGCGCACGTGCATCCTGCCCCTCACCCCTCCCGCGGGTTGGGTTAGCAACAAACTGTCACGATCCCTGCGGGTTGGGTCTGCGAAAACCCCCTTGGTTAGGTTAGATGGTCACGGTCCCCCTCCCCCCTACCGCGGGTTAGGTCCGCGAAAACCCCCTCCCGCGGGTTGGGCCAGCAAATACTGTCACGTGTGGGTTAGGTCAGCAAATACCATCACGGTCCTCCCCCTCCCCCGCGTGACGTCATACCCCTCGCCGTGCCACGTCAAACCCCCCTCCCCCCGCCGACTCAGCCCCCCCTCAGATCCCTGGGTTAGAATCAGCCCCTCTAACCTACTTCAACGCATTATTCGAGATAAATAAATCTTTTTCCGGATGATAATGTTTCTCTTTATCGTTTTCGACCTCCTCATCCTCCTCATCCTTCTCTTTGTCCATCCGTGTATAATATTTAGCAATAGCGTTCGAGATAGAGTAATAAGTTAGACGCCGTGATCGTGTTCGTGCAGGTTCGAACATGTCCGCACAGGTCCAAACGCATATCTCGGAATAGCGATGACGTCATTTGCGCTACTGCGCAGTTTCAAACGCGTTCCAAGAAAAACGCTGACGTCAGCTGACCTTGAACACGTTCGTGCAGGACGGATTTCTAAAGATAACGATGACGTCATCAAAATGGTGGTTGCATCAGCCGTGCTACTGCGCGGTTTCGAGCGCGTTCCAAGAAAACCGATGACGTCACCTGACCTTGAACATGATCCTACAGGTCAACGACTCTGCTGAGTCAGCTCCCCCCCAGCGATGACGTCATCTGGCCTTGAACATGATCCCGCAGGTCAATGACCCTGCTGCGTCAGCCCCCTCCCCCCTCCCCTAACCCCCCTCGTTACCCCTGCGTTAGAACCCGCTCTGTATCCCTACTCGCGAGAAACTGCGCCGCGAGCGCCATCTGGTTTGTTGAAATTTTGTAAGAATTCAGTGCTTAAGTTTGTAAGTGTTTGTTTCATAAGTGTGTAATTAGAAAGTGTTTGAAATATAAATCTGTTTGACTTTCTAATAATCAAACACAAATTGTATTTTATTTTGTTCCCGTTTAAAACTCAAACGTATATATCTGTTTAATTTGACTCATGTTTGATTTTAGCAAAACAATTTTAATATATATACCAATGTTTGATACAAAAGTGTTTGAAACGCAAACGCTTTTCCACTTGCGTTTGATAAGTCAAACATTATTTCTGCTTAAATGTGTATAATTCAAACACTTACGATAAAGCCATTTTTAGAGTGATATAGGATATTCTAAGAATATTGTGGGAAATATTATAAGAAATAAAATATTATAAGAATATTCATTGAAATATCATTAGAATATTCTGAATACTTACCAAATAACATACCAATAACATTTAGAACATTCGTGGAACTGTTTATGAATATTCTTTTCGAATATTCTTAGAATATATGGAAATCATGTTGTTAGAACATTCTTCGAATATTTTGTGCTGTATGGAATGTAATCTCCGAACACACGTGCAGTTCAAAAAAATGTATTTCACATACAATATCTAAGCGCATAAAAACTCTTCTCCTTAATTTAATGTATTTACACATACTTTGCAATTGTTTTACTCTACATGTATTATGCAACTTAGTGTAATCAAAATAAAATGCATAAAAGGCTTTTACGCGCACGATATTTGTCCTGGAATGACGTAACATTTCTTATGGCTTAAATCATTCAATATCATAGAAGGAAAACTACCGATGGAATTTCGCCTTTTCTTTTGATAGAAGTAACTAAATTTCGGCTAACTTCCGAGTTAAATTAAAAGTATTTGGATCACTCACAAACCTTTTTAATCACACTTCATACCTCTTCATACAAAATACAAACGATTCTATATCAAAACTTTGTTCAATTAATTTATTCCGGCTAAGTGCGGGGTGGAAAAATAATTAATTAATTACAAACAAACGAATAACTCACAAACCTTTTCAATTGCACTTCAATACATATAGGACAACAACATACGAAGTACAAACAATTGCATATAGGAGTTATTTGAAAAAACGTTCATTTCTGGTCAAGTGTGAGTGAATGCGTCGATTACATCCACCGCGCAACCGGTCTGTGTCGTCACGTCCGTACTCGCAAGACCGCGAAATACGAACGGCGCGACTAGATGTTTGACCAATCAGAAGGGCGCTTCGATATGGTAATAGGAAGCACGTGCACTACGGCCAATCGCGGGGTGCGCGGGCATTCAATGACGTTGCGCAAATCATACGGCGCGAGTAGACATCCTTTAATCAGAGTCTAGACACTCGAAAATGGCGGTCGCGATAGTAGCGAGCTCTGCAGGGTATTAAGGGTACTGTGAGACAATTTCTTATTCAATTAGCCTTATTTGTTGCTTTTGCTCTATTTTTCCAAATCGATATGCTATTTCATTGTGTGAAGTCATTTTTCTCCGATTACAGTATTGTTTTCGCTGTATTTATATTAGTATACAAAGATGATGTTGATGTTGAAATCTTCGCCATTCGAATAAATATGAAGAACAAATAGGAGGTGGAAACCTTAATTATTCGGCCTTAACTGGTAATATATTTGATGAAAAATTAATCACAACATTTCGACCCTTGGTTTGGGTCCTCCTTAATATAAATTAACTTAATGTCTTAATTTGTATTAAGTTTATCACCTGATGAGGACCCAAACCAAGGGTCGAAACGTTGTGATTAATTTTTTATCAAATATATTGCTAGTTAAGGCCGAATAATTAAGATTTCCGTCTCCTAGTTGTTCTTCATTTATAGTAATATATTATGGTAAATATTGACAATAACGGAGGACGCCCCGATGACCTTGACGGTGGCATATATTATAGAGGTCACTCTCCTGAGTGACCTTCAAAAGGTTTTAGCCGTCGCTCCTTGTTTATTAAATAGTTATTAACAAAAGAAGTTTAATAATTTTGCATGAATTTTCAGTTGTTTACGCGAAGCAAGAACTTGAATTTGACATATATTACAAAGGTCATCTTTCCGAAAAACCCGCATTAGGTTTCACCTGTCGCTCGTTGTTTGTTAAAAAGTTATTAACAAAAAAGTTTAATAAATAAAGCATAATTTTACGATACCATATACGTTTACGAAAGAGTATATTTGATGAAATTTTAGTTTTAAATCAGAAATAGGATTGGCTTAGGTTACATTTTCCGAAAGTGGAGCCCCGGACACATACGCTCGTTTTCCTTAGAAGGATTTGTTATGATGTACTTATACGTCGGGCACCTCGGACGAATGACATAGGGGGCGGTGTGGGATGGTATCGGCATCGTTTTCAGCCCGCTTCGCGGGAGTGCGGGGGACAGGGGCTTCGCCCCCCCCCCCCCGCCGGAGCAGTGTAACAAATTTCACACAGATTGTGATCACTTGGTACACGGCACGGATCCCGGCGGGGGGAGGGGCGAAGCCCCTCCCTTCCCGTCCTCCCGCGAAGCGGGCTGAAAACCGAGCGTATGTGTCCGGGGCTCCCATTTCGGAAAATATAACCTAACTCAAACCTATTTCTGATTTAAAGCTAAAATTCCATCAAATATACTCTTTTGTAAATGTATATGGTATCGTAAAATTATGCTTTATTCATTAAACTTTTTTGTTAATAATTTTTTAACAAACAACGGGCGACGGCTAAAATCTTCTGCAGATTACTCGGAGGTATAATCTGTATAATATATATCAAGATCAAGTCCTCACTTCGCGTAGATAGCTGAAAATTCGTGCAAAATCATTAAACTTCTTTTGTTAATAACTTTTTAATAAATAACGAGCGACGGCTAAAATCTTTTAAAGGTCACTCAGGAGGGTAATCTTGACAATATATATCAAAGTCAAGGTCATCGGGGCGTCCTCCGTTATTATCAATATTTACCTATATTATTTACTTACATCTTTTATACAAGGTTTTTCTTAATAAGTGCAAAAAATTTTAGAAGATGATTCTTTGTCGAAAATTAAGGGGAATTTTTCATATAAACGAATACTCCTACATCCCTCCCTGTGGATTACACTCCTCTAAAAATGGGGGTATAAATTATTTAAAAAAATTTTTTTCTCAAATTAGGAACAAGTTAAAGAAATGACATTTGGTGGATATTTTCTACTAGTAAAAAGGTTACTTATTAATATTTTTTCAGCTTCCCGTATTGTTATAAGGGGATGAAACTAGCAACCCCTATTCACTTTTTTATTAGAACTTTTTAATGGGCCGGAATATGATCATCTAAAAATATGCATTAAAAAGTATGATTTATTTAGAAAACTTTTTTATTTCTTTTATTTTTTTCATAAAATGAGTAGTTTTCAAGAAAAAAATAAAATACGTAATCGTGCACAGCACGATGCTAGATAGCATAAGTGTCGAATTACGAGAAGCTGAAAAAATATTAATAAATAACCTTTTTACTAGTAAAAAATATCCACCAAATTTCATTTCTTTAACTTGTTCCTAATTTGAGAAAAAAAATAAAAGGGTGTAGTTCCGAAAAGCACTCACCCCCGATTGTTTCGAAACTCAGTATTCCTATGTATTTTGACTCGCTAAAAACAAATATCATAGTGAAAATGGGCGACTATTTGATTTTCATGGTGAAAACCATGAAAAACTCATAAAAATTATAGTTTTTTATGCTTATCTCAGTAAATACGGAAAATCATGATAACTATTTTAGACAAAAGTTTTAGATCTCACAGAGATAAACATTTTAGGTCCTATACATTTTCATTGTACGAATAGTAGTTTTCGAGGAAATCGAGGATAAAGACAGTAACAGCGTTACACTAAAAAAATAAGGCTGTTTTTCGGAAAGGGACAACGCTTCGATTGATATACTTTTGTAAGTAGCCTCGAGAGGTCATGTTAAGGTCAATGCTCGAAAGCTATCTTCAGCTTTTGAATAGTTGCAAAGATATAAGCAATAATATACCTGAGAATAATAATAATCAACAAAAGAAAACGGTAGTTATTTCGTATAAGAAAGCTAGCTGCGATCATTGTTTCGGATGTTATTAAGGACATCGTGCTGAGTAACTTCCAAAAGGTTTTACTCGGTTCTAATTGTTTATTAGAAGGTTATAAATGGAAAAGTTGTGAGAGACGATAAATCTGAAGGAGAATGTCCTCCTTTACGATTTTGCTGAAATTTTACAATATTAGGTATAGGTTTTGGTTTAGGTTTAGGTTAGGTTAGGTTAGGTTAGGTTAGATTAGAAGTTATATGGGAGTCTGGACGGATGCCTCAGGGTACGCAACTGCTCTCTTAAGTTTTCTGTCCAGTGTTTTTAGCGCCATCTAAAAGTTGACCCTCCCCAATTTGGAACTCAATACCTTGCCGATCGGTAAAATAACATTATCGATCGGTAAAAATGTGCAGTCATCTCGTTATTCTTATATTCAATTTATTATTAAAATTTACTTAGGATAAAATTAAAATAACAATAGTGAAATGAATTTTCAAAAATATACTTTAGTTGGATGTATACAAATATATTTTGTATATGCATATGTATATTATACAGATATATTGACACATATGATATTATAAAAAACTTATAATTAAATACTTATATAAATGAGAAACGATGCTATTATATTAAACTTTTTAAAAATATGCAAGCTGCAGGTAAATACTTTAACGTAACATCTCTTTACATTAATACTGCTCTTCTACATTTAAAACATTAGAAAAGTATGCATATCCAACATGTACAGGGTGTCCCATGGGAAGTTGCTGAAACTAATCAGCTGTCATTTTTAAACGTATGCAGTTATTGAAAAAACAAAAATTGCGTTGGAAAGAGGAAAGTCTGCAGTTTTTAATGGGTATAAATAAAATTTAGCAAAATGTTTGTATATCAGTTTATTTTATTAATGAAAAATATGCTAATAATCAAGTAAGCTAATGATAAATATTTTCAAAGTGTGCACCATCTGAATTTGTACAAAAATCAATTCTTTTACGAAAACTTGTGAAAACTTTTTCTAACATGTCGTCTTTAATGTTGCTGACGACCTTTTTAATAGCTACTACTAAACCTGACACTGTTTCTGGATTTCCGGCATAACAATGGTCCTTAATGTATCCCCAAAGAAAGAAGTCACATGGATTTAAATCCGGCGAGTACGGTGGCCATTCTAGCCCCCCCCCCTGGGCACATTTGAGGTATCCCAGACCGATAACTCGATTGCCATAAACTTTATGGATTGTTTCGAAGACCTCCTGGGTTCGATGTGGTGTCGCTCCATCCTGCATGAAATGAAATCCTCTGACCAGGCCTCTTTTTTTTGCATGAGGCAAGAATTGTGTTTCGAGAAGCTGCTTGTAACTTTCACCAGTGACTGTTGATTCGAAGAATTGCAGATAAATTCCTTTTACCGAGATCGCAGCCCATGCTGTTATTTTTTGTGGATGTAAAGGTTTAGCCAGGGAAACGTTGGGATTTTCCGACCCCCAAAATCTATAATTTTGTTTATTAACATAACCATTTAGCCAGAAATGTGCTTCGTCCGTATAAATTATCAATTTTGCATCAAGTTCTCCATCTTCAAACATTCCATTCATCGTCTTGCAGAATTCCACACGTTTCGTCATAGCGCGTTTGGTTAGCAATTGATGCGATGTTATTTTATAGGGATGCATTTTCAGGAAATGTTTTAAAATCCTGTGTAACGTTGTTTTGGATATTTCAAGAGCTTGGGCAGCTTTCCGAATGGAAGAATTTGGATTCTCTTCAAAATACTTCTTAATATCTTCAATGTTTTCTTCTGCAGCTACAGACACAGAAGGACCTGGCAGATCATGTTTACGGTCTTGGATAGTTCCATACTGCATAAAATTATCGATAATTCTGATAAAAATAACACAAAACATTATTTTAATGCAGATTTATTGCCAAAAAATGGAGTGACGTAACGCATACGTTTAAAAAAATAATAAATTCTAACCTTTTCAGCGTGTTTTCGCTCTTAACTTTATGTGTTCCGTATTTAGTACGAAACCCCCTGTAAGCATTGCTATAAACTTTTCCTCTGGAAAAGAAGCACTCGATAAGATAAATCTTTTCTTCCGTCGTCAGATTACTCATTTTGACGCGCACGGACTTGCACCTACCACAACCAGAATAAAACTGCGGACACTCAGATGAACGACCGTTAACCGTAAGACCCTTTCTGAAGTCATGGAGAGGAGAACCAATCGTTTACTTTCAGCAACTTCCCATGGGACACCCTGTAGCTATTCATAGACAATTATATAAGTTACATTAGTTATAAAATGCCCTGTATATAAATACATGATGTAACTTAATACGTACAACATGCTGTGCAAAGTAATTAATGATGGAAATCGCGACATCATCTCTTACATTTCTAAATTAGATATCTCGATAGAAAGTGAAACATTTCATTAGATACACGTTTATCAATAAAACGACAAAAAAGTTGATAAATAAATGGAATATTTAAGACGCCAGAGCTAAAACAGCAATTCTTACTAACTTTGAATGAATACCTGCGTTAACGTAACGGCAACGTAATACAATGATCTAGTGATGTATATACATGCATGTCTCTCTAATGGATTGATTTGTACGAGCTGTCGCAATTGTGGCAATATTCTTCAAATTGGCAAACACAATCAAATCCAATGTTCCAACAGGGACACAAGTAGATGGAAGCCAATGTTCCAACAGCGTTACATTGCTTGATGCAGTAAGAAGCTAAAATTAGAACAATAAAAAATAAAGAACTGTAATGTACTGTACTGAGATACAAAGAATCGAAGACGACATTCTGAATGTGAACCAACTTATGCGCAAGAGTGATAATTATACATTACAATGTGCACATGTGTCTGTAATAAAAGTGTATATATATATATATATATAACATGTAATTACCTGCGATTTTGCGTCGAAAGTAGATCTAAAGTGTTCTCCCTTCCTTCGGAAGCAAGCAAGGAAGCAAATAAAAGTCGATGGAAGCCGATGTTCCAACCGCGTTACACTGTTCGACGCAGTAAGAAGCATTAATTAAAACAATAACAATTACGAACTGTTGCACTGTACTGAGATAGATACAAAGAAGCGAAGGCGATATTCCGAATGCTAACCAACTTATACGCGATAATATAATATTACGTGATATTTTTGCGTCGAACTACGCACTCGAAAATCTCACGTGTTCTCCCGTCTTGCAGATTGATGCGCCATATTGAATTGGGCTACCTAGTTCCAATTTCTTGAGGGTAAACTATTAGATGGCGTTGAAATACTATACCAAAGTTTTCCATATGAGTTTATTGAGCCTGGGATGCCTCGAGCTGAGCGGACGTGTTTTCGGTACGCTCCGCACTCGCTGCTTTATCCGGCCTTTCGATTCCGGTTTTCGGTGTTCGCTTTACGCTGGTTTAGTGTATTCCAGTACGCGCTTTCCGATTCTCGTCGAGTTTTGCCGCAATTCCGGCGAAATTCCGAGTTTTCGTTGATTTTGTGTCGAAGTAACAGGCCGGCCATTTTAGGGTTAGCCCGCTCGACATCGCGAGTTTATTACCGCGTTCGCGGTTGCTTTTTCGGGTTTTTCGCGTGCGCGACGTGTTTTTGCGGCTATTCCGAGGAATCCGGGACACTCTGGTGTCCGCCGACATTCCGGAAAGCCTTAGTTGGACTTGGTGTTGTGCCGGTGACGGGTCGTGGTCTCCGGCCACCTTATACATTTCGGACGCTTTTGTCGCTTCCCAGGACATTTGCTCGCGTTGTGCGGCTTTTCAGGAGTGCGGATATTGTGTGCGGTGTTTGTGCTGTGGCCTTTTTGCCTGTGCGAAGCGTGTGGGACTTCGTTTCCTCTTGGCGGCAAATTTTCGGCGCGAAGCAGGTTAGCTGCCATTGTAAGGTAGGACTAGGCGCTTTGAAGTGTTTGTATTTTCGGTTTGTTCGTAGTGTTGCGTTTGTCCAAATTTTGGACAAAATTGTATTTCGTTCTGGGGAATTTTCCCTGGATTAGTGTATTTGCATTTTTGAAGGTTTTTCGTTTATATTTTTCGGGTTTTTAGGGTAGTTGTGTATTCTCCTCAGTTGGGAGTTGAGACCCTATAAGAAGAGACTCGCCAACTCGTCACGTGATCCTTAATGGACTCTGATTGGCTGGGGTATGGATCGCAATGTGGGCTCCATGAAGCCACGCACATAACCTGTCCCGAGGATGCAAATGAGCAGATTCTACAAAGGTGATATTTTTACACATCTGTTAGTAAGTAAATTTTTCATATCTAAGTAAAATTATGAGAAAAGTAACAATTATAACAAATGTTGTCATGAATAAATTTCGAATTAATAAACGTAGAAGCTTTATAATAGTTAAATAAATAATATGAAAGTTAGAGATACCTGTTGCGTTAATAATATAATTCTTATTGTAGATTTAGATCTTCTATTGTACAATGCCACACATTTGCTGTGCATCGAGGTGCTTCAATACACCTCAACAGGGATATGCATTAGTACGTTTCCCTAAAGAAGATAAATATCGCAAAATATGGTCAGATGCTTTGGGAGAAAATGTGTCCTCCAAACATTATTTGGAAAATCTTAGATTGGGCGAGGTGAGTACTATGTGGTCATCGTAAGAATGCTATGCAGGATCCAAATAAAAATAATTCAAAACATGCTTCTGTTTGTTCAGGTACACTTTGAGCCATCGGATTTATTGATAGTGGGTAGCCGAAAAGAAGTGAAGAAGAACGCAATACCTTCATATCATATCATATCATGTCATGTATGACATAATTCAGAAAAAATTAATACATAATTAAATAATTATAACATAATTAAACTAATATTAAAAATTGGATACATTTCTGTATTTATTTTTATTTATTTTTTATTTATTCATTTATTTATTTGTCTATCGATTTATTGATTTATTTGTTATAAGAAATGTAAGAATTTATTGATTTATTTGTCATAAAAAGATAAGATAAATTAAAAGAGAATTTTAACCGAGGAAAGATACGATAAGCGCGAGGGGTCCCACAGCACGCTACGCCTCTGCGTACTCCGACCGCGCGCCCTCTGATTAGACAATTTTAACTGTTAATAACTCGGTAAATAATGGTCTGAGTCAAAATCGGAAAAGGAACTTTTTGTTCAATATTCAACCCTCATTCACCCTCTGAAATATTAATGAAGAGTTATGGGACACCCTGTATATAATAATTATAAGTAATTATTTTGCAATTTTAAATTAAATATAAATTATTACAATCAATTATTTTAATATAATTACAATTATTATATAATTATATAACAATGATTTATTCTAATAATTTATATTTAATTTAAAATTGCAAAATAATTACTTATAATTATTATATAACATGTCATAAATATTAATTGTATGAAAGTGTATTAAAATCAAATCATAATTATCGATTCGTCGTATCAAATAAATTATTACGATAAAGTATTTTTATATAATTATAATTATGTAATATATGGTACGATGGAAAATTTCTCAGTGTAGAATTAAAATATTTGTAATTTAAAATTTATACATTTAAAATTTATAATTTTGGTAGTAAAAACTTCCTCATCACGATAAGGTAGATGTTGTGCGTTGCGTTTGTAATATGGCATCTTCTTTCTTTATTTCAAGCAAGGACAAATGTTTAACATCACCTATCAAGTGATTGTGCATACGAGTGATTAGGTCAAAATTAAAATTCATCCCAAACAAAACAATCTTTTTAGAACCACAAATATAAAGAGAAGAAATCTTCGCATCCTATAAATAATTCTGATTTTTTTCATATTTGTATTTTGTATATTGCGCATTATAATTTAATTTAATTAACAGAGAAAAACTTTTCGGAATATTATAATACGATAAATATGTTTCGAATAGGACAATCATGCGGTGAATCGTCTTGACTTTAACATATTTTTCACAGTCCCTCTCCTTGAATAATTAAAAAAGTTTAGCTGCTAATTATTTATTAAAAGTTATTAATAAAAAAACTAATACAAATAACTTATAGACAATTATATCTTAATGTTACAAGTTTTAACTTAACAATGTAACTGCAATATATATACACGTCTGTTATATCGCAATTACATTATGAATTAAGTGAGAAAATATAACATTGATGTTATATATAATTACAACTTTGTGTGTATTGAAATAATAATTATAGATACATAATATATAATAATTATATTACAATACATAATATAATAATTATAATTATATCAATTATTACAATAAATTACTTTTATATAATTAGACAGGGTGTCCGGTAAGTCATGACTCACCCCGTATAATAATTGTAATTATATAAAAATAATTTATTGTAATAAATTATATAATTATAATTATTATATTATGTATTGTAATATAATTATTATATATTATGTATCTATAATTAATTATTTCAGTACAGCACAAAGTTGTAATTATATGCATAACATCAATTTTATACATATTTTCCCACTTAATTCATAATGTAATTGCGATATAACAGGCGTATATGTATATTGCAGTTACATTGTTAAGTTAAAAATTGTAACATTAATATATAATTGTCTCAGTTATTTGTATTAGTTTTAATTTCTTTATTGGCTATGATTAATAGTATACAGACATGCGTTCGATCTTTGGGTAGTAGGCGCGCCATGCAGTCTGCAGATGGCGCGCTTACCTGCACCTATCTACACCGAAAAGGGACTTCATTTATGCACTTCAGTGTACAATGCGGGATTTCGGCGGAGGCGTCTCCGTGCTGACCGCGAGATTTCCCGGAACGGCGGAAGTCCGGCCGAGTGACGCCTTGCGGCGGCGCCACGTCCTTTCGGGTTCGCGTACCCCCCGGGGCCGGTGACGGTCGGATCGGTAATGCGCCGATATGTCGGAGATAGGCCCGAGGTGAGGAGGCTGCGCGTGCCACGTACCGGTGTCGATCTTACGGCCGGCCGGTGATTCGATCAAATAGCGTAGCCAAGAACGCTTGGCGGAGGCGAAGAACGCTTTACCCTGGTGGTACGTATTCGATACGAGGTGACGGGGCTCGTGGTCGTCAACGGTGGTGCGGTGGAGCGCGGGCTAGACGGATGTTCGGTCGTACTGGCTGAGAACGCTCAGCGGAGGCCAAGAACGCTTGACTCCGGTCGGACGTGAACCCAGATGGTCGGAGTGAGTAAGCTTAGCTTAGCCAAGAACGCTCGGCGGAGACAGAGAACACTCTACCCCGGTGATCGCTTTTGTTATCTCGGTAATTCGGAAGGTTCGGATCGGTATCAGATTAGGATTCGGAAAGCTCGAGAGCAGTCGGAAAAGTGAGTCCCTGGTTCCTGGATCGCAGCCCTTATATATCGCGGCACGTGGGGATCCGGGGGTAGCGGCGTCGGGGCGGCGGTCGGAAAAATAGCGGAGAAAAATATCCCCGACACTACGCCCCCTTCCGAGTCTTACCACGGCGGTTACGCTTAGCTGGCTGTTTGTTTACGCAGGTTTATATGGCGCGCAGCGCCTGGTCTTCGCCCGCCTGATGTTCGGGCGGGCGGCATCGGCGGGTGTTCGGCCGGACTAGACGATGCAGGGGGGTGCATCGTTACAATATAAGTTGTTTTATAATATAATAATTTTTCAACATTTCGTATTTTAAGATTGAATATTGAATATTACATTTATTAATGTTCATTTTGGGATGTGTTATTACTTTTTTATTCTATTCTTTTAAATATTTTGGAGAAAATCGATGGAAAAGGAACATGAAAGAGACGATCCGAGGAAGGTTGCGCAATTAATTGGCACTTTATGGCGTAGCGCGTGCGTGCCATCGCCTACGTTCATTTTCGTCTATTCACTGTTTAATACCCGACGAAATTAAATAAACCGAGCTGTACGGAATGAAACAGTACAGCGCCACGGAGAGTCCGTTTTCCCCCATACAGCCATGAAAGATTGCAAAAATGTCTCACGGAAATATTGTAATATTGCAGGTTAATTGCGCAATATATTTGCAACATTGATGCAATGTTATAGTAACGTAAACATATCCGCCTTCAGCAAGATTGCGCTATCATATTGTAGCCATATTGCAGCGCAATGCACGTGCAATAATGTGCAAAAAATTTTCCAGTATTATTATAGATAATTTAAAATACACTTTATGAAATAAATACAGAAGTTGCGATAGAAAGTTGTGATTAATATACATTTTATTGCCAAAATTACATTTGTTTTATATATATAAACACAAAATATATCTAAAAATATCAAACACAATTACAATAGAAGACTTCCCTAACAGCACCTGGCGATACTGAGAATGTTCGGAGAATATCGCAGAAGTATGTTGCGAATATTCTCAAAACATTCGAGATACGTACCACGATATACTGAGTACATACTGAGAATGATCAGTAGGTATACTAGGCGAGTTCTAACCCATGGGGCTAGAGGTGAGGGGCAGGGGAGAAGAGGGGAGGGGGCGTGTCTTGGAGGAGGGGAGTGGGAAGTGGGGGTGAGGGGGGAGGGTGAATTGGGTGGAGGGAAGGGGAAATGTAGGCGAGGGGAGGGGGAAGACGCCATTTTGGATTCCCCAACCACCGGATGTGGTTTTCCGGTTCCCCCTCCATCGGATGTGGTTTTCCGGCGGACGTGAGTCATCGGAAGTGAGTCACGTCCTATTCGACGATACTTTTGAACCGGATGTGGTTTTCCGGCGGATGTGAGTCACCGGATGTGAGTCACGTCCTGTTCGACACTTTTGAACGGGATGTGGTTTTCCGGTTACCCCCTCCACCGGATGTGGTTTAACGATTTTCCTTAAGTGAAGCGTATATAAGACGCGTAGTGCACCCGATCGAGCAAACGCGTCGGAGTCGGTATTCTTTGAACAACCCGTTGCGATCAAGGTCGGTAGATGGAGGAACTGTCGAAGTAAGGTCCTCGCATGACCGCTATTTTCGGGACAGCGAGTATGTATGTATGTATGTATGTATGTACACGTAGTATCATGATATATACATATGTATTGATGTGTATGTCAGTCAGCAGGCAAAGTCGACAACAAAGTGAACAGAGTGTTGTGAAACAAAAATGCCAGGTTGTTTTACCAAAACCTGCATTTATGCAAAAATACTTCACCGTTGTTACTAATGTATCCCGCATAAAACGAGAATAACCTACATTTCGCCGCCATTTTCGGGTCAAATCGTATGAAGTGGATGCGAGGACTTTACTTCGACAGTTCCTCCATCTATCGACCTTGGTTGCGATTAACCGTTGGTCGCATGGAGCCCGATAAGTCCGTTTTAAAGAAGCCGAGATTGAGAGACACGTTGAACGCTGATAACGAATTGGAGGAGGCAAGAAGGGTCCTGGGCGAGCAGTTCATAGATGAGGCGGAAGTGGATATCGTTTTTAGAGAGTTCGATACGATCCTCTATAACATCTTCGATTTTGTGTATCGGATCTGGAATCCATTACGATCGGCGGCACAAAATATACGAGTAATAATCGCTTTTCTGTCGAAGTATCTATGGAATCAGAAGAGGCAGAAGAGCGACAACGATGCGCCCGCGCGCCGCGTGAGCGAGGTTGGTACATGAGAGTAACGTTGATGGAGACGTTAACGCTGTGGATGGAGCGCGGTCCGATGAATCCAACCTGTCCAACGGAAGTCTTTCATAACCATATATTGTGCCACCTTCCAGAGCGATTGTACACGCAGTACAGGACAGGTCTGATGACCGAGGAAACGATCCAGGAATGGGTGCGCGAGTACAACGAATACCTACACGATTTGCCAGTTGGTACGCTTAAATATTGCGCAGCGTGCGGTTTAACGGCCATCCATAAAGCTGACTGAGCATCGACGACGATCGTTTCCGTCATACCGATCCAATAGGTGTACGTTCGCGGAGACGCACGGACGCGTTCGCGCTTAAACCTTCCACCGGATTTGGTGCAACGGTTATTTTCGAAATTCCCGCGAGGTTGTCGCGACGCGGCGAGCGACGCGTATACAGGTCGGCGAGCGCGACCGATCGGTCAAACGCGACGATGTTCCTGTTGCTGCCGGAGGATAGAGGGGTTTTCGGTCTGACGAGCGAGCAGTTGCAGTACGTTCCGAAGATCATTCTCCTGGAACGATATGGCGACTACGTGGAAGGGTTGTGGAACAGGCTACCGGAACACCTGAGATGCGATCCCGAGGTGCGACGGTACCGCAGGTGCCTCGCGCACTACAATCAGCCCGGGCAGCGTTTTTACATAGACGAACCGGCGCCGCTGATCATGGACTGTTCCACGTGTCGAGCGATCGAGGCACGAGGGTCGCACGGAGCGACGTGTGACGAGGACACGCAGACGTAGACGCGCGACCGTTGACCCCGCTGTTCCGACGCGCGAAAATGCGAGATTGGGTTTTTAACGAACGCATGAGCCCTCTCGAAGAGGACGTCGTCGAGATTCTCGGGGATGTCCACGACGTTCTCGGGGACGATACTCCGGAAGAGACTGGGAGCGTTCAGCGAATCTCGGTAGCGCGTTTTCTGCGCGACCGCGAGATCGGTGTACGTCGAACCGGCGAACGTTCCCTGAGGCAAGGAGTCGTGATTCAAAAGAGGAGCGTCGCAGAATGGCCGTATCACGTGAGAAGGGCACTGTACACGCGGATGCTGAGAGAGTGCAAGGACGCGGAAAGAGGGACACGAAGAAGATCGTGGGACTACCGGTACTACGCGGAGGACATCGCCTATAAGGTCGAGGACCGCGACGTAGCGCTGTGCGTCACGATTCCCGCCGGTCTCGGGCGGTTGTGCGAACTGACAGTGATGGACGGTGTATACCGAACGACCTATACCTACATAATCGACGGAAAGCGACTAGTGAATCATGAAAGGTCGATAGAGGAAAGACAATATTATAACGAACGGTCAAAGCGGGACGAGGAACGGACAAAGTATCAAAATGAACTGGCGAAGTACGAGTGCGTCCCGTTCTACGTCAAGCGGTTGAAGGCGATGAACGACGACGCTAACGATGTAGAACGTCATTGCTCGACGTGCGAACGACGGACGTGCGGGTGCTCCGAGGCGTAAGAACGCTCTCCGCCGCGCGAGGACGATGGACGAGCACGGGCTCACCGAGCTCGCCGGGCGCGTCGAGACGCTTGACGCGTACTTTGACTGGAACTCAGGTGCGACGAGTACCTGCGAAGATCGCGGGAAGAGTGCGCGCGTGGGGGAGGAAGCTCGCGATCGGTAACCGGGCGGAGGTTCGCCGCGGTCGCGAGGATCGCGCGACTGGAGAGAGTGAAGAACCGTCTGAGACGACGATTCTCGTACGTAGGCGCGGGACTCGGCGAGCGGACCGGACTCTCCTGGATGGAGGTGGAGACGGCATTCAAGAATCGCGTGCTCACCGGTGCGGTAATCAACGACAGCCACGTCGAGCCGCGTCGATTCCTTGAGGATGCCCGGGACATGGTGATCGAGCACGTACGTGACAGCCTCGCTACGTTGAACGGCGTCAAGGTGAATACCGCGTTCAACGCCGAGTTCGTAGCGGGCGAGAAGACGGCGGTAAAGACGATTGCCACGAGGAATCGCGAGCTACTGCCCACGTCCGACCTTCGCGAGTGGTACGACAAGCGCGTGATGAAGGTCACTCTGGCGTCCCTCGACGAGTTTCAAGAGCGGGACAGCGGGTGGGCGTTGTCCAAGATACTGAACTTAAAGGTCAACGCGAACAAGTACAACCCCATGCGCGCGGGATGTATCATCGATATACCGTGCGCAATACAAGCGAAACGAGCGGTGGTGAACGTGCGAGCGACGGACAACGCGTGCTTGGCGTGGGCGGTGGTCGCCGCTCTATATCCAAGCGCCAGACACGCGGATAGGAAGGCGCAATACCCCGATTTTACATCCGTGTTAGGTGTCGATGGTATAGACTTTCCCATGACGCTCGACCAGATCGCCAAGTTCGAGCGCAAGAACGACGTATCGATAAACGTCTTCGCCGAGGATGACGATTGCAAGCGAGAAGTTGTCGTTCCGCTGCGATTAACCGACCGCAAGCGTGACAGACACGTCAACCTGCTGTACGTGCCCGACAGCCGCGCGGAGCAACCGGGACACTTCGCGTGGATCAGGGACCTGTCGCGGCTGATTAGCGCTCAACTCAGCGGAAAGAAGCAGAGGAAGTACATCTGCGATCGGTAGGAACACTCTCCTTATCTCCTATATCTCTTACCCGACAATGTAGAAAAAAAATTAATCATAACGTTACACAGGTGTCTACACTACTTCGCAACCGCGGAGAGATTGGCCGCGCACACCGTCGACTGCGGCAGTATCAATGACTGCGCGATAATTCTTCCCAGTAAGGACGATAAGCTGCTGGCCTTCCGAAACTTCAAGAGGAAGGAGCGCGCACTGTTCGTCGTCTACGCCGACCTCGAGTGTACGCTGGAGAAGAACGAGGAGGGTACGGCGAGCACCGGCGTGTATCAACGGTACAGGGCGTTCAGCGTGGGATACTACGTGCGTTGCGCCTACGGCGAGTCGTTGTCCGCGTACAGATTGCGTCGCAGGGAGGACTGCGTGCCGTGATTCGTCGGGGAGCTTGGCGATCTGGCGCGGCGCGTCAAGGCGATCCTCACGTCCAACGTATTCATGAGGGATCTCACCCCGGAGCAGCGCGAGGAACTGCGCGACGCCGCCGCGCTGTGCCACGTGTGCGGTAAGCCGTTCGCGGTGGCTGACACCCGGGTACGCGATCACTGCCACCTTACCGGCCGCTACAGAGGCCCGGTGCACTCGACGTACAATCTGAACTACAAGGACTCGCACGCCATACCGGTGATATTTTACAATCTCTCAGGGTACGACGCGCACTTCATCATCGAGGACGTGGCGAACGCTTTCGAGGGTGACGTGGAGTTACTGCCGCTGACGAAGGAGCGGTACATCGCGTTCACGAAGAACGTCGCGAACACCGAGGACAGGAACGGGTGCGGAACGTGCGTGAAACTGCGCTTCGTAGACTCGTACAAGTTTCTCAGCGCCAGTCTCGACACACTGACGTCCTATCTCGACAGGAGCCACATGCGAATCCTACGGTCGGAGTTTCGGCATCTCTCCGAGGAGGATTTCGATCTCCTAACGCGGAAAGGCGTATTTTCGTACGAGTACGTCGATAGCGCCGAGAAACTGCTCGAGACTCGTTTACCACCGCGTAAGTCGTTCCACAGTTCGTTGACCGGTGATACGGTATCCGGTGACGATTACACGCACGCGATAACCGTGTGGAATAGGTTTTCTATCGAGACTCAGGAACAGTACAGCGACTTGTACCTGAAGACGGACGTTCTCCTCCTGGCGGATGTGTTCAAAAATTTCCGCGACACGTGTATACGGAGTTAAGGTCTGGACCCGGCGCATTACTTCACCCTACCGGGCTACACGTGGGACGCGATGCTGCTGCACACGGGCATCGAGTTCGAGCTGCTGACGGACGTGGATATGGTGCTGTTCGTGGAACGCGTCGTGTGCGGCGGTCTGAGTCAATGCTCGCACAGATACGCCCGAGCCAACAACAGGCACGCGCCGTCCTACGATCCGTACGAGCCGTCGACGTACCTGATGTACTACGACGTGAACAATCTGTACGGATGGGCAATGTGTCAATCGTTGCCCAGCGCGAGGTTTCGCTGGGTCGAGGACATCGCTACACTGGACGTGAGCGCGATTCCGCCAGACTCGCCCACCGGGTACATACTCGAGGTCGATCTGGAGTATCCGCGGCATCTTCACGACGCGCACTCGGATCTGCCGTTCTGTCCTACGCGAAGCATCGCTCGATAAGCGGCAGGAAAAGCTCCTCGCAACTCTGTGCGATAAGGAGCGGTACGTCGTACACTATTGCACCTTGCAGCAATGCACGCACCACGGGCTTCGCGTCAAGAGGATTCACCGCGCGCTGGAGTTCGCGCAGTCCGCGTGGCTTCGGGACTACATAGAGCTGAACACTGGGTTTAGAAAGCTCGTGACAAACGACTTCGAGAAGAACCTGTACAAACTGATGAACAACGCGGTGTTCGGCAAAACGATGGAGAACGTGCGAAATCGCGTAGACGTTAAACTCGTGACGCGCTGGGACGGGAGATACGGCGCCGAGGCTCTTATTGCGCGACCGAACTTTCACAGCAGGGCCGTTTTCGGGGAGAATCTCCTCGCCGTGGAGCTGCGCAGACTGAAGGCGACGTTCAACCGACCGATATACGTTGGCATGTGCATACTGGATATCTCGAAGACGCGTCTGTACGAGTTTCACTACGAGTACATGGCGCCGCTGTACGGCGACAAGTGTCGGATCATGTACACGGACACGAACAACCTGATATACCGCATCGATTGCGAGGACGCGTACGCGGACATGGCGCGCGACATCGCGCGCTTCGACACGAGCGACTATCCCGCGGACAACGCGTACGGTATGCTCCTGCGGAACAAGAAGGTACCGGGTCTCATGAAGGACGAGAACAACGGCGCCGTCATGACCGAATTCATCGGGTTGAGGTCGAAGATGTACGCGCTGAGGGTACACGGAAAGAGGGACACGAAGAAGACCAAGGACGTGTGCAGGATTGTCGTGGGCAGAACGATAACGTTCGACGACTATGCGCGTGTTTGAGGAAATGACGGAAATGACCTGCCGACAGTCGCGGATACAGTAGAAGCTGCATCGCGTCTACACCGTATCGGCGACGAAACTCGCTCTCAGCCCGCACGACGACAAACGGTACGTCGTACCTGGCTCCACCAGCACCCTCTCGTGGGGGCACTACGGTATTCGGCGTTGACACGAGAGGAGAACGCAGCGTGTGTTTATAATATTGCAGTAATACGCATTCGTATTACTGTGATAAAAATTTTTTTATATAATATATATCGTATCTAATATTGTAATCCATCAATCATTCGTATTTACGTGATAAAAATTTTTTTACATCGTATGTAATATTGTAATCATTTATTGTTATAATCCAATAAATAGTAATACGCATTCGTATATATGTGAGGAAATTTTTATATAATATACCGTATGTAACATTGTAATCTTTTATTGTTATAATCCAATAAATAGTAATACGCATTCGTACATATGATAAAAAGTTTTTTTCATATACCGTATGCAATATTGCAATCGTTTATTGTTATGTGATTAAGGTTTTTTATATAATAGAATATTTTTATATACTCTTTTATGTAATATGTAATATTGTACTCTTTTATTGATATAATTCAATAAATGGTATTACTCGTTCATATATATTGTGTGTTAAAAGTTTTTTGTTATATATACGGAAGTGTCATAAGCAGAGATCGGATCACGGTGCCGTTTTCCCCACTCCAAGCGCGTGCTAGCGGCCGGGCGCCGCGAGAAGCAGTACCGTCACTGCGCCAGTCTAAGGGGGCATCGTCGCGTAGAATGCAAAAATATCTATATACTAAAAATATCTATATAATAAATATATACATATACCTACATATATATAAACAATATATACAATATATAAAAATTATTATATAAATATATATGTTTATATATTTAAAATATTATATATAGATTTAAATTATTATATTATTATTTAATTATTATTTAAAATTATTATTTAAAATCTTATATATAGGTATCTAAAATAAATAAATTATTAAAAATAAATTATTTTTCATATCTGAAACAATGAGTAACGAAGTAATGAGATAAATTGTTGAATTTAAAATTTTGGCGTCTATCTGTTAAAACAGCTTTATAGCGTGAAAAAGTACTTTCTACTTCGGATGAGACCGGATGGGTGCGTACTTAAGAAGAGCCAATTGTTTCGAATTTACTTGTACGCACCCATCCGGTCTCATCCGAAGTAGAAAGTACTTTTTCACGCTATAAAGCTGTTTTAACAGATAGACGCCAAAATTTTAAATTCAACAATTTATCTCATTACTTCGTTACTCATTGTTTCAGATATGAAAAATAATTTATTTTTAATAATTTATTTATTTTAGATACCTATATATAAGATTTTAAATAATAATTTTAAATAATAATTAAATAATAATATAATAATTAGCTTCTGCGGTGTAACTATCGCGGATGACGAGGCGTCAGCGTCCTTGGGTTCGAACTTCCTCTTCACGCGGGACGCGTCCACAGCGTCGGGCTCGTCGACGGCGTGCTTGACCAGCCGTTTCAACGGCTCGACGATCGGCTTGAAGTGGCTCTCCAGAGCTCGCTCCTCCTCCATTCTGCCGGTTTTCAGATTTCGGTGCTTGCTGCGAATCGAATCGCGCGCGCGCGCGCGATCTCCTCAGCGATCGCCTCGCGCTCCTGCAACGTGGGCGCGGCTACCCCGCTCAACATGCCCGCGACGACTGCCCCTCCCACCCCGCTCGTCCATCGTCTACGGCACGGCGTACTCGTTGAATCCACGCCTATATCTACCGTTGCGAAGCGCGCTGTCCTTGTCTATCACGAGGAATCCGTACCGTCGGCGCCAACAGTCGCGGCACAGCACGACGAACTCGTCGAAGGTCATGTCGGTGTTCACGTGATCGTTGTACACGTGCCTCAGATTCGTGCCGTCCTGTTGAAAGAGGATTAGCAGATTCGCGTTGTTACGCAGCAGGTGTTTCGGTATCCGGGCGTACGTCTGACACAGGTAGAAGCAGTCGATGAGCGAGTGCCTGCCCATCGAGAAGTGCTCTCTCATGGCGTCCTGCCTGTCGCACGCGACGTCGTCGAACACGAATATCGAGTGCGGCGGGGCCTCGTGCGACGGTACGGCGTCACCGCTGTCGGGGAACGCGTGGTACCCGATCTCCTCCATCGATCCCAGTAGACGCTCCAGGTAGCGGTACTTCGGCTGTCGCAGCAACTTCGAGTGCACGTACACGTTCTCGAAGCGCACGCCGTGTGGGCTCTCGAGCAGGCCGATCACGATGTTCGTCTTGCCGCATCCCGACGGGCCGCAGACCAGGGCGCGTATGGTATTCGGTAGCAGAGAACCGTGTCTGCTCGCTCTCCTCTCTCCACCCTCGATCCTGTCGCACAGGTTCGACACTCGTATCCGCGCGGGCTGTTGACGTAGCGCATGTCGTGCGATATCGCTCGCGCGCATGGAGGCGTTCGGCTATTTATACACCGATCTGCACCACCAGTTCAATCAGTCATATACGCGAGGCTGCCACCGCGCGCGCCTACGACCGTTCCTGCGGGACGAATGCGTCTAGCCGCTCGTGGCGCGGGTCTGCTCAATCGCGCCATAGACGCCCTACCGATCGAGCTGCACATTCCTGGCTACTAGTTCTGCGGACCCGGCACGAGACTCGCGAAGCGACTCGCGCAAGGTGATCGCGGCGTCAATCCGTTGGACGCTGCCTGCCGCAAGCACGACATCATCTACTCGCGTAGCCGACGGACGGACGAACGGCACGCGGCCGACCTGGTGCTCGCGAACAGAGCGCGCGATCGCGTCTCGGCGGCTGACTCGAGCCTGGGCGAGAGAGCCGCCGCGGCGGCCGTATGGGCGGTCATGAAGGCCAAGACGAAACTCGGAATGGGTGCGAAAAGGAGGCAAACGGCTGGCGGAAAGAGGACGAGGAGGAAGAGGGGGACGACCACGACCAAGAGACCAGCGAGGAGACTTCCGATAGCGAAACGCGGTGGCTTCTTGCCGCTCCTGCCGGTCCTGGGCGCGCTCGGGTCGTTGATCGGCGGCGCGGCCACCGTCGCGAAGGCGGTGAACGACAAGGCCAAGCGCCGTCAGCTGGAGGAACTGCAACGACACAATCGCGCGATGAAAGGACGCGGTCTGTATCTCGCGCCGTATGCGCGTGGGCGCGGTACGTCCGGCTGTGGCGGACGTATTAGGAAAAAAACGTCCCCGTCGACGCTAGGACTGCCACCGGGCGCAACGACGGGCGCGCAGCTCGCGGCGGAGACCGCGCGTCTTCGCGTGCCGTTCTCCAGAGGCGTGTTCATGCGCAACGCCTTACCCGCGCGCGCGTGCCCGAACCAGTGCGGCGTCGTGAACCTCGACGGCTCCGCGGGTCCGGGGACCCATTGGATGGCGTACGCCAAAAGGGGTGGCAGGGCCGTCTACTTCGACGGTTTCGGTAACCTGCGACTGCCGCGGGCGCTCGAGCGCTATCTGGGCGGCGACGTGTCGATCGCGTACAATCGTCACTGCTATCAGACGTACGACAAGCAGATCTGCGGGTAGTTGTGTCTGCGTTTTCTCCGGAACGTCGAGTGGTAACGGTTCGCCATGTCGCTGACGCTCACGCTGACTGGTAGAAGCAGCGTCCTCACGATGAGCTACTTCCCGCTTATCGATCTGAGCGACGGCCGCTACGAGCTCGGTCTCGCGGACTTTGAGACCTACAACTCGATACCGAACGTCGACGCGACCAACAACAGATTCTACTTCGGCGAGAAGGACGCCTTGATAACGATTCCCGAGGGATCCTACGAGCTCAGTGCTATAAGCCGGTTCCTGAGAAACGCCTTACTCCGTCGACGCGGAGCGACGGAGGGGGAGGGCCACGACGGCGGCGACGGCGGCGACGACGGCGACGACGGCGACGACGTCGGCGCGTACGACATGTACGACGGTGAGGAGAGCACGGGGGAGGGCGCGCTCACTCTACGCGCCAACGACAACACCATGCGAAGCGAGATGAAGTGCGCCTATAGGGTGAACTTCGCGAGACCCGGTACCATCGGTCCGCTGCTGGGTTTCTCGCCTCGCGTTCTTCGACCCAACAGGTGGTACGCCTCCGACGAACCGGTGAACATCATGAGCGTGTACGTCATTCGCGTGGAGTGCAATGTCACCGCGGGCGCGTACAGCAACGACAGACCGGCGCACACGATACACGAGTTCTCTCCCAACGTGCCACCGGGATATAAACAGTCGGAGAGGCTCAGTCAGATCATTTACCTCCCGGTCGTCGCGCGGAGCGTCACGGACATCACGGTGCGCGTCGTGGATCAGAACGGCCGTCCGCTCGACTTCCGCGGCGAGGAGATAACGGTGCGTCTGTACGTGCGACGGCTGCGCGCTGCGTAGAGACGAGTGGGATTCTCGTTCTGCAGGGCGGTGACGAAGACAGAAGAAGAGGTACCACGGGGAAACGCGACCGCCCCGAGGGGGACGCGCGCACGAGCGGTAACGACGCGCTGAGCGCGGAGAACGCGACCTTCCTTCGTTCGTTGGAATACGTCGTCGACGATGGCCAACGTGCTCGACATCGCCGATAAACCGATCTTCGAAGAGCGCATCGTCGGCCTCGAGATCCACACGTACAACCCGTACGCCAACACCTCGTTTGGGCACAGCGACGAGATACGGATTCCCATACAACAGCAGAATCTGTACACGTTGCCCTGCGAGAGCTATCTCTCTAAGAGCTACCTATGCATCGAGGGTACGTTCTCGATCGTTGGGACGGCAGCCAGAGAGGGAGACGCTGGAGCGGCGCACACGGACCAGGCGCGACTGGTGAACAACTGCGCGGCGTTCCTGTTCGACGAGATTAGTTACGAGCTCAACGGCGTGGAAATAGACAGGAGCCGAAACGTCGGCGTGACGAGCACGCTCAAGAGCTACGTGTCCCTGACTCACGCGCACGCTAACATCCTGCAGAACGCGGGATGGAATTTGGCGAACAACACGTTGGGACCGGGCGATTTCAACCTCTGCGTCCCTCTCGGGACGCTTCTGGGCTTCTGCGAGGACTACAGACGCGTGGTGATCAACGCGCGACACGAGCTCGTTCTGATCCGCGCGCGCAACGACAACAACTGCGTCGTGAGGTCGAGCGACCGACACGAGCCGAAGATAGACCTGCACAAGGTGCAGTGGCGCATGCCGCGCGTGTACCTGAACGAGATCAACAAACTACGGCTGCTGCGCACCCTCGAGAGTGGGCGATTTCTTAGCATGGCGTTTCACTCGTGGGACCTGTACGAGTTCCCCCTTCTGCAGAGCACGACCGCGCACACCTGGGCCGTGAAAGCGGCTACGCAGCTGGAAAAGCTGCGCTACGTCATCTTCGCGCTGCAGACCGGCCGAAGGAACGTTGCGACGAAGGACGTCTCTCTGTTCGACGAATACGACCTCTCCAACGTGAAGCTGTTTCTCAATTCGGAGTTCTATCCCTACGACAACATGCATCTGGACTTTACGAAGAATCGGTACGCAGTGCTGTACGACATGTACGCCAGAATCCGCAGAGCGTACTACGCGCTCGATCGAGACGATGACGGTGCGATGCTGATGATGAACAAGTTCCTGTATTGCGGTCCACTCGTGGTGATAGACTGCTCGAGGCAGAACAAGGCCGTGAAGAGCGCCACCGTTGACGTACGCATAGAGTTCAACTGCAGGCGTAACGTCCCGCCCGAGACCACGGCTTCCTGCCTCATACTTCACGATCGCGTAGTCGAGTACAATCCGCTGACGAGCGTAGTTCGACGGGTCGTATAATCGTAACCATGACCGACGAACCGATATTCGCCGACCTGCAGGGCTTCATCGTCCGGGGCGGCTTCGCGGTGAAGGAGGTGGCCGTGCTGCGTACGGCGGAACGGGCGCTGACACATCACGTCTTCCGCGCTCCAGTGCCATGGAGCCGCCTGACTAAGGAGGAGAGGTCTTAGGCCCATTGGCTTACGACCAACCACCACGGGCTACGCTGGACGGACGGTACCGTGAACTACGGAAACGCTGGCACCCTGATCCGTAGAGCGGTATCCGGCAAAGGAGGGAACGCGCTCGCCTACGTCAAGGGCGCGGAGAAGAGGCGGTGGTTGGAGGACATACTGGGCGATCTCGTCAGCGAACGTCGCGTGACCGTCAGATCCATCGACGAGGACTACGCGGACATCGGACGTCTCAGCGAGTTGGAGAGCTCCGATCGCGGAACGTATCGCTGCTGCGAGCACAGCGGGACCTGCGCACTAGAGAACGCGCTGAGGCTGCACGCGTGGTGATGGCGGATGGATCGTCGACCGCGCGATACGTAATAGAGAGAGACTATCGTTGTTTTGTGATACATATATATATTTCTAAGCTTATACTCATATACAATACATATATGAAACTTATGCTTACATACAATACTCACATACGTATACATAGACATATATTATGATACATATTACAATTACAAAAACTTTATATAAAATAAATGATATGGAATATAAACAAGTGTGTGTGGTCCTCTTCTTATTTCGCTCACGGTTGCCTGAAAAGGTAGTACGGATAAGTAAGCGTTATTCTAGCGAAGCGTGCGCATCTTTGTACGAGAGCGATCGGTTGCACTTACTCCGGTGGTGGCGTATTGGCGAGCATGTAGCCTGCCCTATGTTCTCGTTGACTTCTCCATCGACAGCCTCTAGAAACGCCAACTGCTGGCGCAACACTTCACCCATGTCCAGCAGGTAGACACGTAACGTTCGTCTGGAAAACGCATAATAAATTCGATTACGCTCGCGAATAGTATACGCGCAAGGATGTTAGTTAATATGGTTGGTACATACAAATCCTGCTCGAGTTGCACCCCGTGTTGATCGTGCAGCTCGGCCTGTATGCGGTCCATGCTGCGAGCGAGTTGACGCACGCGCGCCGCCACCAATTCGGCCGTATCGTTGAACATCAACGATGCCGCGTACAAGGCCACCAACTGCGTCCAAGATGTTCTCCATTATTTTTTTCCGTTACTACGTTTAGAACTTTGTCGCGAACGAAACGATACTGCTGCATAATGCGCTGCATCGTGTCGAAAGGAGCGTGATGCAGGAAACGCGCGGTTTTCCAGTTTCTGAGGCATTGCGTTTCCGTGGATTTCATCTCCGCACGGATACACTTATCGCTCTTTTTGTGGCAGAACGCGCTGCATAGAAAATTATATTTAGAGGGCGATGACGGAAAACCACTGTCACCTCCGATAACGTTGTGACTTTCTTCGCCATGGGTGCACGAGGCCACCACTTTCGGCGCGCTCGCACGCCGGTGTCTTCGGGGCGTCATCATCATGGTACAGTATCCTCGCGAGCGACGGATCGCCTCATCGCGATCACCTCCCCGTGCGCGATGTCAGTCGCACCGCCGCGCTCGCGCGGTGCGTACGTGCGCGGGGCTTTATCGCCGCGATGTCGTGGTCCGCTGTCGCCGTGTTCCTCCTTATCACGTTTCCGCTCGCTTCCGTGTACGACACGTACCGGAGTAGGGATGGAGCCGTCGATTTTCTTTGACATTACGGCTATCTCGACAGCACCGTCGATCGATCCCTGATCACGAACGACGAGCTGCGTCACGCGATTTCGCTGTTTCAAGAGTCCTACCACCTTCCGGTCGACGGTGCGCTGAACAACGTGACGCTTCGTTATATGGCCAGACCGCGCTGCGGAGTGACCAACGCGCCCAATCATCGGCTCGGTATAGCGCCGTTGCGGTGGCCGGGGCTGAATCTCACGTGGAACTTCCAACTGGCGGACCGAACTACCCTGCGAACGGCGGAGACCGCCTTCGCTCTCTAGGCCGCGAACTCGTCGCTGACGTTTTCGCGTGACACGAACAAGCCGGACATCATCATAGCGTTCCGCGAGGGTAGGCACACGATGCTGGACCGTAGATACGACGGCACCGTCTGCCCCAACGACCTCGACGGACCGGGCAAGGTGCTGGCTCACGCGACGTTACCCTCCGGGGCTCGGGACGGCGTGTCGGAGGTGCACGTCGACCACCGCGAGGCGTGGCACATCGCGCTGACCCCCAATCCGCAGAACTCGCATCACCTGCTGCGAATGCTCGTTCACGAGATCGGCCACTCGTTGGGACTGTCGCACACCACGGACGAGAACTCGCTCATGTACGCGTACTCGCCCGCCGTGGAATGGCCGGTGGTGCTGGGTATGGAGGACGTTCTCGCCGTGCGGAATCTCTACGGTGTCGCGGAGGGCGAGTCGTCGACCGCGGCGCCCGCCGAGCCTACGGTCGTACAAAGGACCACGACGCCCGCGAGCACGACCGCAACGGCGGCGGCGCCGGAGCCGCCCGATCCGTGCACCTGGCGCCATGTCGCCACCCTGCTCGTGCTAGGAAAGCGCTTGTTCATCACGCGCGGGCGGTACGCGTGATCGATCGGCCTGGGCGGGAAAATCGTCGACAGACCGTTCGTCCTGGGGGATTACGTGAGGTTCCTAGACTGTCAGCGCCGTCGCGCGTATCGACGGTCAAGGACTGTGCTTCGCCGATGGATTGTACTTATCCCCCTCGATACGCGCGTGGCCGACGTAACACGGATCTCGGGCTTCCGCCCAACGCGGTGATCAACGCCGCGCTGAACGCGCACAAGGGTCGCACCTACGTCATATACAACGATTACGCGGTACTAGAAATGGACGAATGCAACATGACGGCTCGCGGGTACCATACGCTGCAGACGGTTTTCCCGGGTACACCGTCGGCGGTACGCACGGCCTACCGCTACACCGATGGACACCTCTACTTCGTTCATCGGGATCGCTTCTTCGCGTACAACAAGTTCATCGAAACCGTGACGAGGTCCGGGAAGTTCGATCTCGATGTGATCGGTGTGACGTGTCAGAGGGAGGATATCTTACGGAAATTGTGGGATCTGCTCGCTCGACTCGTTAGTTCCAGCATCGCGTTTGATTAGTCACACGCGCATTTCCATCTACGTCACGCGCCTTTACATGGGAGGAGAAGGGTATATAAACAGCGTCTCGCTGGGGATGCGCCAGTCGAGCATCCTTAATCTGAGAGGAGTAGACGCACGTCCTGTCCACCGCGCGATGTATCAAATCAAGGCACCGCTAGACCAGATGGAGGACGCCGCTCCGAGGTCGGAGGAGAACGGGAGCGCGATGAAGAAACGAGTAAGTTGCGCGATGCACCAATGCCATGCGCATATGTTTCTTTGACGTTTGTATCAATTGTTTTATTATAATTAACCAGCATCTCATATCTTGTCGACAGGTGGAGAGACCTCGCCGCGATGTCCAACGTCGACGTACGACGCATGCGGCTGCTCAGCCGCAGATACAACCTGACCAGAACCGGCTACAAGTATCTGGAGATCGGCATAGGCGTCCCTCCGACCGCGGACGCGGCTGCCATGCACATCGTGATGGGGGACACAACCGGCAAGGAGATACTGCTGACCACCGAGATGTGGAAAGGACTGGTGAGCAGTAGAGCCATCATCTGCGACTACCTCGCGCTGGCTAACGGCGAGCACATTGCGCCTCCACCCATGCGAATGGACGACCTGACGGTACGCTTCGCCAACATCAACGGCCAGCCGACCATACGCCTGGACACTCCAACCAGTCGTTTTGACCCTGTCCGCACTGACAGTGCGCTACCTGTACGGATTGCGGCACTGCGCCGAGCGCGTCATCGCCACGATGGCCAGCGTCGTCGGGCGAGTCGAGGCTAAACTGCGCGCCTTCAAGCACGCCGCTGCGGGTGTCGAGGATCCTTCCGGCGCTCTGAGGGCGATACGCGATAGCAAAGACTTCGACCACAAGGATCTGCTCGATTACGAACTGCTCGTTGTGGTCTTTGGTAATATTTAAATTACACGCTGCATACCGAGAGCTCCCATGTGCGTGCGCGCATAATATATATTATAAGTATACGTATTTAGCATAATAAATACTATATTTATCCATATTACTCAAAATATATATTACACACAGCCATATTAATCATGCTATATTTCTTATGTACTCGTAATAAATATTATACGTAATTTTTAACATACTAAATATTATATGTAATCATACTATATTATATGTATTAATCGTAGAATACAAATTGTTCGAGATTCACTGACTACGCCCAGCGCTGAGCGCGAGAATCGTGCACACGAGACTCGGAAGTCTTCGATAAGGATTTGACGGCAGGATTAAAGAAAGTAAAGGGTGCGATTCAGTGAAATTGAATATGTATTTATCGTCTCAACGAAATTAGGTCACGGACGAGAGCTTCTAACGGGTGACGTGGTCGACTCTGCACAGTCAAAGAGAGCTTCAGATGGGTGTACTCAGACCTGAACAGGCGGAGATCTTGCCGCGATTAATCTCTGACGGGAGTCAGGCGGAAATCTTGTCGCGTGTATTCTCTGCCGTACGTCAGGCGGATATCCTGACGCGTATAGTAACGTAGGAACTCTCAGACCGATCGTTACAGATTAGGACTGGAACTTCAGTCCCTTACAAGTTTAATAGTGGTTAACGCAGAGAACCCGATTTAGTAAAACCAGGCGTCGAATGGTCGTTCGAACCAGACTCGGTTACACGGCACTCGCGAGGTGAACCGAACAAAGAGAAAATTACGAGCTAGAGAAGAAGACTTTCTTCGACTAGAATCGTGAGACAACTGATTCGGTTTTTGCCGCAGTATTTTCTTCATTTTGTCTTCCAAACTATCTTGTTATTCGCCCGAGTTGCTCGAACGACGATTCGACATGCCCATATATAGCAACGCGAGCCGCTTCGACCGATGTTTGCCGAACATTAGAGAAAAATATTTTCCCCTGCTCAGACAAATACCGGATGTACTGAGTCCTTGCGAAGGACTGAGATTATTTCGTGAGAAATTAGGATTTTACTAAAATTCTCTTCAAAACTATATTCATTCCGCTCATCCTCAAACACAAATAAATTCTTTTTTTTCCCTATCAAATTGTGTCTCTTTATCGCGTTGAACCTTCTACTCTTCCATGTGTCTTATACGTAGCGATAGCGGTCGAGCGTACTAACAATAAGTTATAGAACGCGTCGGGTGGACGCGGGAAGATTAAAAAATAACCGTTACGCCTCATCCGGTGGAAAATTTAAAGATAACCACGACTACGCCACTGCGTGACTTTGAACGTGTCCGAGCAGGTTCTACGGACCGGCATGACGCAATCGTCGCCGATGTTGCGTCAGATCGCGGGACCGTTAAACCACATCCAGCGAAAATTTCAAGGACGAACGTCCGCGCGGATGTCCAAAAATAAAACATCGTCGAAACCGCGTCGCAGGACCGGAAAACCACATCCGGTTCAAAAGTATCGTCGAACAGGACGCGACTCGCTTCCGGTGACTCACATCCGCCGGAAAACCACATCCGGTTCAAAAGTATCGTCGAGCAGGACGTGATTCATTTCCGGTGACTCACGTCCGCCGAAAAACCACATCCGGTGGAGGGGAAACAGGAAAAACACATCCGGTGGTGGGGGAATCCAAAATGGCATCTTCCCCCTCCCTGCCCCTCACCCCCCTCTAGCCCCATGGGTTAGAACCCGCCTAGTATACCTACTATGATCTAATGTCCGACTATTTTAGTTGATAGAATATACTGAGAATATCTTGTAGTATGTTCTAAGTGTTGAAATCTTGCAGTCGAATTTGCGTGGGGAACAGACGAATGATCAATCAGACGAACAACTTCTTTTTATAACTTATGAACACTTTATTCGGACAAACAAGTAACTTTTGCTGTGATTTAATTACGTACAACTCAAATGAAATAAACGAAAAAGAAATCAATTGTTACGTGTTACACGGCTGAAGCGAGAGTGAGGTGCTCCGAAATTTTCGCTCGTATCGGTCTCACAGTATAATTAATCCCGCGCCACCTCGCGTTATCTAACACATCTAATTAATCTAATCTAGTCTAACGACCAATGACTAATCCAGCTGGAACATGCAAAATTATTTCTTCCAACACCAAGGATATCTATAGAATGTAAACAGTATATTGCTTGTATATTGTATGATATTTGTATATATAATTTAATAGATTAGGTTATTAATATTGTACTCTATTTATATTAAATTAATGTTTATTGTTACTGCGTATATGTATATATATGTTTTTGGTATATTCCGAGGACATTTTTTGACACGCATGGTACATTTTGAGGACATTTTACACTTTCAAGGACCGTCCTTATTATTTTTTTTCTATATGGTATATTCTAAGGACTGTCCTCACAATTATAGATTTTTTAAATGGTAACATTCGAGAACATAAAATCTACCAAAGTGAAGTCCTCATAATAGACCAAATATATGTAAATACTGCTTTATACATGGTACAATTTGGAGACATCAAAGAAAATCAAAGTTTTTAACCCGAAAAGAATAGTAGGCACCGCATCATTATTCTCGTTTGTCTGTAGCAATATCACCACATAGATATATTTGCTAACTATAATGAATTTTCCATAATATTGGCAGGTTTCTATGTATGGACATTTTCGGGGCCATTGAAATTAATTTTAAAGCTTAAATGATTAATTCCTTATTTTGCAATTTCAGTAGTGACAATCCCTAAGATTTCAAAATATTAAATGTTTGATCAGTACAACTTTGATCTAATTAGATATTGAGACTGAAGCTCGCATTTCCCGTTGAAAGTCCCCAAAATAGCCCATACATATAAACCTGGCAATATAATGGAAAATTCATTATAGTTAGCAAATATATCTATGTGGTGATATTGCTACAGACAAACGAGAATAAAGATTCGGTGCCTACGTATCCTTTTCGGGTTACAAACTTGTTAAAACAAAAGTATTGCAATTGCAACCGCAAAAAACACTTATTTGTATAGACATATTTATATGTATTAAAATATTTATTCGTATAAAAATATATCTGCTTAATATTATTATCTTGTTTATTTTTTCAAATAAAATTTTTAAGACTGTCTTAAGTACAATCATAAGATGTTTGAAACCAATCACAGAGCCGCATTAGCATTTTAAGACATTAGATCTGTTCTTTTTAGCTGCACTGCTGAACTGGTACAATAAGGTAGAGTGAGAAAAAATATACTTGTCTCATTTTAACGTATTGCACTAGTTCAGCAGTGCAGCTAAAAAGAATAGACCTATTACTTCAGATCGTCTGGAAATAAAAACGGACTAGGAGATAAGTGCGGACTAGGAAATAATATTAAAATATTTATTTGTATAAAAATATCTGTTTAATATATTATTATCACCTTAAATATGCTGCTTAAATATGCTTAAATCTACTTAATATCAAAGGCCAGTATTCATAGTCCGTTCTTATTTCTAGACGATCTGAAATAATGTCTTAAGATGCTAATACGGCTGTGTGATTGGTTTCAAATATCTTATGATTGTACTTAAGATGGTCTTAAATAAGAATCAACAATGAATATCGACCAAAGATCGGCGTTTAAAAAGTAATAGAATTTCTGGTTTGCATAAATACCCATTGTAGTTGGCGCAATTTGTTGATATCATTAGTTTTGTAGAGTTCTTTTTTGAAAGAATTTCGGACGCGTAGAGTTCTTTTTTGAAAGAACTTCAGGCGCGTAGAGTTCTTTTTTGAAAGAACTTCGGGCGCGTAGAGTTCTTTTTTGAAAGAATTTCGGGCGCGTAGAGTTCTTTTTTGAAAGAACTTCGAGCGTGTAGAGTTCTTTTTTAAAAGAACTACGGGCACGTATACTTGGCGCTTTTTTGTACCTTTTTTTAAAAAGGTAATTTTGTTGTGATTTCACACATTTTGTAGTGTGAAGTATCTTATTCTTTTTTATAATATATGAAGTGATAAAAGCCATAGTACGGGAGGGTCCCGTTTGCCTGCACTCCCAATTATCTACAGCTTCGTTTGCCTACAACGTTTTACCAACCCTACAGAGCGATTGCCTATAAGCACTATTGCACACATGTAAAATTAAAAATACGAATGTACGTTTGCGCACATGACATTATTGCGCACTTACATATTGCACATATGACTTTATTGCACACATACATATTGCACACATGACTTTATGGCACACATGACTTTATTCCGCACATACATATTGCACGCATGACTTTATTGCGCACATACACATTGCAAACATAACTTTATTGCACACATACATATTGCACACATGACTTTATTGCGCACATCCATATGGCACGCATGACTTTATTGCGCACATACACATTGCAAACATAACTTTATTGCACACATACATATTGCACACATGACTTTATTGCGCATATCCATATGGCA
This sequence comes from Ooceraea biroi, assembly GCF_003672135.1. NCBI lineage: Eukaryota > Metazoa > Arthropoda > Insecta > Hymenoptera > Formicidae > Ooceraea > Ooceraea biroi. Next base: position 8,157,228 of record NC_039509.1, read on the forward strand.
CACATGACTTTATTCTGCACATACATATTGCACACATGACTTTATTGCGCACATCCATATGGCACACATGACTTCATTGCGCACATACATATTGCACGCATGATAAGGTCCGTGTCTTGGACATCCACGCCAATTGAGGTCCGCCGCGGGCGGTCCCCCTGAAGTATGTTTATATGTGTTTCGGCGAAGATGCAGGCGGAGAAGCTTCGCCTTCGGCGAATGCATTAGTCCGGATCTAGAATAGGTGTAGTAAGCCTCAAGCCGTAAGAAATTGACCAATCACAGTCGATCTTTCTCCTCATATTCCACTGAGATTGGTCATTTCCTTACGGCTTAAAGCTTACTACACCTATTGTAGATTCGGCCTTAGGGCCTTCGCAGACAAAAGTCAGTAAGACGTAACGTAAGGATTCGACTAATCGCGTTGCTCGAATCCTTACGTTACGGTTACGGACGGCCGAATCGAGCAACGCGATTGGTCGAATTCTTACGTTACGTCTTACGGAATTTTGTCTGTGGAGGCCTTTACCCGCCCCACGCAAACACTGTCGAGTCATCAGTACGATTCTACATGAGTTCAAAGAGGTCTATGTTTTTTACTTTTACCTCGTAGAATATCATGCGTGCAATATGTATGTGTGCAATAATGCCATGTGTGCAATATACATTTGCGCAATGAAATCATGTATCCAAAATGATAATACAACTTTCTTATTTTATATGTGCAATAAAGTCATGTGTGCAATGTGCATGTGCGTAATGCATTAAATGCATTAGACATTGTAATGCTGCATTTGCATAACATGAAACATTGTCTGTATTTTGAAAACCATGTAAAATCCAAGCAACATTTTGCCGTAATTTTTGTTTTTGACAATTCTCTTGAATTGAAGCAATTACTTTTGACAATGCCCATGGAACATCTTTCACTTTGCGATAGCGTTCTTTTGCAAGAGTAATTATTTCTGCTTCTGGTTTGTACTTATTTCTTAGTTGATTATATTCTCGAATAGCTTTTTCCTCAGCTGTTACTGATGAAGGATCATAGTTAATTAAATGCAACCCTTTTAGAGACGTTACTCGTGATAATGCAACATAAACTTGACCGCAATTAAATATAGAGTTGCCTATGTCCATAATAGCACTTTGTAAGCTCAATCCTTGACTTTTATGAATGGTGATTCCATAACTCAGACACAATGGAAATTGTTTTCTAGTAACAAACGCTCTATCCACCACTTCAAATTTAACGCTCACTTTTTCAATGAAATATTCTAATTCCGATGGTAAAAGAAGCTTTATTTTTTCTACATGATCGGTAGACGTATCTTGTACAACTGAAATTACCTCAGCTATTGTACCATTCACAAGACCTAAGGTAGCATCAATATTACGCCTTATCATAACTTTTGCTCCAATCTTAATTACAATTTCTTTTGAAAGTCCAGCAGTTTTAGAATTATCATCATCATTACTCGATAATACTTTCGATACTTTCTTTCTCACATATGGAATACAGTCAATCGTGTCTTCGGCAATTAATAATATCTCTTTCGAAACAATGCGATTTAACATTGCAGCATTAAGAACATCACACATACGACGAGTAGGCAACAAACAATGTCCGACGAAAACTCATTAATGAAATTACATAATTCGTTTAATCTAGATTCAAAAGAATCACCTTTAAACGATATTTTTCGATTTTCAAGAATCTCGCAATCAGAATTTGTCAATAAACCAATACGAATTCTTGACAACAACTGTCGATAAGAGTCATCCCCTTGCTGACGCATATTGATCGTCAACTCATCATAATCAAATAATGTAGTCCACAAATTAACAGCAGTTAAAGAACCGATACATTTATCAATTTTGTCATTTGGTAATCGTACAAAAACAGGATCGTCATGTACAGGAGGTAATTGTAGCAGATCGCCAAATAAAAGAATGTGCTTTTGACCGAACCGACCGTCTTCACAATCGTTAGTATTAAATATTTCAGACAATCGAAGATGTATATACATTAAAGTCAAATTAGATATCATTGACACTTCATCAATCACAAAAAGAACAACATCCTTGAGATCTGCTCGTAAAACTTTTAACACATGATCAGACAATGGTTTATACTTTGGAATATGACCATGTTCAACAGGTAATTGAAGCAATCTATGAACTGTCAAACCGTCTATATTAAACGCTGCTATGCCAGTAGGTGCCGCTACAGCGGTATCTTTATTGAGATATTGTTTTATCCAACATTTAATGGTTTTAATTAAGAAACTCTTTCCAGTTCTACCTTCTCCGCTAACATACAACCGTAATATCGAATTATCTGACCTTACGGTATCAATGACACTATCGAATATTCTTTTTTGATCCGTATTTTATTGTGCTATCATTTGAGACACATTAATTGTCTCATCTATTTTATTGCCAAGATCTCTAAAATCTTGCATTGCTTCACCAGCTTCTATATTTTGAACGCCTATCGGATTGTCAGGGTCATCCTGAGACACGTTTTTTTGTAATTCTTCATCTAGTAATTGCCGAACTAACTCTTGCGCAGTTTCAAATGCTTTTTTTAATTCTTCTAGTTTTTCATGGTATTGCAATGCCTTTGTAAGATGCAGTTTTACTTTATGAAACGATTCCGCATAAGTATCACAACTATCTCTAAGATCCTCTAATTTCCGCCATGGTTTAAACATAAGCAGTAAAGAAAAGAAATATTCTTCCGGTCGATTATTAACATTATGCCTATAGTGATTAATAAGACATGCACGTTGTCGCCGTTTAAGGTAATGACTATTATCTATTTTATAGTATTCAATAATATTATTTCGCGGTTTGATTGTCGTGATATCATACCATTGTACGAATTCATAAAGAGACACAGATTCTAATTCTTCTGGTCTATTGGGATAATAATTATCTCTTACAGATGGATAAAATATATCTGTAGATTCACCATCAAGAGCTTCAATTTCTTTACGATTTTTTAATTTCCTCTGCCGTATGGAATTAACATCTAACCATTTAATCGTCGTATTGCGATCAGTCCCATATAAAGGAATACCTAGCAACATATCAGCAGCTTCAAAAGCTCCACATTCTCTACTGCTTATGGATCGTAAAGCAAAATTCCAAAGAACACTTGCCAATGATTTATTTATATCATTCTTACAATTTGCAAGATCAAAATCAGATAACTCACTTTTTGCTGCTTTATTCAAATATTTGGTAACGTACCAAGTGAGCAATGTCGACTTTTCACCAATAAATTGTATATCCATATTTCCTTCCCATGCAGTAAGAATACCAGGATTATAATCATTAATATCGACTTCATTATTTGTTCGAGGAAGATCGTACAATCTGCTTTTATGTTTTAATTGTTTTCTACCTGCTATTGCAGTAGGCACATTTCTCATATTTAGTGTTTCAGTAACGGGACGAGGAAATCCAAACCGACACCTACGAATAACCTTACGTCCTACTTTTTTAGATCGAAGACAATAATCATTATGTTTGTGTCGTTGATGCGTATTAACGCGTCTGTACAATAATGGCGAAATATTTTTATCTGGCATTTTGCAGCTTATGTATTTTGAAATAAATTTCGAGACTTCTTGAATAGAAGATTCACCGAAAATCGGTGCATCTTTAATCCAAATTAGTAAATGGAAATGTTGTATACCTCTACCTTGATATTCTCGTCGCCAAAAATAGTGTGTTACTTCACCGATCGGACAATCTTTGGAACAAATAAAATCAAGCATTGCCCGAAATTTATTATCAAGAAATCTCGACGTTGATACAGGATCTTTAGCAACAAGTGCACTGGTACTCAATGAAGAGTTTTGTCATCCATTTACTTCACGAATATATTCAGCTAAATCGTCCCATAGCCATTCACTAGGACTTAATGTTAGAAACCATGTCGCAGGTCCGTAATGTTGTGTCATACAAGACAAATCACTTTTCGGTCTACGCCAATATTGTTCCGTATTTCTCAGTGAAGAAAACATTGTATTTAAGTCAGACTCCAAAATTTCTTTCGATATAGCATCTAAACATTCCGCAGCCGTGTAACGACTCTTTGGATCAACTATATTCAATTTATGATAAATTCCACGACGTAACTGACGAATATTCGCCCTATTTAACTCGAAAAACAGGTATTGGGGGTCTACTCTGAATCGCGGATCCATAGACGTCAAAAGACATTTAATAAATTCATGGTCCTGAAGTTTCACCGGTCTATTTTCATCACATTGGCCATTACAACCTAATACGAATAAATGTGGAAAACACATCACATCCAACTTTTTTTCACGATTATCCAAGGGTACATCCTCAATTTTTACCACTTGATATGAGGTACACGCAGTTTGATTTTCTTTATTTTCATGTAGGGGAATTATAGTATAGTGCTCGTAATAACTATCATCTCTATCTTTTTGAGTCAGCATTGCCTTACGTTGGTCATCTAATGTAACTTCTACATCATTTTCTGTTTCTACATCATTTTCTGTTTCTACAGCATTTTCTGTTTCTTGCATTTCAAATTCCACATTATCCAAATTCCCTAAAAATAGTTTATCGTGACTCTCGGGCAGTACAATTTTAGAATATAAAGGGTTATTATTTTTCAACCATGTTAGAGCTTTGAATACTTTTTTAATATCCACTAAATCTTCCCAAATAACTTTTGATTTAGTTGGAACATTTCGAAGTAAAATAAATTCGTGATTTAGGTTTATTGGATCAGTATTAGAACATAATTTATTCAAAGTCTGTTGTAAAGGAAGTGGTAAATGAAATGTTCTACCTTTAACTTTTTGTATTTTTTGTCTTTCAGGTATTTTCTTATTAGCAACTGTTCCCATTTTAACAATAATTTGAAAAGCTTTAGCTCTTTGTATAAGCAACTTCTCAAATTCATTAAGAGATGATATTACCTCAGGTACATCATTTACAGAGAGATTATTTAGAATGCAGTAAGCAGGCATCAAACCCTTACGAAATTTCCCATTACAATAATGACATATGTATTGCAGATTAATTTTTTGTTGCTCTACATATGCCATCAAATTTTTCCAAATTGGATTATCTCTTCATGTTTTTTGAAGTTTTGTACTAAGTTTAGAAACATTTCTTTTATAACAAAGTCTCTGACACGATATACAAATATACGGCGGTGTGTCCAGTGAACGTTTTTTCAAAACCGTAAATGCATTATGATATTTAGAAATAATATCATCATCACTCAAAATTATTTCAGTTTGCTGATGCTTGTACATATCTGCTTTTTCTTGTGCTGAAGTTACAATTTCTCAAATCAGCAGAATATAATGTTTCGTCCAAATACAATAAGTTTTGATAAAAATTCTTAAGTTGATACATAAAACGTTTAATATTTCTTACTTTGGGGAAATGAGGCGATAATAACTGCATTGGAACAGACATCGCTTTACAAAGATTTAAATCAATATAACAGCTATGCGTATGGCCTAATTTATCATTTGAAGTTTTCACAGTACATTCATAAATATTTTGCATGAGTTTTGATACGTTCTTTAAAGTACACATATTTATAGCTTCTAGAAATTTTTGATATCGATCAATTAGAAGCGGATCGTTAATTTTACATAAAGAATTGCACAACCACGATTTTTTTGCCCTTCCCTCCATCAAGGATAATATATTTTCAGTCTGTCCTTTCATATTTATTATTAGAGGCTCCCTTATATTGACTTCAGATGAAATTATATCGTGATAAATCGAATCAACAAAATAATTTTCGGACGAAGCTGTATGTCTAGATATGCCACATAGTGCACGTAATTTGTCATCAACTGTAGAACATTCTGCAACAAGAGTCAAACATGTTTCTAATTTGTTTTTAAGCAGAGTTAACATTTTATATACAGGGTGGCCCATTTTAATTTATACAGTCGATTTTTTAAAAAACTAAAAGAGATACGAAAAAATATTTCAGACAGACATGTCACGATTTCGAGGGGGACATAAGATGATACCATTGGTTTGACCTTGAATAGTTGTTTGAAGGTCACGCGAAGATCACCTTCAATTTCTTAAATTGAAACCCCAACTTTTTATTGCAGATTCTTATTCTTCATCGAAAAGTAAGTAACTTTTGTCTGAAACATTTTTCCGAAAAATGTCATCTTATGTCCTTAAAATGATCTTCAAGATGAGTTTTGAGGACATTTTAAGGACATAAGATGACATTTTTCGGAAAAATGTTTCAGACAAAAGTTACTTACTTTTCGATGAAGAATAAGAATCTGCAATAAAAAGTTGGGGTTTCAATTTAAGAAATTGAAGGTGATCTTCGCGTGACCTTCAAACGACTATTCAAGGTCAAACCAATGGTATCATCTTATGTCCCCCTCGAAATCGTGACATGTCTGTCTGAAATATTTTTTCGTATCTCTTTTAGTTTTTTAAAAAATCGACTGTATAAATTAAAATGAGCCACCCTGTATATTACGAATATTACAGTCTCTTAGATGCATACACCAGCGTATGACTTTTTCAGCTTTTAATCATTTTTCAATATAACCTTTGCTACAATCTGTAATATTGAGCTTGTGTAAAATATTTTTAACTAATATTTCCGCAGAATCGCGAAGTTTTATAACATTTCTTGATCGAATCTTGACATATTTTTTACTAATATTTTTGGCAATATAGTGGGTTTCCTTCCCAAGTCGAATCGAATTAGAACGGTTTTTCTGATAATATCGCTTATTATAAAGCCACTTACGATCAGAAGGTAATGCTTTTTGTCTCTCTCGTTCACGCTGAGAATGTAGAAAATAATATAGTTGTTTTCGGGCACGTTCTTTTACTACATTCTTTTTATACTGACAACGCCTTTTTATACGATTTTCTGGATCTTGTTTATACTGACACAGATTTTTAAAGCGATTATTTTCTAGATCTTGTTGGTACCGAAGTCTCTTTTTAAGAAGAATATTTTCCGATTCTTTTTATACTGTTGTACTTTCTTAGCGCGATGCTTTTCTAGATTCTTCTTATATCGTTCTGCTTGTTTAATGCGTTTATTTTCTAGGTCTTGTTGAAATACATATCGCCTTTTAGTATTCTTTTTAGCATTATTGTCTAAATCATGTTCAACATATTGACGCTTTTTAGCATTACATTCTACATTCTGTTGATGCACTTCTGCATGATAAATTTCGAAATTCTGCATGTAACTCATTTCATTTTTTTGTTGATATTGTTTCTCTTCATTAATATCTTTTCTTTTAGAATCATTTTTATTTTGCACATGTTTATTAATAAATTTATTTTCAAAATCTTTTGTATTATGATTTTTTACTGCATCTTGCTTATTGCCCTTACACAGATTATAATTCTTATTGTTATTTAATCTTTTCTTAGATTGATATAAATCACAATTTGTTTGTAAATGATTCAATTTCTGTTGTTCCATTTCATATTGACGTTTTGTACCTCTACCTATAAAAGCCATTTCAGTTTTTTTTGCTTTTTTTCTTGTAATGGAAATACTTCCTGAGGAGCACAATTTAAATCTAGAGGAAAATGCTCAATAACATTGGACTCAAACATTTTTATCAAATGCGGACGCATTAAACTGTGGTCATACCTTACTTTATCAGGTTTAATGTTAAATAACAACGAAACAGCAAAAGCTATTGCGAAAACACCGCAATCGCTAGCGTTTGGTTGTTGTTGCACAGTAATAAAAGTGACAGGATTCTTAATAAAGTCGTACGTCGTGAATAATTTTTTCAAAAATTCTTCCTGACACTCACTTAACATTTTTGTATTCAAAGAATCATAAATAAATATGTTTTTTGTATTATAATATCCACATGTCCAATGTGTTCCCAACGATATAGAAGGTAATATCTGTATGTGTTTTTTATTTCTCGGTATGGGTTGTACCCTATTCATTGACTGTACTCAATATGTTCCAACAGGTCTATAATCCTAGCACTTTTGTAAAAGATGATTAAAATGATCCATATGCAAATCATTTAACCATCTGCCTTCAGCAATAATACTTTTTTGTTCTGAGGACAGCGTCATTTCTCGTTGACGTCGTTCGGCTAAGAACTTTTATTTAATCCTTCCTCAGATTGGTGAGAATCGCACTTTCTTTGTAATAAACTTGATTTCAGTTGTTCCAATTTACGTTCACGTATTGTGCGCATACGAGCCGCTTTAACCTCTTTTGCTCTTACTTCTATTAATGGAAATACTTTTTGAGGAACTCCAAAATTTAAATCTTGGGGAAAATGCTCTATAATATTCAATTCAAATATTTTTATCAAATGAGCACACATTAAGCTGTGATCATACCTTATTTTATCAGGTTTAATATTAAACAATAATGAAACAGCAAAGGCTATTGCGAAAACACCGCAATCGTTACTGTTCGGTTGTGTTGGACAGTAGGAAATTTGACAGGATTCTGGATGAAGTCATATATTGGAAATAATTTTTTCAAAAATTCTTCATGATCCTTCTCTAATCTTTTATTATTTAAAGAATCGTAAATAAATATATTTTTTCTATCGTAATAACTACATACCCAATGACCTCTTCTATACAATAAGCAATTACCATTCGTATTACCTCTCGATAATGGACTATACAAAAATTGTATATGCTTTTCATTTGTCGGTATGGGTTGTATTGTATCAAGTAATTGCACTCGCCACGTTTCAACAGGTCTATAATTGGAATAATTTTGTAAAAGATAACTGAAACGATTCATATCATCATCCCATAACCATTCACCACGAACAATTTCATTCTTATTTTTTTCAGTAAATGTCACAATACTATTTATCTTTTGTACAGACATTTTCTTTATTTATATATATAATATAATAATGATATATGTCTATGTGTGTATACACGCGTAAAAATATATGTATATACTTTTTATAGACTTTTTATAGATGTATTATAAAAGCACAGCGACCAGTCCTTGTAGGCGCACAACGACCCGTCTTTGTAGGCGCACAGTGTCCCGTCTTTGTAGCCGCACAATATCCTGTTTTTGTAGGAGCACAGCGTCTCGTCTTGGTAGGCGCCCAGCGTCCCGTCTTTGTAGCCGCACAATATCCTGTTTTTGTAGAAGCACAGCGTCCCGTCTTGGTAGGCGCACAGCATCCCGTCTTTGTAGGCGCACAGCGTCCCGTCTTTGTAGGCGCACAGCGACCCGTCCTTATGGGCGCAAAGCAACCCGTTTTTGTGCACCACAATCTTGTAAAACTATAATATAATATATTAAATATTATATCAAAGAAAAAAAGAAATAAAAAAGAAAAGAAAGAGAAAAAACAAAGAAATATATATGAAAGAGGAAAAGAAAAAAGAAGAAAAAAAACAAAGAAATAGATATGAAAGAAAAAAGGAAAAAAAAGAAGAGAAAGACGAAAGAAGAAAGGAAAGAGAAAAACAATAAAATAGAGAATAAAAAAAGAAACTTACTTCTACAGGTATACCACCAATATTTATAACTGAAAAAAAACTACTATTAATTAAACTGCTGATAATAATATGAAAGTTGGCTAACAATCGATAGTAAACTATCGATTGTTATACAGGGTGTCCGGTAACTCACGACTCAACGCTTGTGAGTGGATAAAGAGGACTGAACTGAGTGGAAAAGTCCTATACCATTTTGCAATTTTCACAATAGTTAACGAGTTATTAATTATTAAAAATCGCTGTATTAGTCCGGCCTACCACCGAATGCAAGTGCGCGGCGAGATGCGACCGTCTAGCGATCAAAGTTGCTAGGCGCGAGAAGTTGTTTATTACAAATGGCATGCCTAGCCATTGCCACTGCGATCGCTAGGCGGTAGCATCTCGCCGCGCGCTTGCATTCGGCGGTAGGCCGGACTAATAGCACGATTTTTAATAATTAATAACTTGTTAACTATTGTGAAAATTGTAAAATAGTATAGGACTTCCACTCAGTTCAGTCCGCTTTATCCACTCACAAGCGTTGAGTCGTGAGTTACCGGACACCCTGTATAATTATAAAAATATATAAGTTAAATATTATTTATATATAATATAATATAAATATTTTATAAATACAAATAAAACAAAATACTTTAATAAAATCAAATTTTCTTTCTTCATGAGATTTTTTATACAATATATCCAGAATGATTACGTTTTTTCTATTTTTAACTACTAAAAATAATGTCGACGTATATTTTCGTATCGACGTATATGTCGATGTATATTTTATAATAAAATAAAAATTACTTAGTTTTAATTGTTCAGTTACAGAAAGTACAAGATATGTTGTGAGTACTGCACAGAGAGCGAATATAAGGTAATATGTAAAATTCAATATACAACAACTGTCACAAGAAAGAAGAATTATTTTATTTTAAGGTGTTTTGTTATGCACTAATTAATAACACTTAGGTTTACTAATTCTTGGATAATAGAAAATAGACGATATATTACCAATGATATATATATATATATATATAGAAAGAATATAAGAAAAGAGGTTACATTCAACAGACATTGCGTGTCAATGGCTAAAGTACATATTTTAATCTCACTATTCTAATAATACTTACTTAAAGAACCACAAGTTCTTCACTATTTTCTTCTCTCGTCTCTTAAAACTCCTTTTATACTGCGCGACACTATTCAACGACGACGATATTCACAATCGGCACGTACTCACCATTAACAAACAGAAGAAGGGTACGTTCCACTTGACGCTCCTACCGATCGCGAGCATCATTCTATCTTTATTCAATGTTCAGTGACCAAGTAAAGACAGAATGACGTGCGCGATCATTGGGAGCGTCAAGTGGAACGCACCTCTATTAACACACTCGCGCGACACACAATGCCATATATACGTCATTGGCCTCAACACTAGAAAGAAGGCTAGAATAAAAGGTTATATATTAGCATTAAGGAGTCGTTGTTGACAGGAATGAGTTACTCGATTCCTATGTGGATTTACTAACGTTCATCATTAATAACGTTACTATTTGTTTCGGAATACATACATCACATGTAACACCTGTTACGCTTATTGGAGGTACGTGCATACTTGATATACAAAAATTTTATATCTACATTCTTCGTTCGTAAAGTTTCGCAATCTATAGATATTTTATTTCCTTTCTGTTCTTTTATCGATGGTGAAGATGATGGCGGAAGTTTGCATGACGTCACAATTGCATGGATGGATGCAGAGAGGAATGCAGTGATGAGATGAGAATGAGTTGATGCTCGATTAATATGCGGATATGTTTTAATAACGTTAATCATTGTTTCGGCCTACATACAACACATGTAACGAATGTTACGCTTACTGGAGGTACGTGCATACTTGATATACAAGAATTTTATATCTACATTCTTCGTTCGTAAAGTTTCGCAGTCTATAGATATTTTATTTCATTTCCGTTCTTTTATCGATGGTGAAGATGATGGCGGAAGTTTGCATTACGTCACAATTGCATGGATGGATGCAGAGAGGAATGCAGTGATGAGATGAGAATGAGTTGATGCTCGATTAATATGCGGATATGTTTTAATAACGTTAATCATTGTTTCGGCCTACATACAACACATGTAACGAATGTTACGCTTACTGGAGGTACGTGCATACTTGATATACAAGAATTTCATATATACATTCTTCGTTCGTAAAGTTTCGCAATCTATAGATATTTTATTTCCTTTTATAGGAATTTATCACATCAAAAATGCTAGTGACAATGCTAGTGATAATATCGATCATAATTCTCATGTAAGGCCTAGCGCATAAACAGATGCATAAGGAAGTTGATTGCTCCATTTCCTTATGCACATGCTTATGCTTATCTAGAAAAGATATCTAAAGAACCTCTTTGTGATGTCTTTTGGTTTTTGTGCTACCTGGGTATAGAGCAATCATAACTTCCTTGCATCTGTTTATGCGCTTATGCAAATCCGTTTGAATAGGCCTTACATGAGATTTATGATCGATATTATCACTAGCATTGTCACTAGCATTTTTGATGTGATAAATTCCTATAAATCAATTGCATAGCATGCACCAATTGAATTTGTTTCTCGCGGTATCGACCCTAGTGGGGATCAAGAGCCACTTATCTATGAAGAAGAAGAACAATTGAATGGTATACAGTCGCAAGATGGCAGACGGCAAGATGTGTGACGAAGACGTGTAAGTACAATTAAATTATAGTCAATTTATATAATCTTTCTTTATATCATTTTATTTACAACTTGCACTAATTTGTTATTATATCTATTCAGTATGATGGATACGGACGATGACATCGTACTAAGAGCTGACATGTCGGTGGTACCGACACCACCGCCGCTGCCACCGCTGCCGGGGACCTTGTACCCCCAGCCGGGGTCATCACTGCCACCACCGCCGCCAGCTCCGCTGCCGCCGTCGTCGACGCCACTGCCATTGCCACTGCCACTGCCACTGCCGGCACCGCTGCCGCCTTCGTCAACGCCACTGCCATTGCCACTGCCACTGTCGGCACCGCTGCCGCCTTCGTCGACACCACTGCCGGCACCCCTGCTGCCATTTTCAACGCCACCGCCACCGCCGCCGCCACCGCTGCCGCCACCGCTGCCAGGGTCACTGTTGCCACCACCACCGCCGTCGGTAGCCGGGAGCCAGGGCTCATCTCTGCCGGGTGCTGCGTCGAACTTAGTGACGCGACGTAAGTAAATACAAGATATTTTACGTAACAAACACTCTAGCACAGTATACTAGAACTAAGAATATATAATATATAACACTAAAGTATTTTCTTCTCTCATTTTGCAGCGCTACGATGGGAACGTGCGGGTCGCGGGAAAGGACGAGAACGAGGACGCGGACGAGGGCGAGGACGAGGAAGAGGACGAGGAGGAAACCAGATAATACACATCCCAATACGATTTCACTGAAAACTATATGTAACCAACGTTATGTATCATAAAAAAAATATATAACAAGTACAGATAAAAATAACATTGTGTTTATAATTAAAACTTCCTTCGATCTTCTTATATCCGCATATTAATCGAGCATCAACTCATTCTCGTCTCATCACTGCATTCCTCTCTGCATCCATCCATGCAATTGTGACGTAATGCAAATTTCCGCTATCATCTTCACCATCGATAAAAGAACAGAAAGGAAATAAAATATCTATAGATTGCGAAACTTTACGAACGAAGAATGTAGATATAAAATTCTTGTATATCAAGTATGCATGTACCTCCAGTAAGCGTAACATTCGTTACATGTGTTGTATGAAGGCCGAAACATTATTAAAACATATCCGCATATTAATCGGGTATCAACTCATTCTCGTCTCATCACTGCATTCCTCTCTGCATCCATCCATTCATCCAATTGTGACGTCATGCAAACTTCGGCCATCATCTTCACCATCGATAAAAGAACAGAAAGGAAATAAAATAGCAGCTTGCGAAATGGTAGGAATGACTAATATAGATATAAATCTTTTTATACCAATTATGCACCTACCTCCAGTAAGCATAACAGTTGTTACATGTGTTGTATGAAGGCCGAAACATTATTAAAACATATCTGCATATTAATCGAGCATCAACTCATTTTTGTCTCATCACTACATTCCTCTCTGCATCCATCGTGACGTCATGCAATCTTCTACCATCATCTTCACCATCGATAAAAGAACAGAAATGCAATAAAATATCAGTTTGCGAAATGGTACGAATGACTAATGTAGATATAAAATAAATATAAATTGCTTGTATACCAAGTATGCACGTACCTCCAGTAAAAAACGTAGCAGTTGTTACATGTGTTTGTACGTACGCCGAAACAATGATTAATGTTATTAAAAATATATCCGCATATTAATCGAGCAACTCAGTCGTGTCTTATCAGTACATTCCGAACGAAATCACTATTGATAGTTAAACATAACCCAAAAATATTAACACACTCACGACACTAACGCCAGAAAGAAGGATTGAAGTGTATTTATTCATTACATTACATTACATTACATTATTACAATTAGTTACTCGATGTCGATAAGTGTTTATCACTTTGACGTAACTCAAGTTGGAGCTGCTGCGACTGAGCGTCAAGTGGAACATACCCGAGGCGCGAGACATTATCGTGCCTCTTGATTGGCCAAAGTCTCTAGCCAATGAAGAACGTTCTGTAGCACATTTCTTCTCTCCTTCCGCAACCCCCCTTGCCCACACTTGACGATGACGGAGAAAACGGAGTATCTTAATCGTAAAATCGTCATTTTTAACTTTGCATTGCAATATCTCCGCTCGTAGGGCACGTAGAAGAAAAATAAAAACACTTTTATTACATAATTCGACCCCAAGCTATCCATTGAGCCTACTCTGAACTTGATCCGTTCAGCGGTTATTGAGATCTAATAATCTGAGTGTCTGCGAAAGCGTCGCTTCGCGTAAAAGAGTCACGGTGCGGTCTCGCTGCGCGTATACTTGGCGCGAGACACTACCGTGTCTCTTGATACCTCAGATGGCGTTGTCATACATTAATTTATTTAACTTCTGAGTATTTCAATAGTATATTCTGAGAATGTACAAGAAATAATATACTATAAGAGATATTCCCAGTATTTCCTAAGAATAAACGAGAAATAACATACTATAAATGATATTACAGACATGTTCTCAGTATGTTCGTTATAGTACTTATATTGATAGTAAGAGTACAGAATATTCGAATGATATCATGTGCTGTTAGGGTTAAATCAAATATATAAATATCTGAATAATTGTAAGTGAAATACTTGATAAAAATTAACAAATGTATAATAAATTAAATTTCGATAATTTCAAAAAAAGTACGCGTTAAGGATACTTAACCATAAACAACGTAGGAATAATCAAACTATTGAGCAATAGTAATTTATTACTGGCCAATTTCATTATTGCAGTCAGTATGAACTTTTTATAAGGGTAATCATATATAATCATTAATCATTATATAATACATTATACGAAAATCTGTGCTCCCTACTTAAGATGCGTATAACCTCAAAGTAGCTTATGGTTAATCCTATCCTTCATGTTTTGTTTTTGAAAGCTAGTATTGTTCATTCGATGTGCGCGTGAAGGAGTTAAAGAATAATTAATTTTATTTTCGGTTCAGATAAAAATAATACCTTTATTCTTACCACTTTCTCAACACACTTAACTATCACGTGTTCATCTTTACAAGTTGGCTTCACCACTACGAATTCAAGATGGCCCACAGGACACTTAATATCGCTCATGAACAGCTGGGGAACGACGGAGAATGCAGAATGCATTCAGCGAACAACTACAGCTTCGAATAAAAATGAGTAACAATCATGTGATTAAAGTTCATTTCCATATTTGACAAATCGATTTATTTCTGTGTTTGCTAAACACTACTATAATTGTTACGAGCAGTATCTTTAAATGTTTCTGCAATAATACTGCAATATCTACAATCTTGCACTGTAATATGTATGATATATTTCAATGCCTACTGTCTATAATGTTGCAGTGATATTGCAGCGCAATCTGCAATATTGCAACGTTCCTGCAATGTAACTGCAAGTTTTTGCGTTGTATGGGCCCCGACGTGGAGAAACAAACAGGCGGATGACGATTAATAATGCGCAGACGCGCCTTTGAAACAATAAAACGCGAAAGGAAAATCATATACAACATTAATAACAGGCAGCTCTCGACATTATTTTGAAGATTTACAAATCTTTTATCTATGCTTTTGAAGATCTATACTTCTGCAAAGCGTGAGGTGGGTAAATAAATGAAAAAAAAGAAAGTTTGTTTTTCAAATTAATAGCGATTCGGAAACAAAATTCTGCCGAAACGTTCAACTACTCTTTTGAGATATTCCACGTATTTGATTTTCCTTCGAGATATTCCTTCGATTTCGAGATAATATCTCGAAGGAAAATCAAATACGTGGAATATCTTAAAAGAGTAGTTGAACGTTTCGGCAGAATTTTGTTTCCGAATCGCTATTAATCTGAAAAACAAACTTTCTTTTTTTTCATTTATTTACCCAGCTCACGCTTAGCAGAAGTATAGATCTTCAAAAGCATAGATAAAAGATTTGTAAATCTTCAAAATAATGTCGAGAGCTGCCTGTTACATTTGCATTTAAATATTTCATTATTTTCACGATTTTTAACAATTTAGAAATAGTTTCTTTGTTCTCAATAGCATTATTAATTAATTAATAACAATTAGTAATATAATCTAATAATCCTTTTCTTCGCCAATAGATATATAATCCACAAATAATACTACTTATGTCGTTGACCAATATTGGCTATGCTTTATTATTTAATTACAAATACGACGTTTCGACCGACGATTGCGGTCCTTTTCAAGTAAGCTGAATTACAAAAAACACAAGCTATTATATTAATTTGGACAATCATAACAACTAGATTTAACAAATTACGGCTAGCACTTACTTGCAGATATCAAGAATTCAAATATCCAGTAATCATTCGCAGAATGTTCACATATAAACGATACCAAGGAAGTCAGTTAAAATTTTTGTCATAATAAAAATATAGATATGGAAGAAGTCAGTCCATAGATTGTATGACTCCGACATCTCTATAGACAATGATTTCAAATCAATGCAATCACGTTGCGGACAGATTGGAAATGGTTTTAGCATTATCAAGGAACGTACACACAAGTTATGTTGCAACAAAGGTTATCTGGAGCGTGATAGGGCTGGGCCGTCTGACGCACCCACAATAAATATAAAATATATAAAATACGTTTTACTCCCCCAATCATCACCACACGTTCGATTTATATGCGTGGCGAGCATCGAATCAACGATGCGCTTATGGTAAAACGACGTTGATCGCACCGTAGCCTGAATTAATTAAACAGCGTTCGTTTAAACACGAAATACGAATACAAACCATGAAAGGAACGCAATCGCCGTATAATTAGCATTTTCGGCCACACTATCATATCAAGCCGTTATCACGTACGTAACTGTGTCACGAGACGAGAGATGCGGATAGGTGAGTTGAAAATCCATTCAACTCAGAAAACGTAGAGGCGAATAAATTGTATTTGCATTTAACATAAATTATTAAGATTACTTTTATGACATCCTGTAGCTCAATCTCTTCGCGCGCGGTAATAGAAAGTTTTTGCAATTACCGTCTTTTCCGATACGGTGAACGATAAAGTGACGTTATTGTGTAAAGTCACGTTATTGGGTACAGTTTACCCTTTCGACCAATAACATTGCAAAACCTCTCTAATATCTTTCTCGGCTAGCTTTAGACACATGGCAAGAGACAAGGACAGCAGCATGATTTATTTTCGCGTGTTTACCATATGAGACCCCCGATATCAATTCGGAGATTCCTCGTTACTGTCGACTCCTACTCCTGTCGACCCTTATCCAAGGACACAATAACTGTTTGTTAAACAGTGTCGATCCTTGATCCAAGAACGCAATAACTGTTGAATAAACAATGTCGACCCTTAAAACGTCTCCTTGTCGATATATCGCTGCTCAAGTAGCGGCAGGACTTCCAGAATCAATATGAATTTTCGCTCGGTTGACGTGTCCTCAAACAAACGATGCTCAAACTTTCAAGTACCTACGCAAATATCTCATCTTATCAAATATCATATCTTGGGTCTTGCTATTCTGTTTTCGACGACAATAATATTGATTGTGATTCTGTTTGGAAGACTTTAATGCGAAAGAGCATAGTTTAACTGTACTTAACTATAACTATAGTTTTTAAAAAGGAAATGGAATTTGAAGATTATTCGCAGGAAGACCGCGAATTTATCTGTCATTAGAAAAAGTCTGTTGTTAGAATTATTTTGAAAAAAGGGGAAAAAGGCGCCAAGTATACGCGCCAGTTGCAACCAACCAAATAAAAATTAATCTATTAAACAAATGTATATATATGTAATTAACCAAGTAAAAATTAACTTATTAAAAAAATTTCGTATATAAACCTATAAAAAATATGATATCGGAAAATGACCCCAAGTAAAATTTTACCAATCACAACTAACCAAATAAAAATTAATCTCTTAAACAAATGTCATATATATATATAAATAAAAAATAGTAATGCTAAAGAACTTGGCGCTGCTACATAAAACAATATTCACTAAGTAAATAACAATATTACATTAGTGAACACTGTCAATTAACGTATTTAAACATTAGTTAGCATTGTCAGTTAACGTATTACTTGATGTAGCAGCGCCAAGTTCTTTAGCATTACTATTTTTATTTATATACAGGGTGAGCCATTTTAAGTAACGCATTGATTTTTCTCGAAAACCAAATCTTGTATCGAAAAATGTTTCAGACAAAAGTCGTTTGGTTCGAAGGGGGCAAGATGATAGCATTATCAATTTAATTGTAGATGGTGCCACTTTAGAGATTTCATCATGGTGGCCATTTTTTTAAATAGAAGTTGATTTTTCTCTCTAAGTGAAAGTAGTAGCTGATAATGAGACGAATACAACGGTTTTTTGTTTTTTACAATTGGACCATTTTTCAGTGAGTTACAGCGTTCCAAAGTATACTGTTTTATAATTTAAGTATACACATAAACCAAATCTTGTATCGAAAAATGTTTCTTACAAAAGTTTTATGACTTCAAGGGGGACATAAAATGCTGCCACTGATTTGACCTTGGGTGCACCTGTCAAGGTTATGTGAAGGTTAACTTTTTTTTAATGGATCTCTTTATTTCTTATTATACAGTCTTGTAGCTTACCTCGAGAGCTTTTCAAAACGCTATAATAAAGTATTTTTTCGTTAAATATTATTTGAGTTATGCGAACTACAAGTGTAACAATGCATCCCCCTGCATCGTAATATGTCCGGCCGACCACCTGCCGATGCCGCCCGCCCGAACATCCAGCGGGCGAAGACCGGGCACGAAGTGCCAAATAATATTTGCGTGTTTTCCCTTGCCGGGGGAGGTGACGTCACGTCGGGGTATTTTTCCGTATCGTCTTCCGACCGTTACCTCGACGCCGGCGCCCCCCTAGGCAAATAAGATAAGCAGTATAAAAGAGCTGCGAATCACGGAGAGATGCATTCCGTTCCGATCCGACGCTCTGATCTGGTCTTCGCTCCGAAATCCCGATCACCGCCATTATCTGACACCGATTCCAGATCCTAGTTTCCGAAACTATCTCAGGTCCGAACACGGGGGTTGAACGTTCTCAGCCTCCGCTAAGAGTTCTTAGCGAGACGACCGCTCCGATCCTTGCCACCGATTCTCTCGACCGCACACCGTCCGAGGGGTCAAGCGTACTTGGTCTCCGCCGAGCGTTCTCGGCGACGGTCCGTCCAGAGAAACCGGTGCGCACCTGTCACATACCGTATTCGTGCCCGGGGGTGAAGCGTTCTCCGCCTCCGTCGAGCGTTCTCGACCACGATACCCGGTAAGACGAACATCCGTCTATCGTCACTGCACCGAGCGGGGGGGTGAAGTGTTCTTCGCCTCCGCCAAGTATTCTTGGTCCGATCGGTGTACGAATCATACCCGCCATACGACGGGCCAAGATTCCACGCGGAACCTACCCACCAGCGTATTAGCATCCGCGGCACGCGTTACAACAACACAGGGGGGCAGGTGTCATCCTCGCGCCGCGACAATAACCACGCCCCGTGAATCAACAGAAACCGCGAGCACGAACGCGTCGAGCTGCATCGATAGGTGAACTGATAAACCCAAGCAACGCACCGCCGCACAGTGGGGCCGCAAGACACGCATTGTTTCAAAAATGTCTAGAGCTCTTGTTTTTCAACCAATTTTGACGTTCGTTTTTTAAAAATGATTGTCTTGAAATTTGCAAGAGATCCGTCGTGGCCAATTTTTAAACAAAAGCTTTAGAAATTAGTTATAAATATAAATACAAGGACTTTTTCCTGATACTAAACTGTGACTGCCGAACAATTGCATAAAATATATATAAATGGATTGATAAATGTTTCTAGAGTATATACGCGCGCACGCATGTGTATGTTTGTAAAAAATGTAATAAAACAACCGTTTTTGTTTCCAAAAGTATTCACTT
The DNA here is from genome assembly GCF_003672135.1 of Ooceraea biroi. Classification (NCBI taxonomy): domain Eukaryota; kingdom Metazoa; phylum Arthropoda; class Insecta; order Hymenoptera; family Formicidae; genus Ooceraea; species Ooceraea biroi. The sequence goes on from NC_039509.1 coordinate 8,177,397, forward strand.
TCGGAATGTTCTTTTTTCCTCACTAAAGTTGCAAGAGATCCCTCGTGGCCGATTTCATAATAATTTTTAGAAATTAGTAACAAATATAAATACAGAGACTTTTTTTCTGAAAGTAAACTTTGATTGCCGAATGAAGGCGAGATCATTGCTTGATCCAGCGAGCGAAAGAAAGATCATTTATTCTTCTGATCAATAAATATATTATCAGATTTAATGCATAAACTATTAATTTCATCAGATCCGTACATATCCAACCTGCGACAGAAACCAGAAGAAACGAAGTTAATGATAGATCCAGACGCAAAGGATTTATTGATTATTGACTGATAATATATTTATTGATCAGAAGAAGTTAGTTTCAGGAAAAAGTCCTTGTATTTATATTTATAACTAATTTCTAAAGCTTTTGTTTAAAAATTGGCCACGACGGATCTCTTGCAAATTTCAAGACGATCATTTTTTTAAAAAAAACGTCAAAATTGGTTGAAAAATAAGTGCTCTAGACATTTTTGAAACAATGCGTATCTTGCGGCCCCACTGTGCGCCGGACAAGACGGTGCCGCCCACTGTACATAGCATTGTAAATAAATCTATTACTATTTGTCATCTTACTACTTGTATTACTATTTGTCATCTTACTACTTGTCGTATTACTATTTGTCGTATTGCTAGTTGTCGTATGGAAACCCCGTCGTTCCTTCAATGCCCGCGACCTGACCAGCGAACTCCGGTCCGGCGAGCTATCTGTGCATAAACACAGCGGGAAAGCAGACAGGTCGTTTTACAAGTTACAGTACTGCCGGCATTTGCATTACCCAAAGTGTACCGTTCTATCAACTATCCTACTTTTAGCGCTACCCAGGAACAACGGCGTGGACGTAGTAGGTTTCTGTTCCCTTCGGGGTGCTTGATTAACGCGAGTCCCCTAGCCTCTCGCGATTCGGGGTGCTTGATTTATGCGAGTCCCCTAGCCTCTCGCGATTCGGGGTGCTTGAGTTACGCGAGCCCCCTAGCCTCTCGCGATTCGGAGTGCTTGATTAACGCGAGTACCCTCGCCTCTCGCGATTCGGGGTGCTTGATTTACGCGAGTCCCCTAGCCTCTCGCGATTCGGGGTGCCTGATTAACTGTTTCTCAGCATCTATCGGAAAAGCTGTTCAAAGTTATCCCCGTTGGCTCGAATGCATAACCTGATTCTCTTTGCGAAGTGTTCGACCGTTCGAAGTAAGACAGCCCTTGGTATTGCTCTACAAGCCATTCGAATTCGTTCGATCATGTCTTCCCTTGTCGTCGGTTCCCGTTCGAACACCAAATTTTTCACGTACCCCCACAAGTAAAAATCAGATGAAGTCAAATCTGGTGACCGAGGTGGCCATGCAATTGGACTACCCCGTCCGATCCACCTACCGTTGAAGTTTTGATCCAGAAAATGTCTTATGTTTCGTGCGAAATGTGGTGGCGCACCATCCATCTGAATCCACATTCTTCACCTTGTCTCCAAATCGACTTCTTCAAGTAAAGTGGGTAAGTGGTCTCTTAATAACTCTAGAAAGCTATGTCCGGTTACATTCTGATGAAAAAAATAAGGACGAATTAGATAACCGTTGACAATTCCACACCAAACTACTACACTCCAACGATGTTGATTATTACCTTGCCTATGCCAATAAGGATTGACATCCGACCAGTAATGACAATTATGTGTATTTAATTCTCCGGTATTTTTAAATGTCGATTCATCAGAGAATAGAACGTATTTAAAGAAATCTGCATCATGCGCAATCATCTGTCTAGCCCATTGACAAAACAGTACACGTTGTCGCATGTCATTTGGAGTTAGAGCCTGCGTTAATGTGATATGGTATGGATGATGCTTCTTTTTCCTGAAAATTCTCACAATCGTTCTCTGAGGTATACCTGTTTGTCTAGCTATTTGGCGCGTACTAATATGAGGGTCAATGTGAACAGCCGCTAAGACAGCCAGAACACGTACATCAAAATTATAATCACGTTTACCGTGACGACGAGTCAACTGACCCTGTTCGGCTCTTATCTTAAGTCTCCGAATGACGGTATTATTTGGATGTCGTCTGTTTGGATACCGATTTCGGTAACGTCTCGCAGCTTCACGGTAATTGCCAAAACATTCTCCGAAAACTACTAACATATCGACGATTTCTTTAGGAGTATAATCACCCATGTCTACTATCGTAAAAAATATGTTACTGATAATATTAGAGGAGAATCCCCTAATATGAGATATGCTCCTAATATGAGATAATGGAGTTTCTGCTAAACTAGTGAGTACCATCTGTTAATTCCATCATAAACTTATTACTCTTGGTGTAAAATATATTTAGTGAAAAATGCATTGTTCGTTATTGCGTTTAGCTTTTGCAAAAAAAGGTTTGTGAAATTGTGAACATGTCAAAGAAACTTAAGGTAAGTCTTTAAACCTTGTTTATTACATAATAAAGAAATGGTTGGCAATAAATTCAGTATGCAATGATAGAGTAGAATCGTAGTAACAGAAAAATACGCGATTTGTTGAATTGCTTAATTGTAGAGGTTAGATTTCATGATCGCGGAACCGCTAGGCGCGTGGCTCGTATAATGAGATATTCAGGGTACTCTTAATATGAGATAATTATTGCTCGAATATGAAGAGTATGTAGTGTAATAAAAAGAAAGAAAATACTACGTTAAGGTTAAAGAAAAGTTAATACGAAGTTATATTACGAATTTTTGTATATTTAATTTTTATAGAATCTGACTATGGAGGTTAGAGAAACGAGGAAGCGTTGACAGTGGAATCGTGAAGATTTGGCGAAGGCTGTGGCAGCAGTATTTTTATAAAAATATCTAATAAAGTTTTTTACTTGCAATACTGATGTATTTTGCACTTTTAACACCGATTTCTCAAGGTATCTTATATTAGGAGCATACTTTCGCGATCTTGCGTAAAGCTCTTTTCAAAATTTTTTTAATTTTCAGAAAAAATAATATTTAAATTAGATTTTTCATTTCACCAACCTAAGGCTTATTAAATTCTCTTCAAGAGAACGTATTACATTTTTAAATTCTGCCTATAGATTTCCTTACATTCGGCAAAATCGATATGGTATCTCATAATCGGGGACTTTCCTCTATAGTTAAGAAATGAAAATATGAACAGAGAAGAAACTTTAACGTATATCTAACTTATCACGCCATAGAGTAGCAGAGCTTCTTCTCAGTATGCCGCAATATGACAGAATTAATTCGCGGTTTGGCTTAGCGACTTATATACAATCTTTGTGGAATTTTACTTTCGAGAAACTCTTTTAGTTCTCATAACTCGAATAATATTTAACGACAAAATACTTTATTATAGCGCTTTGAAAAGCTCTCGAGGTAAACTACAAGACTGTATAATGAGAAATAAAGAGATCTATTAAAAACAAGTTAACCTTCACATAACCTTGACAGGTGCACCTAAGGTCAAATCAGTGGCAGCATCTTATGTCCCCCTTGAAGTCATAAAACTTTTGTAAGAAACATTTTTCGATACAAGATTTGGTTTATGTGTATACTTAAATTATAAAACAGTATACTTTGGAACGCTGTAACTCACTGAAAAATGGTCCAATTGCAAAAAACAAAAAACCGTTGTATTCGTCTCATTATCAGCTACTACTTTCACTTAGAGAGAAAAATCAACTTCTATTTAAAAAAATGGCCACCATGATGAAATCTCTAAAGTGGCACCATCTACAATTAAATTGATAATGCTATCATCTTGCCCCCTTCGAACCAAACGACTTTTGTCTGAAACATTTTTCGATACAAGATTTGGTTTTCGAGAAAAATCAATGCGTTACTTAAAATGGCTCACCCTGTATATATATGACATTTTTTAAAGAGATTAATTTTTATTTGGTTAATTGTGTTACGTCCAGAGCTCGGGAGAGCTCGAAGGGAGGACGCAGCAGAACGCCTCTCGTACCTTGTGGCGGGTAGGCCTCAAAGCACGAGTCGGACTGACCACTTGTTCCGGCTTTAAGGTCAACGACCACGGAGGTCGATTTTACCGTAGGCCCTGGAACGATCTGTCCGTTGGTCCCTTTTTAGGTCAGGGAACTGAATCCCTTTTACCTGGGATAGGACCCGTACGATCTGGAAATGCGGAGATGAATAGAGGGAATTAAAATGATCGGTACACGGTTAATTTGTTAATTTTAACATTATATTTAAAAAATTCCACTTGCAATACAATTTTGGTAAAAACATTAGTTGGACCTGCCAGGGAAAAATGGTGTGTTCATGTTGTTTTGTGTTATAAAACGTGTGTTTGTAAAATAATTTACTGGCAGATTCAAATTAATTATTAACTAAAACTGACATAAGCAATAACTAAAGTATTTTGTTTTAATTCTAAATTTAACATTATTAATTATCCAATAAGCTAGGATAACATATTTAGTACACAAATGTTTTACCTTTAAAGGTTATTTTGCAAGTAAATTCTATTTCAAGGGAAACGAAGTAAAAACAACTCAGCCAATATAATAATACATAAATAAAAATTGCTGAGACCGATTTATTTCTAAAATCTACTTCTAGGATTAACATTAATCGTTGCTTAAGAAATATCGGCGCAGGAGTGTGGCGGGGAAAAGGATAGGATATAGCCGTCCTCTGACAATAAGAGGGATCCCGACGGTTGGGTCCGTGTGTCGAAGGGCGGCCCTGAGAGAGGGAATGGGAAAAAAATCGGGGTCTATTATGATTGCATTAGGTGGTAGAGGGTGTGCGACCGGAGGGAAAATGTGGAGGAATCGCTCTCCTAGAGTTACCAGTGAACGCTGGATGAACTCTTCGACTATGACGTCGTCCCCGATGGGCGACGGAGAACGAGGAGGAGAAGGAGAATTTGAAAAATTCTCCAAATCGCCAGGTTGCACAGGCGAATAGCGTAGGGAAGAGGGAGCTGGAGAAATAGAGGGAGAGTAACAGGGAGAGCTAGGAGGTGACGCTTGAAGACTTCCTCGTGAGGAAGTCTCAGATAGCGAAAAATAACATGAAGGTGGTGTAAGTGAGGAAGGAGGAGGAGATAAAAAGAGAGAGACGCTTGAAGGGGTTGAAGGATGCAAAGAGGAGCGTGAAGAAGAAACGGAGGGTGCGGAAAAAGAGACGGTTGAAGAGACAGAGAACGGGGAAGGTGTTCAGGGTAGGGGTTCCAGTATTTGAACGGAAGAATCAGGGGATGCCCGATGTGAAGTGGAATAAACTGTTTGTACGGAAAGGGCAGGGGAACGAGGCCGAAAAGGATCTAATATTATGACCGATGAACTGGCCGAACACGCTGAGGGGGGCCGCGAATCGATCTCGGTCGCGATTTTTTTCCGCGGTGGCTTCGTCGTTGGATGGCCCCCAGGAAACGACCCTTGGTCGCTGCTAGATGGTCCCGCAGAGGGAGACGGACTCCGGGATCGTTTGCCGGAAAACACTTAAAAGGGGCAAACGGAATGAGTCCGGGAGAAAATGGATAGAAAAGGGGTAGAAGAGAGCTGAAGGAGAAATGTGAATGAGAATTGTCGATGAACAAACAAAAGGAGAAAAGAAAAACAAAAGAAAAATAAGGAGTGACAGTTCTGAAAAAATCGCTCACTTGTTTGAAGGTGTGCGAAGAAACTTCGAAAATCCGATTGTGCCAATGAACTGCCGTTCGGTGGATGGTGTAGCGGTCAAACGCACGTCGAGTTGCTTGGGTGGTATGTAACTCGCGCACCAAAATTAGTGTTCACGGCCCGGCACTTGACTTCACAAAACTATTGTAGAAAAATTGTGTCGTTCGCGAAGGCTGACAAGGTACGTTCGCGGACACGGACAAAAATGAATGAGCTGCGTTCGCGATCACGGACAAAATGAAAAAGCTGTCCTCCGGAGTGGTCATCACCTTTTATACGATAGGGATGACGTGGAAAAGAGGTAGCTTTTCCGGGAATTGCGTTTTCGGGAAACCACCTTTCGAGGGCCGTTAGTTAATTTAATTGCAAATATCGACGGTTGGTCTACGAGGCGATAAACCGTCCACAGATGGTTTCTTTTTAAGCCGGAAGCACCGGTACGTGTGTGGCCGGACTCGCGGCTCCTGTGAGGTATCTACCCGGGGATGATCCGGCACAGCTGTATCATTTCTCTTCCAGGAAGAGTGATACACCGCGAGCCTACAGTCACGCGCGACCGAATTTGTTGCTTGTGTTTTTATAAATTGATCAGTAAGACCAAAGGGTTCGGTATCCGGATCTAATATTGCGCCTGCCCGGACACGTGCGTCACAACCCGCGGTTCTTGTGAGGGTATTTCCTCGGATCCGACACAGCTGTGTCACCGTTTTTTCTAATCCCTCACTGGGGCCCTATTGATCGCACGCGACCGGCTCGACGCGTCGCCTCATTGACCGACAATTAAAAAATATCGCTAAATTCCTTGGAAGCAAGGAACTGTGCAGTCTCTGGACGTAACAATTGTGACTGGTAAAGTTTTACTTGGCGCCATTTTCCGATATCATATTTTTTATAGGTTTATATACATTTTTTTAATAAGTTAATTTTTACTTGGTTAATTATATATATATACATTTGTTTAATAGATTAATTTTTATTTGGTTGGTTGCGACTGGCGCGTGTACTTGGCGCCTTTTTCCCCTTTTTTTCAAAAAAGGTAATTTTTGGAGATATAATTTATTTTTTTATTATAATCGAATGGCAACACCCAGTATATTGTAATTAATTATCGGAATACAAAAAGTTTAATTTATCATGTCAAATTTTTCTGGAATCACAAATACAAGTTTTTCGGGTTTTTCGGGTCAATTAAAATCGGACACCCTATATGTTATAATCAAAAGTCGACACCCAGTATATTATAAAATCATAAATACAAATTCTTCGGTTGGTTAATAAAAATCGGATACCCTATATATTACAACCAAAAGTCGACACCCAGTATATTATAAAATCGCAAATACAATTTTTTTGCTTGGTCATTAAAAATTGGACACCCTATATATTATAATCAAAAGTCGACACTCAGTATCAATATAATTACTCATCGGAAAAAATAAAGTTTAATATATCGTGTCAAATTTTTCTAGAATAAAGAATACAAGTTTTTCGGGTTAGTCAATTAAAATCGAACACCCTATATATTATAATCAAAAGTCGACACCCAGTATATTATAATTAATCATCAAAAAATATAAAGTTTAATCTCTCGTGTCAAATTTTTCTAGAATCTCACAATTACCAGTTTTTCGGGTTAGTCAATTAAAATCGGACACCCTTTATATTATAATCGAAAGTCGACACCCAGTATATTATAATTAATCATCGGAATAAATAAAGTTTAATTTGTCATGTCAAATTTTTTTAGAATCACAAATACTAGAATGCGCACTGCCGTGCCGACACTGCCGTAAACGACGTCTAGTGGTGAAAAGGTGAACTGTACATTTTCTGTGACCAAGACGACGATAAGAGGGTTTCTTAATAAAATATTTCACGATGTGGACTTTGCATCGTAATATCTCCCTTCACCGGGCATGTAGGAGAAAAATGAAAACACTTTCATTATATAATTCGAGTACGCAGAATCGATTGAGCCTATTCTTAACTCGATCGATCCACGCGTTATTAAGATCCACAAATCTCGTTTAGTCTCAACTAGTCGGCTCGCGTAAAAATACACGGTCCGTCTCTCGCTGCCATTGCGCTGCGCGTGAACTTGGCGCGAGACACTACCGTGTCTCTTGATATCGTGGAATCTTCCAATGTATGGACATCTCACATGCACGCTGATAAATGTCACGACTTACGACATGAGAAAGAAAAGAAAACGCCGGTGGAACTATGCATGTAAACTCGGTTAGACAACGACCGAGGGAAAACAGAATCAATAAACTAAAATAATAGAAACGATACCACGAAACCGTTGCCGCAAAATCAATCGTCTCTTTAATGAATTTCTCTTCATCTACTTTCCATTTTGCAAGTAAATTTCGAAGTTCTATCTATCGAGTACAATTTCATGTTACGTTGAGTTTATTTCAAGAAAAAAATTAAAGATAAACTTACAATATGTAAAAAATTAGTAGCCTTTACAATCAAGCGACGCGGTAGCGTCGCGACGCCAAATACATAAAAATCAAAAATAAGGCTCCGAACAATGAGAATCACTGCATAAACATTGAGCGTTACCAAGTTCAGTGCATAGACGTCGAGCGCTACCGTATAGCTTATCTGGAATTCATGTCATTTGACAGGTCACATAAACTTGTGATTAAAATATTTCAGGAACTAAAGCCGTTATCAAAAATCTAACGGCACTTTTATTATATAATATGGGTGCAAGCTTTCGATTGCGACCAATTTGATCAAGATTGATGCAGTTAATCCTGAGTCTATTGTAATCGTATATTATAACGTGACGTTCCGTTTTCCATTTTCAAGTTCAGATACATATGTTCACGTACATATGTTTACACATACACATGCAAAGCGATTTTGTCCCTCAAGCATGCGTTCACACATGCGTTCACACATGCACGATTTAATTTATTCTGAATTAAAAATACATGGAAAATGTTTTATCTTATGATAAAGATATAAATCGCAAAAACTATAAAAAATTTTAAATTACTTGTTTTAAATGAAATCATCGTGATAATGTCGCAATGATAAGTAAATAATTCTTCTAATTTTGAACTATGAATTTTGACAATTTAAGATATACTTTGGAACATTTTATACTCATAGAACGAAACCGAGAAAGAAAGAGAGAGGAAGAGAGAGAGCAAATTTTTAATTGTCACAATTTATATTTGACAATTAAAAGAAGTAAGAAGATTTGCACGATCAGAAAAATCTATATTATCCAACATTTTTATGTTGGATAAGATCTCACAGCAGAAATAAAATGACATATTATTGCGGCAATACAAAAATACATAAAAACATTTAAAATTAATGATACTAAAATAATAAAAATGACAGATTTAAAAATTAAAGCTGTACCTGGAAAAGACACATATTAGTGCGAATAGTTCTTAGTGAAAGTTTTCATCAAGATAAAATTACAATTGATGGACATTATACAAACATAGTATGTGCTAAAGGTACCGAATGGCAATTAATAAATGATTCAAAAGTGCTAAAGTGCAGTTTTGGCCTCGAAATGCTAAAACTGTATATATTTTTTGCAGAAAAAACAAAATATTTTTCCAAAAAGTAATGAGATCCCTCTAAAAAAACCTTACAAAGGTAAAAAAATACGCCAAGTACATAAAAAAGCAAAACTAATATGATGAAATCCATAGTTAACTAGCCAAGTAACTAGAAGCAATTCAGTGTAAGGATTTGTAATTTGAAATAATACTTGGCGTGCCCGGGTCGCATTAAAACGTACGTCTTACCTATAATTTGTGTAAACTCTATGTGTAAATTATTTGTATTGAGTGAGTAATGAAAAGGGATATTTATAATCACTCCGCTAATGTGCAAAACTGTAAATGTATTTGTTTTAATATTACCAAATACAAAGATTTACAAGTCATTAGTGAAAATACTCAAGGCAGTACAAATTTAAAAGAATGCATGTCCATTGCGACCCGGGCACGCCAAGTATTATTTCAAATTACAAATCCTCACACTGAATTGCTTCTAGTTACTTGGCTAGTTAACTATGGATTTCATCATATTAGTTTTGTTTTTTTATGTACTTGGCATATTTTTTTACCTTTGTAAGGTTTTTTTTAGTGGGATTGCTTATTGCACAATTCTGCGTATTGATATAATCAATCTATAAGAATAATATAAAGATACAAGTGTGTCTGTATTTCGCAATACATTCTCGCATAATTTAATGAAAATATTGAAATAATAATAATGACATTTTACACAGTCCAATATGTCGCATTGCTAATAAAATGCGAAAAGAATCCGAGCAGGAGCCGACAGGAAAATATTGAGAGAAATTTCGTCCAGAAATTTCGCCTTAACTTCATCAGGATTGGAGCGAAGTAAGAAGTCTTGGCAGGATCAATAACAAACGTGAGGGGAACTCTTCAGAACCGAGCCTTCAAAACGAGCTCCCTTGCGGCCTTCATCACCATGTACAGATCTCCACTATAGCCAGGTGTGTGTCTGCGCCAGTATGCGTCGCATACATGTCACTGTTTTGTATATACGTACATGAATATTTATGCGGGCTCGTTCTGTCTATTATTCGTCGCACTCATTCGCAGGTAGGGCCAACGGTTGAATAGGAAAAATGTACGCGCGTGTATGCGTGCATATTGTTACAGCCTCGGCACACCGTTAAAAATTGTGCGTCCATATGTTAAAATTTTCTTGTGTTGCCATGTTTTGATTACTACTTCAATGTAAAATTAACATACAACTGATATGTTATTAATTTTATAACAATTTTATATGTTACATTAATGTTAACTTCATAACTTAACATTTTTGTATGTCTCTTAGAAATGGAATATTATTTGAAATGTTTTTAACACAATAATTTTAAACAATCAACATGTCACAAAGTCAGTTTAACATTCTAAAAGAAGTTAAAGTAAATCTTCAAATAATCATGAACTTTGACATATAAAATAATCAAATTTACTAAAATTAAATGTTTCTATCAAAAATAATTTAAGTTGAAATAATTACTATCATGTGTTAATATAACATAAAAAGTAAATGTTCATATTGTATGAACGAAAATGTTCTATCAACTTTTCTGATGAGTTATTGTAACTTCTCTTCCATGTAGTTTTCAATTACTTTGTATGTTATTTTTACATCACACTTAAAGTTACAATAACAAAAATAAATGTAAAGTATTGTGTTAATTACTTAACATTTCTAGTTTGTCAAGAAGTAACATATGACGAATGAGTTACATTAACTTAAAATTTAGAGTGGACTTTCTGGGACATGCAAAAAATGTTAAAATTAACATTTTATTTTTTACTGTGCAGTGATTGTTGACGGCACAAGCGTCTTACCTACGACTCCAGATGCACCTCTTGTGAAACTGAAGTGGGAAAGAATGCAGTTATAACTTCTGCGAAAAATTGAGGTCTACATATTTGATTTTTTGCATTTATATTAAGCATGAAAATATAATTTTATTTTGTATTGATATTTTATGCTTAATAATCATCATCGTGTAAAATAATTATTAAAAATTATAATATATTCGAGAGATTTCATCAACGAGATCATCAACGTACCGTTTCATTTGGAACATTATTTTCGATTAAAAAATGTAGAAATATGTGTTCTTAATAATTTCATGAAGAAGAAGGATGTTTCACATCCGGAGCGCATTTTAAAATTTGCAGCGTGGGGCAGAACAGTGGCAACTCTTGAAAGTGGTTTAACTCTTTTCAGCCCTCGGGAGCGCAGTTCAACGTGAGCCGCTGTCTTAGATGGATCGTACAACCGTCCGCTGCGCTTTTCCAATGTCGCTGTTCATTGCGATCTCTCGTGATCTTAATTAGTGAACGGTGTATGTCATTCTGTACACGCTAGTCCGCATTGCTGTCTGATTACACCGGACTCATCATTAATTAATTAACATTAAGTAACGCGGGAATGGAATGTGACATGAAAAGTGAATAAATTGTGCTAGATGCGCGCGGTGAAGACAACTTGCAGTTTCTCCATCTAATTTAGATATCATTGGAAATCATCGATTGATTGTATGTGTGAAAATTCCTCAAAGTGCTCGAGGAGTGATGTCGAGTAGCACGGTTGACATACCTGGATTTTTTATTCCTGGACACCCCACGGTGAGATGCTGGTGAGAGTTTTATTTTTTTTAACGGCGATTTGTAGACTGAGTGTCTGTTGCAGTTAGCCTTGCAAAAGAGCGTGCGAGTCAAAAAGAAAATGAAGCTGCTTGTGATACGTCTTTTGATATTAGACGTGATAAGAATTATGATAACGTGGCTTTTGATTAAACGTTTTTTCCGATGTATAAACAAAATGTAGGAGATAGTAGTGAACTAACTCACGATTTTTATAAATCTATGCTTTATTTTGTTTTTGTTTTGTAGACTAATAACGTTTTATATACGTAATTCAATCACACTTATTTTCTAGTACAGTACATGTTTTCTCAAAATAAACGATTATTATGAAGATTTATGTGTGGATGTATGTATTTCGAGGCCGTGACACCAAGTTAATCAAATTGTATTATTCAAAATTTTACGATTTTTTATTTTGCACTTTATTATAGTTAGGATATAATGAACTAAAAGTGCATATTTAAAACAGTTCTTATTTTAAAAGTCTAACAAATCCCATTGGCGCGCAGTTTCTTAAAGTTAGAAAGTTTTATAACATCTCACACAATTATCTGAACATCGAGATTATTGCCAGAATTGATCGACTAATCACTTAAATAATATGAGCAATTTTAATGAATTACTGGCGAATTAATCATTTCTATAATAATAATAATAATAATGAACTAAACTTGATAGAACATCGGATTTCCACATGTATAACGTAATAAAGGCGACTCGTTATACGATAGGATCAACAGGCCGGAAGATATCGGGATTCCACCTTCTCGTCTCGGAGGGCAAGACAAACGTTTACGTTTCACGCTGGCCGCCCTTAATTGGCTCTACTTAATGACCGGCCGTCATCATCAGGCTCCGTGACTCACGACGCTTGCTCGAGCAGAATTCTAGCGTTACCCTCGTTTTACGCTTTACTGCGCGTTTATTTGAGATCCTTAGGAGATACACCCCAGATAACAAGGTGACGTCTTAATGACGTCCTAATAACGTCACGTTCTTACTTGGGAAGCTATTCGACGTCTGATACTCTGCAGCGGCTTCCGCGATGAATTTAGTTGATAATAATGTAAAATCGAAAGAAACTAATGCAGCTGTTAACTGATTACATCAATACAATTTTTAGCGTGATCACAACAAATAACATTGCAAACTCTATTGAACGTATCAGATCGAAAAGACAACAAAGACACAAGAAGACAAGTTTGGCTGGATTTTCTCGATGTGAATCTCATGAACTTCTATAAACGACTGCAGAAGAATCAAATATTACTTGCGAAATGTTCTGATTTGCATTCCGTGCAATTTTATAATCATAACAACCGTAATTATATCACACGGTGCTTATTATTTATAACACTTATATTCACTGACTTCTTTACATCGTATTCTTTACATCTTTCATTATTTATTCTAATCGTTATATTGATTGACAATATAAATCGCTTTACGGTGATGAAATCATTGGTCCGTAAGATTAGATTCGGAAGAGTCGTTTTTTAATCGCCTTAAGGATAGTTCATGGGAACTGCTTACTCCGTTTTTGCTCTTACTAGATATTCAATTGAAAAATAAGTTTTTCATGGGAACTGTTTACTCCGTTTTCGTTCTTATTAGATATTCAAGTAAAAAATAAGTTTTTCATGATCAATATCGGGAAAACGAACTTCTAGGTCGAGATGAAAGGGAGGCAACGTGCGCTGAATTAAAAAATAAGCTTTCCAAGATCAATATCGGGAAAACGAACTGATTCCAAGCCGAGATGAAAGACAGGGAAGGTGCGCCGAATTAAAAAATAAATATTTTCATAATCAAAGTCGGAGAAACGAACTTCCAGGCCGAGATAAAAGGGAGGGAAGGTGTGCCGAAGTAAAAAAGTTCTTTAAGATCAATAACGGGAAAGCAAACTGATTCCAAGCCGAGATGAAAGGGAGGGAAGGTGCGCCGAAATAAGTCCGACGACTGGAGGAGGATGAATCATCCCCGTAGGCGAATCGAGGCGATCAATATCAAAGATACAGCTGCCTGATAAGGTTGGTATTTGTCCGCGTGCAAGCTTGAATATTAACATGAGTATCGATCCCATATACTAAGAACAGGTGTAATAATCAATTATGCGACTGAAGAAACGAGCTTGACGATTGCTCGATGGAATCGAGCGAGCTGTTCGCGCAATGTGATGCATCGTTGTGTGTAGTGCTCGACATAAAAAATCTCAATCTTTTTAAGACTAAAGAAATGAGTAGCAACAAGTTAATGAAACGACAGTGAATGATTTCCTTCAAGCAGGCAGATTTCATTTGTCAGAACAGGATTTCTGTATGACGTAACTGAAAGTTCTTCCGTACAATCTTTATCACCTGGACGGCGTCGTCGCGTCTGCTTTTGTATCTTCCGTACACTTCCGGTTGCGACAGTGATTTCATTGTGCGGGATCCCGCTTGAAATCCCGTATGCCGAAATGGGAGCATACAGAGAGTTCCAAGTCACAATTGATCTTATCTTTGCATTGTTTCATCCAAGATCGATCCATGGATATGATATAAAAAATATGGACATACATTTAATGTAGACAGTAGGCTCTCACGTATCCAATTTTATTATTGCTTAGGATACTTATACACATTTAATAATTATCATTAATCGTTGTCACAGTCACAGTCGTGAACCGTCATCCCCACGATGAGTATGTCCTCGAACATGAAGTACTTCGCAAGGATGCAGTTGCTGAGGCGAAGAAACTCGAAATATATCCTGGTAAAAATGAATTTTTTTCTCCTCGAGTAATTTATTTCAAGTACTATAACAGAGATGAGGAAATTAAGTAGAAGTATGTCGGTAGAATTTTTCTCAGTGCTCGATATATATTATTCTATTTACACGAAGATAACACTGTCTCGCATTGAAGAGTGATCTTAAAAGTTTAGCATCTAAGAAAATAATCAATCGGCAACGAGCTTCATGCTCGGACATCAAAATTAAAGTTTACGTATTGCCTTAGAAATACAGGGTGTCTTTTAATAAGACTCAACCCCTTACAACAACATTGATGGCACGTGACCTTTTCCAATTTAGTCCGGATGCTAAAAGGGTCGCATTAACTCTTTGGACTTCTTGTCCGATTTCTACGGCCAGTCTATAAAGCTTCCTTATGACACACGAAATATATTTATCTTACCGCTGAGAATAGTTGCTTTGATCCATTTAACCAGCATCGTACGATTGACGTTTCAAACTTTTTCTTTTGTCAATCGCACTCCAGTCGGTATGGACAAGAAAGGTACGCATGAGTGATTCTGTCACAGAGAAGTCACGCTGCTCCGGGACCCGAATTCTGAGCATTGCATGCTATTTTAGTACCAGATGCAGATTTCCTTCACACATGTACTATTTCAATTTTATAGCCCGCATGCTCTTTCATCGTGCAAAAAATTTTGTTTAGTAAAATTACAGAGAGATTAGATTGATTTATAATAATTGAAGAATTGAACGAACTTGTGAAGTTCGATTACAATTATGTCTTTTTCGTTCAGATGGATAATTGCGTAGTTGCGCCCCGTCACGGCTTACTCAACAAGCTTTAAAGTTACTAAAAAAATTGGCGCGCTCACGCGGGGCTTCCCGCTGCGCGCGCCGGCAATCGTCATTAGTTCAAAGCGGCCAAATCCGATCAGGGAAGGGCATGGGTAGGAGGTATCCATCTGAACGAAAAAGACATAATTGTAATCGAACTTCACAAGTTCGTTCAATTCTTCAATTATGTTAATTTTCGTTCAGATGGATAATTGCGTAGATATTTAAAGCTACGATTTGGCCAAAGAGGCTACAAAGTAAGTGTTTGTGTGAATGCTCGTGAAGATTTTTTTTTTAAACGTGTTATTGTCAAGGATCATACATGAGAGCGATATAATAAGCATAGCGGGTTATGCATTAAGAATAACGGCTTGGAAAGAGGAATCCGGAATTAGCGGTCGTTTGTAGAAACGCGCAAAGACGTCAGAGGCTTTGCTCTAACCTGCGGTACGTCGGATTTCCTCGACACTGATACCGGCGCTCGCGGCGAAAGAGGTAGACGCATGGCGAGTGGAATGCGCCGAAAATATGGAGGTGTCTATCCCGCTAACTCCAGCGTCGCCTTGACCCACCGGCCTAATGTTTGAGACGAAACTGAAGTAAATGGCTTACGAAGGTTTATGAAAAGCGCATCACAGTCGTGACTGCGAGACTCACGTGTAAGCGTGAGGTAGTGTTTCACTAACGAGAGAATACAGAGTTCTGGTTTTTCTAAAAAGGGTTTGAAAGTGAGCAAGGGCTGAGATCTCCCGATCCCGGAAGTTTTCAGACGAGCTGGGATTCTAATGATCATTGAATCCAAGAACGATATATTCGAGCATTGAATAGCTGCAAGAGTCTGCATTCTTTGTGCAGTCGTGAGAGCAAGTAGGGTGACCAACTTTTTCGAAATGAGCTCAAGAGGGAGATTCTCGTGAGGATACAAGGTGGCCAGATAGGCAATGACTGGGGATGGGTCCCACGTAAAGTTATAGCACGGCATTTGTGGTTTGAGCGCCGCGACACCTCTAAAAAAATCTCTTAACCAACGGGTGTGATCCCACCTCGTCTGCGGAAATAAGGGAGATAGCCGAGCGGTAAGTGTTCAGGGTAGAATACGACCTTGTACTCGCGAGGCACGCAGAGAGGAAGTCCAAGAACGCCGGAATCGGTGGGGACAGGAGAGAGACGTTCCTTTCCCTGCAGAACTGCCACCACAATCGAAATGGCTTGGTGTGCTGGTTGACTGTGGATTCCGTGATCGAAGCTAGCGTCGTCTCGATAGCCGTTGGCAGTGTTCCTTTCTTCAGGAACGCCTGCCGGATAACCTCGCGGTCACCAGGGAAATTCTGGTCCACGTCGGGTAAAAGTCTCTGAAAGGAGAGGACAACATTTGAGGGTCAGGTTCAAAGTGAATGGGTTGACCGATAAGGAGCCGATTAAACAGAGGAAACCATGGTTGTGCCGGCCACCGTGGGACGACCAAGATTCCCTCTGCCCTGTCTGAGATAATCTTGCGTAGCACTCGCAGAACAAGGATAAATGGAGGAAATGCGTAAAAGTAAAATTGACTCCAGTCTAAGGAGAACGCGTCCACGGCGTGTGCCATCGGGTCAGGGAGCCAAGAGACAAAGCGAGGGCATTTCGCGTTAATTGAAGCAGCGAATAGGTCGATGTCAAAAGGACCGAAGGTGGAGTCTATTATGTTAAAATATCCTTGATCAAGAGTCCATTTCGAGTCTTCCGAAATTACACGAGATTCAGCATCCGCCTCTAGATTCAGAGTCGAAGGTATATATGCCGCGTAGATAAACAATTCACGGTCTGCACACCAACGCCAAATCGCGCGAGCGAGGGCGGATAAATGGGGAAACTTAATGGAACCTATACGATTAATGTAAGAGTGCGGTGGAATTGTCTACTCGTAACAGGATGTCACATCCATGCAGGTGAGACGCGAAACATTTGAGGTCGTGGAAGACTGCCAAGAGTTCCAAATAATTGATGTGATTTTGTTTGTCGCCCGTGGACCAAAACCCATGAGTTCGGGACTCTCCACAGACAGCGCCCCAACCGGTTAGGGATGCGTCCGTGAAGATTTCAGTTGCGAACTGTCCCGATCGAATATTGTTACACTGAGAAGTGTCAGAAAAAATCGCCTTCCACCATAGCAGATCCTCTTTGATCTCAGGTGGCAGGGTCATCCGGGCTGCGAAATTGTCGTTTGACCGAGAAAGGGCTAAAAACTTCTCCCTCTCCAACCGTTTGGTATATAGCATACCATATTTGACGGCCGGGCAGACCGAAACTAGAGAGCCGATAAAACTTGCGAGAAGTTGGATTGTACATGTCCTTTGGTTAAGTATCGTGAGTGTTTTGTGTAACAACTCAACCCGTTTTTCCGACGGGATGGAGACAGAGAAACTCTGTGTGTCGAAAGTAAATTCCAAGAACCTGCATGATCTAGCTGGTGTGAGTACACTCTTACGTTTGTTAATAACAAAGCCTAGCGCTGATAGGAGGCTAAGCGTTGTGGAGACGTTTGCTATGCATTGGCCATAGGATTGTGCGATAAGAAGGAAGTCGTCCAGATAGACAACTGAGAGGAATCCTCTCTCCCTGAGCGAATGTACTACGGGTTTCAGAAGTTTGGTGAAAATGTATGGTGCCAACGCGAGGCCAAAGGGCAGAGCTGTGAATTGGAAAAGCTGATTGCGAAAGCGAAAACGTAAATATTTTCTGTTCTCAGGATGAATGAACAGGAGCAGGTATGCATCTTCCAAGTCAATGGACGCGAGAAAGTCGCCCGGAGAGATCAGACGGATCACCGTCTTCCATTCCTCCATTTTAAAGTAAGGAGCGAGAATAAACTTGTTAAGGGATTTTAGGTTCAGGATAAATCTCCAACCTCCCGAGGATTTTTCCCTCACAAAGAAGGGGGATACGAATTGGTCCTCGCAGTCGGATGCTAGCTCGATGGCCCCTGTCTTGCAGAGTTTGTCGATTTCCTGTCCGCAAAGTTCCTGTTCTTTCGAAGATAAATGAACTATGGGTTCGTTGGGTTGACAAGGTGGCTGGCGCGTGAATGGTAACCTATAACCGGCTACGGCCTGCAGGATTACCGGGTCTGTGGTAATTTCCTTCCACTTGGGAAGGAAGAAAGCCAACCTGCCCGCAATATTTACCTAATTCCCCGTTAGCGTCTCCTCGATCGGGATCTGGCGCGATATGGCGCTCGGCGATTGTTCGACGGAGCCCCTGACCTCCGTGTCGCCGAAGTTCTCGTCGTTGCAGGAGCCCTGGAGTTTCCCGTCGATGCTGTAGGGGGAGCCACGTGCAGCTGGGGCTTTATGGGCTGCTGCACTTTGCGAGACACCAACAATGGTGCCTTAACCAAGTCTTTGGCGGACTTCGCCATCGTAGTGGCCTTCTTGAGTTCCTCGCCGAACGATGTTCCGAAAAGGCATTCATCCGGAGGAATGTTTTCTGCCGTATTCTTCGCGAGAATATTGAGTGTGGGCACTATCTGCGCCCGTCGGGATATGAAGAGACGATAAAAGAGGTCTGCTAAGATTTTTGCGCCCTCGTTGATTTTCAGCACAGCTGAGCGTGCCTCGGGAACGAGCGATCGTTGGATGTCAGGCTTCAGAAGCTCAGACATTGCCTCGCCGAGAGCACACAGGGCTATTCCGGCTTGGTCCTGATCTTTGCTGTTGTACTCGTCTCGCTTGCTGAGTTGGACTTTAGCCCAGATTTGAGTTCAGGATTCAGCTTAGGGGCTCGAAGAAAGGCTAGTGTTTCCGGTGGCGAATATTTCTTGAGCAGAGGGTCGCGTTGTTCTGGAGGAAGACCCTTTTGCGCTAGAGTACGCCATTGGTCTGAAACCAGTTCGTTCCAGGGTGACACCTCCACTGTGTGCAGCGCGGAAGCGAATAGCTCCCGTGTAAGAGGGTCGTCGTCCACCGGGGCGGTTGCAGGTGAGAGGGTATCCGCCGTTATGACCTCCGTAACAGGAGGTGTCTCAAAAGATACATTACCTCTGCTCGTGGAACCTAAAAGACATGGGGGGTTATTACCTGAGAGGCTGTGTCGATTTTTCCGCCTATATTCCGCAAATATAGGTCCAGAAAGCACGTACACACCTGAATTACCAGTGATTGGCCTTTCCTGTCTCGCAGGCACTGCCAGAGAAGGTCCACTCGGGACAGAATGATACGAGCTAGAAGCGTTTCCCGGCGGAGAATCCGTGTCGGGCGTCGCTTCCCGTTGTATTCCGAGGTTCTCGTGTTTACTCGAGGAGTCGGACAAGGGAGCGGAAGGAGATGGAGATCTGGGCGCCATAACCTCTGAATGGTGAAGTACATCGAGCAGGCGGACCAGCTTGTCTTCGAGGCCCGCGAGGCAGTCCCTGGAAGATGACCTGCGTCGCTTGCGCGATTTATGGGATGATTTGCCCATTCTCACCGAAGGATGATGCTAAATTCGTCGAAAATGTTCACGAGGCTGTTCACGAAACTGTTGAGAGAAGCAGCAACAAGAACACAATGACGATCGCCGGCGCGCGCAGCGGGAAGCCCCGCGTGAGCGCGCCAATTTTTCTAGTAACTTTAAAGCTTGTTGAGTAAGCCGCGACGGAGCGCGACTACGCAATTATCCATCTGAACGAAAATTAACTTAATTCGCCAACTAACTCAGTTCTTAGAGCAACCTTTGCTTAACTATAGATATCAAAGTAACTTTTTCAATTATTTTTTGAATCATTTCTTAAAGTAAATTGTTATATAATTTCATGCATCATTTCTGCATACTTACTTCAAGGCCAGAATTAGCATTGTTAATTATCAACTATCAAGCATGATGGATCGAAATAAAAAATTAAATTTTATTTACTTTTTATCGTTAATGCTAAATTGCAAATTCAATTTTCCAGCTTTTTGCAACGATTTTTCTCATGTGCTACATCGTGCTTTTTCACGTTTCTTTTTCCTGTAGTACGAGGTAGTTATGCATGTATGAATGTCACGCAGTTATATTATATCGTATGTGAAAGAAAGAAGGTACATAGATGTCTCTGATTAACGCGTCGACGGCGAACCGATACCGGCAAACACCCCGGTTGTCACTCTCCTTCGGACGGTGAAGCAAACAGGACGAAATTGTGATCACTGAGAGTCAATCTGAATAAAGTATAGTGTGTTAGACAGTTATATCGAATCGAGTAAAAAAGTATCCTCGGATCCCGCTCAATCCTGCCCAGCTTGGCATCTTGAACACTTTACCCTTTTTTACAACCTCAGAAGTGGGATATTGAAATTGAGTTTTTGGAGTCCGAGGAGCGGAAAGTCGGAGCGGAACGTGAACGAGCAACAACGGTTCGTGCGGTCACGAGCGTATGAAGACGTGTGCGCAAACGAGCATGGAACGAGCAAGGCTCGACCAACTTTCGTTGGAAGAATTACGAGCGGAGGCCGCCCGATATGGTTTGAGAACCACGGGCGATAAGAACAACTTGGTTGATGCAATTATGACGCATCTGGAGCGTAATAGTCCGGCGGAAGAATTGCAGGGGCTACCGGTCCAGCCTGAAAACGTAGTGTCGGAGACGGCAGGTGGCTCAGGACGGCGAGAGGTACAACAACAACAGGAATCCACTCTGTTGATGGCACAGATGGTGACGACCATGAACGGTCTCCTGCGTCGGCAGGAGGAGGAACGGATGGAGCAACGAAGGTTTTTCCAGCAGCAGCAGGATCAAATGGCACGGCTGGTAAATGCGCTGGCTGCTCCAGGACGGAATGTGCCAGTCGTGGAGAACCTGGGTGTTCTAGGCGGGTCGTCTGGCTCTACATCGAGGTAAAGTCCAGTGGACGGGAGCCGTCGGTCGACGGAAGGATGGATGTCGGGTGGAGCGATTCAAGCGTTGGCGATGCAGATTCTCGAGTTTTCGGGATCAGAAGATGAGAACGTGACGGTGTGGATCCAGCGAGTGGACAAGGTGGCGGAGATACACAATACATCGGACGGGGTCTTGCTGTTGGCGGCCACGAGTCGGCTGACTAAGTCAGCTAGGCGTTGGTATGATTCGCAAAGCGGTGCGGTAATTGAGTCATGGCGTAGCGTGCGGTCGGAAATAGTCAAAATTTTTGATCGGAAAATTCCATTTTTTAAGATGATGCAAAAGATTGAGGCGCGCAAGTGGTTGTCGAGTAAAGAATCGTTTGACGAGTATGCGATCGACAAGTTGGCGCTTATGCATCGCGTTGGTATTTCGGAAGCTGATAAGATTCAATTGTTAATAAGCGGCGTCGCGCAAAACACGATCCGAGCGGTAGCGTCATCGGTTTCGGAGGAAACAGTAGATGCGTTTCTAAGTCAGATGCGGAAAATTACTCAAGGGGTAATCGAACAAGATAAAAAAGTACCACTAGCTAGTTCGGCGGCGAAGCCGAGAGACGGTCAGTCAGGTCAGTGCCGGAATTGTGGCAAAAAAGGTCACGATTTCCGCGAGTGTAAAGGACAGGTGAATTGTTTTTATTGTAAACAGATAGGCCACCGCTCGTACGATTGCCCTCAGCTTAAACAAAAGAGAGATGGAACACCGGCAGCGAGGCCACTGGCAGCGACAACGGTGGCGGAAGCGAGCGCGGCTGATGATCATCAGGAACCCGAAATGGTGGCGGCAGTCCGAGAAGAGCGAAGCCGCCTGGTCGTCAGTAAACCGTCTGTAAAAATCTGTAACATAGGCGGTAAGGAGTGCTCGTTAAATGCGTTGATAGATATGGGTAGTCCGATTTCGTTAGTGAAGATAAATGTGTATAATGAGTTTTTGAGACAGCATAGAGATTTGTTAAAGAGTCCTGAGAAAAATTTTAATTGTATAATTGGTCAGAAATTAAATATTTTAGGCGTGATCACGGTAAATATAACGTTACAATCATTAGCGGATTCGAATTTTGTTGTTGATTTACACGTCTTGAACGATAGTTCCTTTCAAGGAGACATAATTCTAGGCTGCGAGTTTTTGCGTAAGCAACAGCTTTCATTCCTATACGAGCCATTGAATCAAGGTGAGGATAATGTAAACTTGTTTTCGGTCCTACCTCTGAACGCGGATGAAGATACCTCGAATAATAAGTCGCTCGAACAAATATTAGAAGACGCCACAACAGATTATCCGGACGAATATAAGAGACGGTTAAGAGATTTAATTTTGGAAATAGAAAGCAGAGATATCGTACCCGCTAATGATAATTATGCGGTTCAAGTGCATTTGAAGGATACGTCAATTTATGCGTATGCACCTAGACGATTCGCGCACGTTGAACGCTTGCAGTTGAGAGTGATAACGGATGACTTATTAAAGCGAAAGATTATTAGGCCTAGTATATCACCGTATTGCGCGAGAGTAGTGCCGGTTAAGAAACGCAATGGACAAATGCGTATGTGTATAGATCTTCGACCCTTAAATAGTCGAGTTGTGAAACAAAAATATCCGTTCCCGGTGATTGAGGAGTGCATATCACGGTTAAGTACAAAAGTAGTTTTTACAATATTAGATTTGCGAGATAGCTTCTATCAAATTACCGTGCATGAGGATTCAGCTAAATATTTTGCGTTCGCAACACCGGACGGACAATTTGAGTTCATAAAATTACCTTTTGGATACTGCGAGTCGCCCGCAGAGTTTCAGAAGCGGATTATTAAGATTCTGGAAGCTTTGATACGGGCGGATAAGGTGATTCCCTATGTCGATGATCTAATGATAGCGACGAAGTCTGTAGAACAAAATTTAGAAGTTTTGTATGAAGTATTAACGGAGTTAAAGAAATATGGTTTCGAGCTTAATTATCGAAAATGTGAATTTTTAAAGAAGAAAATAGTATTTCTGGGATACCTAGTTTCAGTAGAAGGGATTACTTTAAGTTCGAGACATACGGAAGCAATTAGTAGTTATAAACAACCGCGGAATAAGAAAGAACTACAACGATTTTTAGGACTTACAAACTATTTCCGCAAATTCATAAAAGAGTATGCAATGAAGATTCGGCCGTTACAAAATTTGATGAAAGGTACAGTGGAATATAAGTTTGATGATTCTTGTATTAAAGCTTTTGAAAATATCAAGGGGAAGCTCGTCTCATCTCCAGTATTGAGCTTGTATAATCCGGCTGCAGAGACTCAATTACATACAGATGCATGAAGTGCGGGGATTGGCGCGATTTTATTACAAAAACGTAACGATGGATTATAGGCGTCTGTCGCGTATTACAGTCAGGTAACAAATTCTGCTGAAAATAAGTACCACAGTTACGAGCTAGAAATGTTGGCAATTGTTCGCGCGGTAGAAAGATTTCACATATATCTCTACGGGTTAAAGTTTACTATCGTGACGGATTGTAGTGCGGTTGTGTATGCGGTTAAAAAGGCTAACTTGAATCCACGGATTGCGAGGTGGACGTTAGCACTACAACAATACGATTTTGATGTTACTCACCGATCCGGTACACGAATGGCTCACGTGGATGCCCTTAGCAGAAACGTGGCCTATGTTAACGAACTGCCACTGGAGCGAAGGTTAGAACTCCATCAGTTAGCGGATCCTAAGATCCTAGAAATCAGTAGAGAATTAGAGATAAAAGACAGTGATAAATTTTCATTAATTAACGGATTAGTATATAGGAAAGATTGTGATCAATGTAAATTCGTGGTACCTGATTCAATGGTAATAAATATTTTGAGGGCGCACCATGATGACGTCGCTCACCTAGGTTTTGAGACAACATATCAGAGCATTAGTCAGCATTATTGGTTTCCTACCATACGGAAACGGGTACACGAATACATAGAAAATTGTCTCACATGCTTGATGGCAAATAACTCACCGCACAGTAGGGAAAGCGAAACGCAATTATTTCCGTTGCCGAAAGCGCCTCTAGAAATCATACACATCGATCATTTCGGCCCGTTGTAGGAGTCGTGCGACAATTATAAATATATATTGGTAGTAGTGGACGCTTTTTCAAGGTTCACATGGTTGTTTCCAACAAAATCAACGGGAACGAAAGAAGTAATGAATTACCTGGATAAATTGTTCGACACTTTCGGCAGGCCGTGTGAAATTGTATCGGATAGAGGCACGGCGTTCACAGCGAGAGATTTTAATGATTTCGTTAGAGAGCGGAATATAAAACATCGGTTGATAGCCGTCGCGTCGCCATGGGCGAATGGAATGGCTGAGCGGATTAATCGGTTCTTAAAGTCGGCGTTGACTAAATTGATCAGTGCGCCAGCGGAATGGAAGAACATGCTAGGGAAAATGCAATATATATTAAACAATACTTACCATTCAGTAGTTAAGGCCAGTCCAGCTAAGGTAGTATTCGGCGTTGACCAGAAGAACCACGGTGACTCGTCATTTGCCCGGTTTACGAAGGCTCTTACCGATATCGACGTAGATTTAGAAACCGAACGAGTGAGAAGCCGGGATACTGTGTTGCGTGCGACCGATCTAGTCAGGAATTATAATAAATCTTATAAAGATGCGGCGAGTAAGAAACCGTAGCGATATAGTGTCGGTGATTATGTGTTAGTGCGCGCCATGCAGAGTAAAGTGGGTGTGAGTGGCAAGTTGAAACCGAAGTATAAAGGCTCTTACCGTATTGCGAAGAGCCTCGGTAGCAATCGGCACGTGGTGCGTGACATTGCGGGTTTCAACCACACGCCAAGACCGTTTAATACTGTATTGTCATCCGATAAATTGAAACCGTGGATCAACCTGGGTAAACCCGCGGATGAATAGAAAAGTATACGTTGCTACGTACCTGAGTTGATTGGCGTGGAGCACAACAGCGAATAATAACACTCACTCACTTCATGGTATTAAATTGTAGTTGTTGTATCGTGCATCGTCGCACCAATGTATCGTAATTCGCGCGAGAAATACACCTATGTATAGTTATAAAGTAAAATATAGATAACTTCGAGACGAAATTGTAGTCAGGATGGTCGAACTGAAAGAAAGAAGGTACATGGATGTCTCTGATTAACGCGTCGACGGCAAACCGATACCGGCAAACACCCCGGTCGTCACTCTCCTTCGGACGGTGAAGCAAACAGGACGAAATTGTGATCACTAAGAGTCAATCTGAATAAAGTATAGTGTGTTAGACAGTTATATCGAATCGAGTAAAAAAGTATCCTCGGATCCCGCTCAATCCTGCCCAGCTTGGCATCCTGAACACTTTACCCTTTTTTACATATGACACCTGACGACGTCGCTTGAATCAACGATTAGGCAAAACGAACACGTCCACGCGGTTCTTCTTACGATATGGATTCGAACCGAGGAAGACTGAGAAAGTGAACGGTTAACGTCTGATATCATTTGCGGCAAATGGAAACTGTCGATCCGCATTTTTATAATTTAATCGATTAGTCGCATCTCGGTCAATGTCATCCCAGTGATGCCAGAAATGGGATGCGATAGTATACGGTGGCATTGGGTGGGGGATGGAGTGGGGATGGTTTCGCCACGCACCGACATTACACATAGATAGTGTACGACGTGAAACTATCCCCACTCCATCCCCCACCCTGTCATCCTTCGATTCGATCAATTTTATTAACGAAGACTCCATCAAGCGTCACATCAGCGGATATGGTACACCTGTTGCTCATCGCGATTTTAGATTCAGCACAGACTTCGATCTCCGAAGGCGAGACTTGTGCGATTGCACATCTTGTATACGACGCGTTTCGCGATCGGTGCTGATACTATCTATGGTGCTATCGTTGCTATCATCGCACGCAGATAACCCGCTTGCATCCGCGAGCGTCCGCGACACGATTTCAGGGAGGATTATGTAAGAAAGCCTCGAGATGGTTAATTAACCCATTAACGCCCAACAAGCTCGAATTCTTTGCTCATTTTCCAGCCTCAGTGTCGGAAAGAATCACGAAGCACATTTTTACCAAAACAATGATTCTTACTATTTTTGGGTGTGCTCTTTCGAATTCCGAGATCAAAATTGAGCCTCCGTGCCTCAGAAAACAAATATGGCGTATTAAAAATAAAACAACACCAAAAAATTGAAGACTTTTTTTCTAAATGTTTTTTCTTGTACAGAAAAAGGGTTGCAATCCACTTCTAAATTCAACTATCGGTGCATAAAATAGTTGAACTTTAATGACGATTTTTTTTGTTTTTCGAAAAATCGCGATTGTTCTAAAATGACGTTTATATGAGGAAATTTTCGAAAAATACTGATTTATTGTAAATAATCTAATAAAGTTCGAAATATCGAGGTTTCTGACACTTGAAACGTTACCAATTGTTGAGCTCATTACCGTAGATCATGTTTCAACGTAATTTGGAACTTCAAAGATGGCGGATCCAAGATGTCCGCCAAAATATTTCAAAAATAATCAGTTTTTTTGTTATTACTCCCTTCTGGAACTTCAATCCGGTAGAATTCATACTATTGTAGGTGTTTTTGACATTGCTGATTACGAATATCAAGTTAGATTTGCAAAATCAGTTTGTTTAAACAAAATTGTTTAAACAATTTACTGCAAAATTGTATTTTTTCTAAACTTTTATGCCAAAATCTTATTCTACGGAAAAAAATACGTCAGAAATATGCTCTAGTTCTTCCAATATATTTTCGATGAAGCTGTAAATTGACGAGAAATAGCGGAGAAAAAAGTGTTCATGCACAGGTGAAAAATTTGTGTTAAATTTAACAGATATCACATGTCCCAAACGGTCCACATAAATTTTTGTGTTAATTTAACATAATATGGATATGTTAAATGGTGACACTAATATTATGTTAATATTTTAACCCAAAATGAATGCAAACTGCGAAGTAATTTGAAATAAATTTTATGTAAAATCAACATATTTTTCATGATAAAATTAACTCGAAAAAAAAGTTATTTTTACATACATCTTTACTCTCAACATAGTTTTCTGTAAATTTTAACAGATAAAACTTGTCACTAATAATACGGAACATATCTATTGTGTAAAATTAAAAATAGGTGCACAATGTGTAAGTTTTACACTTTTTTTTAGTTGTATAAAAATTTACACTTGAATTGAATTAACACAACAGCAACATGTTAAATTAACACATGAATGTGTTAAATATTTAACACAAAAATGATAACCGGCATATTTTTTAACAAGAAAACAAATTTTCCAACTGTGTACTTCCATGTGATATGCCAAAAAATACGTAATGAGAGCAGGTTTTACAAGTAATTTCAAAAATGTAACACGTTTCCGACGTATTTTTTTCCGTAGAATAAGATTTTGGCATAAAAGTTTAGAAAAAATACAATTTTGCAGTAAATTGTTTAAACAATTTTGTTTAAACAAACTGATTTTGCAAATCTAACTTGATATTCGTAATCAGCAATGTCAAAAACACCTACAATAGTATGAATTCTACCGGATTGAAGTTCCAGAAGGGAGTAATAACAAAAAAACTGATTATTTTTGAAATATTTTGGCGGACATCTTGGATCCGCCATCTTTGAAGTTCCAAATTACGTTGAAACATGATCTACGGTAATGAGCTCAACAATTGGTAACGTTTCAAGTGTCAGAAACCTCGATATTTCGAACTTTATTAGATTATTTACAATAAATCAGTATTTTTCGAAAATTTCCTCATATAAACGTCATTTTAGAACAATCGCGATTTTTCGAAAAACAAAAAAAATCGTCATTAAAGTTCAACTATTTTATGCACCGATAGTTGAATTTAGAAGTGGATTGCAACCCTTTTTCTGTACAAGAAAAAACATTTAGAAAAAAAGTCTTCAATTTTTTGGTGTTGTTTTATTTTTAATACGCCATATTTGTTTTCTGAGGCACGGAGGCTCAATTTTGATCTCGGAATTCGAAAGAGCACACCCAAAAATAGTAAGAATCATTGTTTTGGTAAAAATGTGCTTCGTGATTCTTTCCGACACTGAGGCTGGAAAATGAGCAAAGAATTCGAGCTTGTTGGGCGTTAATGGGTTAACGTGAATCAGAGACGCGGATTCGACGCAATTGTCATGTATTTCAATCGCGGTTGATAGCGTAGAGAGTAAAGTAATAAGTATGATCCTTAATTAATAAGCGGTTGAAGTTCTTGTATATCCGAGAAACGGTGCTCCATTCGTGTCCCTTACGTTGCTCATCCTGCAACATACATAAGAGTACTGTACCGAAATAACTTTTTTTCCAGCTTGATCTCTTTAGCTGCACGCGTAATCTGTTACTTTTTTATTTGTAATTAATTGTCTGTTCCGGTCGCAGGATGCAAGCCTTGCATCAGTTCCGAGATGACTTATTGCAAGAATGGAAGCGTCATCAATGATCGCTGCTACTGCGACAGCGGGTATAACAGTGATTCAACAAATATCTTTTATGTAAGCTGCGATATGCGCTCTCTCTCTCTCGCTCTAATTTTTTCTTTTTTGATATCTTGTATATATTCTTTACAAACAATTCTACGTTTTAGATGAGTCAAGCAAGGTGCGTGCAAGTTGCTGCAGCTTATTGTATGAAGTGTTGCTGAAGCGGTGCGCTGTTATTTAGCAATAATGAGTCGATCGAAATCGGCTCAGCCTTCGTCGGCGACGGAAGTTGCATTTTCCGCTCTCGTCCTTCGTTTGTTCACAGAGCGACAAGTCGTACGTCGGCGAATTCGTGCGTGAACGATCGGCCGTGACGAGCGTGCGAGTGTTGTGCAACACGCTGCTTCACGGGGATTTAGAGCAGCGGCAATGATAGCGCGCGCGAGCGATTTGCTGCAATTCCGTGATTTGCACAATGGTATCGCGAATTGTGCACGGTTCCACGTAACCGCAATTATTTTTAGTTGATGTGTTACGTGCCGTTACAGACACGAACCGCGTAAAAAGGTTTGAACCCTCGGGAGACCGTGGAAACGATGAAGTTCTATTGTCCATGTTACAAATATCTCTTCGATTGTTTCAGAGATTTTACCTTTGCTTAGAAGACTGAAAGAAAGTCGAGAATTATGTATAAATCATTAAAATCTAACTGTAAAATGTTTCTAGTTTTGCTTCATTTTGGATAGATAAATTTCGGCACACGATGGAAGTCATTTAATGAAGTTATTTTCATGCGTGAGAAGAGACTGGCTTCCTCCAGCGGAACGGAAGGGCAGTCACCTGTTCAGTAAATCATCGCCCGTCGTAATAAATTATCTTAACGCTCCACGCGTTAATGTGCGAGCAGGAGCCACCGAGTGATTCACTTGTGTGATTCGTCGAGCAGATTATTTGAGCATTCCATGAGCTTCTCGAACTCCTTGCAGAACTATTATTCATCAATCTACTAGATACTTTCTGTTAAGGTTCAAAGGTGATTTCTATCGTAGACGTAAATATAAACTGAACCGGATCAACTTCAAAATAAATATGTCTTTTCATCACATGTATCAATCCGATATTTTCTGTTAAGGTTCAAAGGTGATTTCTATCGTAGATATAAATGTTATCGAATCGAATCATCTTCAAAATAACTAAATGTGTTTTTTTCATCAACATGTATATAAATAGTAAGGATTATTCATCTTGCTGACTTTTCGAAAATTGCGCTTTATGTTCTTCTATGTATAATTGATCATATCATTGAAATATAAGAAAAATAGGTATTTGACTCTAGAATAGAGGATACTGGTAGCGAATGCCGACCATTTGTATTATCGCTCACTCCTTATTCAAGGCATCGAGTCCGTCGTCATTGCTGGCGCACGAAGATGCATTGCTGCACGCGGCCACGCATGTGGAATACCGAAATCTCGAATCACCTTTCGATCACGTCTTCGTGAGTCACCGGTTCGTTCATTCTAATCGTTAATAGCGATTGAGAACCAGTCATATCCTCCTCCTCGAGACTGATTTCCATCATTGTCCGCTTTTTGTGCATCTCTCAAAAACTCCAAATCGCCAAACGTTCAAGCTGCTCGTTCTAGTTGCATCGCTGTCTCCGGAACTGATAGTGCATCCGGAAACCGTCGCTATCTCGCTACGTTAGACAGATTAATCGTCAACCCACGTACGAAACTGGTTAATTACTGCTACGTCGGACGATATGTAGCATTCTAAAAATTAGCGAAGTTTGTTTTGGTAAAATTTGCTGCAATTGTACTACTCAAACGTAATTAATCAATTAATTACTTCAATATTGAATTAAAAGATTGAGAGAGAAACAACAGCGATTTATATTAAGAATAATTCTGAAAATTTGTAAAAAATAGTAATTTCAATTTGTATGAAAAGGCTGACGCGAAATCGTCTACGTTCTTAATTAATATGTACATATACAGGGTGGTTCACTTAAATCGATCATCTTAGATATTTCACTTGTTTTTGATGATACGAAAAAATGTCTAAGGAAAAAGTTGCACCGTTCGAAGGGGCTATCATGATGACAGAACAACAATTTTTTCAAGGCTATTTTTTTCGGAGATTCAAAGGTCAAGATAATTTTTTTAAATGGAACTACATATTTTTATTTGCGCAATTTTATAGCCAACATCGAGAGGAGTTCAGCGACCTATGACAACATGACCTTTAAATGATCTTGAACGCGGGAAACAGAAAAATCAAACTTTATGCTCTTCAACACAAAAATTTATTTAAGGAGGTGTTCGAAATGATGTCCTCCGACTTCAATACATTTTGTAATACGATGCACAAATGATACTCTTACCCTTTCTATCATTTCTGAATTTATACTAGTACATGCATTCAAAATGCGCTCTCTTTATGTTCTCTTGTGTAGTTGGTACATCATTGTAAACAGTGTTCTTTAACATTCCCCACAAAAAAGTCTAAAGGATTCAAATCAGGAGAACGTGCTGGCCAACTGATATGTCCTCCTCTTCCTATCCAGCGTTCCGGAAACATTTCGTGTAAAACTGTACGTGCAACACGTCGTTATGAGCCGGACAACCATCATGCTGATACCACATTTGTAAACGAGTTTCTAACGGCACCTCTTCCAATAAGTTTGATAATTGTTGGGACAAAAAATCAGCATATTTTTGCCTATTTAATGTACCATCAATAAAGAAAGGGCCAATGATTCGATTGTGTAAAACACCACACCATACATTAAGACCATGGACGTTAACGTTCTACTTGTCGAAGCCACCTTGGATTTTCAACGGACCAATAGTGCATATTTCTTCTATTTACTTGTCCATGGTTAGTGAAAGTTGATTCATCGGTAAACAATATTCTATTGAAGAAGAATTCATTGACCTCCAACTGTTGTAGCGCCCATTGACAAAATTCTATTCGATTAATAAAATCATTTCCATGAAGTTCTTGATGCAATGCAATGTGATATGGATGAAATGAGTGGCGTTTAAAAATGCGTAAAACACTTGTCTTGGAAATACCAGTATTTCTTTGTATTTGTCGAGAACTGGTATGTGGATTATTTGCCACTGCAGCCAAAACAGTAACTTCTGCTGGTTCATTAGTTTGCAAACGAGGTCGCATTTTTTTACGTGAACAAACACTTCCAGTTTCACGAAATGTTTTAATAAGACGGTCAAAAGCAGCGCGAGATAGTAAACGCTTTTCAGGGTATCTTTAGCCGTACATTCTCTGCGCCTCTGTAGAGCTTCTTCCGCTTTCACCGTAAATAAGAAACATTTCTATTCTTTCCTCTTTCGTATAATCAGTCATATTTAAACTCTGAGATCGAGAAGCTCAGGAAATGAACTGAACTGCGAAAGCATTTCACAATCATAAATATTTACATACACATACACACACGCACACAATCCATGTATGGAATTATTTCAATCTTACATTCCATTGAATTCCAGAACATGAGAGTGTTTACCGATGAATCAATGTTCACTAACCATGGACAAGTAAATAGAAGAAATATGAACTATTGGACCGTCGAAAATCTAAGGTGGCTTCGATGAGTAGAACGTCCATGGAGCCTTAGAAAATGTATTGAAGTCGGAGGACATCATTTCGAACACCTCCTTAAATAAATTTTTGTGTTGAAGAGTATAAAGTTTGATTTTTCTGTTTCCCGCGTTTAAGATCATTTAAAGGTCATGTTGTCATAGGTCGCTGAACTCCTCTCGATGGTGGCTATAAAATTGCGCAAATAAAAATATGTAGTTCCATTTAAAAAAATTATCTTGACCTTTGAATCTCCGAAAAAAATAGCCTTGAAAAAATTGTTGTTCTGTCATCATGATAGCCCCTTCGAACGGTGCAACTTTTTCCTTAGACATTTTTTCGTATCATCAAAAACAAGTGAAATATCTAAGATGATCGATTTAAGTGGACCACCCTGTATAGTAGAAAATGCATATACATATCTTAGAATCTTTATGATTCGAATTTCCTTAATAATGATGAATTGCTCGTTTGATGTCCTATTCACGGATTCATTTGTCTATTGTTTCAGATATCTTTCTCTTCGTCGAGCACACTTGTCGTGTGGGACCGGAGGAATGCAAAGTGCAGGCTGGAAACTGCGCGGAATATACGAGACTGAGGGAATGCTGTTGCCACTCGTACCTGGCCTCCGTCTGTAAGTACCATGCGGGAAAATCAATACTCAAATGTACAAAAAGTACACAAGTCGTAATCATTCGATCCATGTTAGGAATTACAAACCTTTTTTATCGCGCGCGGTGTCGACTTTTTAATTGAATCCGGCGATGATCGCGTTGCGACTTCGCAATATCCTATGGCCATATAATTATTTTTATCATTATTCATTATCATTATTACATACATTGTTTTAGTCATTATTTTAATATTGCAATTATTTGTAATCAATGACGATTTCTTTTTACAGAGAAGCATTTGGCAACCGGTGTGGGATCGCGTACCAGCACAAATTTTACCAAGTTCCTGACAATCTTAACAGTGTTCAAATTACATCAGTCGTTGACCTAAAACTACACTTATGATATAAAATATTTTGTATATACTACCGATTATTTTAATAAATAATTTTTCCATCGATCGAATGGTACTTATACTGGCGACTTATGGCGTATCGACGAGAGTCTAATATTAGACTTAATTAAATTAGAAGAAAACGAATTTATAAGATCTTTTTATAATAATCTGTAAGATGAACGGATTTAACGAGAAAAATTTAATGATTTTATTATTTTATATACAGTTTTCTGAGGCATGTTTTTCAATAATAAGACAATTGCTATTTGTAATTATTAATTATGTATGCTTGCGATAAGATCTGTAAATATATTTGGCGCGAATCTTTATAATCTTAATTCTAAACTAGAAATTATCGTAATTACATGCAACTGATTTCTATCAAGTCTTATAAAATACGTTGCGAAATTTATTTAATTAAAACTATGCTCGTAGAGAAAAGACATGTAAAATTAAATGGTAGGAGATATGATATGATGGAAAGTAAGATTTGTTTGTGACACGCTATCTATTGTTCTAGACTTAATTGCATTACAACAGTATTTGTTGCAGTCCCGTGGAAAATAAGAGATATGTTTACGGAGGCCGAGATTCTTTTATTAAATCAGTTTTATTAAATCAGCCGAGATTTAGTTGCACATTTCGTTGTCAACTCCCACTGTTTCCCTCTTGCCACGCGTATCTTATTGTTAGGCAACGAGGTGCCAACGTTAATAATGTAGTGGCATGCATCTTGTTTATTAGCTTCCGGCACCTCGTTGCTAATTGTAAGATATGCGCGGCAAGAGGGGAACAGTGAGAATTATGCAACTAAATCCCGGCAATGTATTAAATAATCAATGTGATGAACTGCGGTGTAGAAATGCATTTAGAGAATGCAACAGTGATGACATAAATTACATTCCACGTGTAAATTATAAAATGCTTCAAACGTGAAATATATCTAATTTTTTTTATATGAAGAACTTCACGAACGCTGCGTCATTTAGGTAGAAACGATTTAAGTAGACAAGTAGGAAAATAATTCTCTTGGCTTTCTCATTATCACTTCGTTCTGACCTACATTTCTCAATTTGACGTGCACAGTCCGATTTTAATTTAGATTCCTCTGGATGACAGGTTTTCCCGTGATGTCAAACATGGCAATAAAAATAACAGAAAGTAAAGAAATTGTTCGAGATTCACTGACGACGCCCAGCGCTGAGCGCGAGAATCGTGCACTCGAGACTCGGAAGTCTTCGATAAGGATTTGACGGCAGGATTAGACACAACACACCAAAGAAAGTAAAGGTTGCGATTCAGTGAAATTGAATCTGTATTTGTCGTCTCAGTTTAATAGTGGTTAACGCAGAGAACCCGATTTAGTAAAACCAGGCGTCGATTTTTTCTTTTTTTTTTTCAAACAGAAATGTTATTGCGAAATAAAGAAAGAATATAAGCCAATCTTTACAGAGACTTATCCTTAATAAAATTTTATAACATTAATAAACATAAAAAAATGCGTAGTTAGAAATATTGTACTTAAATAAAAATATCTATGTAGACTACTGAGAGACCGAATGAGTTCTCCTCTTTACTCAAGATAAAGTTTCTTTTTGTGGTACGATCTTTTTTTCAAGATTTATGAATACATTATTTGTGAAATTTACAATTGTTTCGTGAATCCCAGATCAGCATCCGCGATGGCATTTTTTCTTTTTTTTCTCTCTATTTGCCGGCACATACGAAGAGAAGGATGATCGTTGACCAGTTACGAGTAACGGGCACATCGACCGCGTTCTACAACGAAGAAGAGATCCGTGATTAAAAGGTGTGTGGGTTTTATGAAAGAAATCGAAGCAAGAGTCGCGAGCGATCTCATTCCTCTGAAAAATCTCTGTCGTGTCGATAGCAAGTACGAGTCGTGTCGAGAGCAACTTCGAGTTTGGTGGATCTTGCAGCTAAAAATGTCGTTCCTAATAGTTTTACTTGGAATCGGTACTCTGTTACATTGCTGCTCAACCGGTGCTCATCAAGTAAGACAATTATTATATTACTGATATACCTTATTTGATGATTACATTATCGTGCACAAAACAGAGATTATTATTTTTTCTTGTCCTTTGTCGCTACAAATGAGAAAAATCTATAACAAAAAGATTTTGAAGAAACAGATGTTACTGTGAGCTTTAAGTAAACATTTTGTAATGGTAGGTAAAATGATTTGATGATAAAAATTATTTTTTTATAACAATGCAGATTGTAAACTTTTAATTTCAATTATAATAGATAAAATGAAATACAGTACTTTAGATATTTCTCACTTCTTTAGAGATATTTTATATTTTATTTACAATTTATAAAATAATATAAATAATCGAAAGAATATAAATGTTTTGTATAAAAATTATTTTATTATAGTAATATTATAGGTTACAATTTTTTAATTCTAAATATTGGATATATAACACAGGGTTTCCTTCGAAAGTTAACAAATATTATAACTTAAGAGTACATTTTCCTTTACAACGCTTAAAAATAGAAGGTTTTTCCGGAATTCTTTTTCTTAAACTGTAAACCTAATCGATATTTAATTTATATAGGCTTGTTTTATTAACATTTTACTACATTTATGATTTAAAAACAAAATTTATTAAAACATGCATTTATTAAAATTACTTGTCGCAAGTCGCCTCAGCTCTTGATAGCGATCATCTTAACTCGTCTCCAGGTGATCTGAAACAAAAAAACCAAAGTGATATATAATCTTCACACATGTGGCTATCGTATGAACTAGGATTATTTTATTACAGCTTGTACTTTTTTTGTTATTGTAAAAAATATGGCCAATTTTTGTCGAAAAATCGATATTTATTTTTCAGAACGATATTTTTTTAACTTCTAATTTTTCTTTTCGCTTTATTCTAGTTCATGCGATCTTCACATGTGTGAAGATTACATATATCACTTTGGTTTTTTTGTTTCAGATCATCTGGAGACGAGTTAGGATGGTCGCCATCAAGAGCTAAGGCGGCTCGCGACAAGGAATTTTATAGGCGCATGTTTTAATAATTTTGTTTTAAATCATAAATGTAGTAAAATGTTAATAAATCAAGCCTATATAAATTAAATATCGATTAGGTTTACAGTTTAAGAAACAAAATTCCGGAAAAACCTCCTATTTTTGAGTGCTGCAAAGGAAAATATAGCCTTAAGTAATGATATAGTTCAAGCCTGTCTAACCTGCAGTCCGCGGGCCGCTCGAGGCTTTTTCCCCTACTATGGAACTCAAGCTTGACTCCCCTCCCTCTTCCAGCCGACTCACAATCAGTGCTCGATGCTTGGTTTACGGGCCGCGCTGCGTTCCGTGATGCACTCGTGGTTTTTCCTCGTCGCTTGTTCTTAGTTCCTTTAGAGTTAGGAGCATCGTGCGTTGTCAGAAATATCACTTATTGCTATTCGTTATTAATTCGTATATTAATATTCGTATTCTTAACAACTCTTTTCTTCGCCAGTGATCAATCCAATACAAGAAATTATCATAATTCATTATCATAATTCCAGTCGATTTTTAAATTGTTACGATCACAATGGTTTTATATTGAATGTGAGCGATTGACAGAATTACACTTGAAAAGGACCACGATTGATGGTTGAAACGTTGTGATTTAAGTCATCTCAAATAAATTGCCAGAATTGTCGACTATTATTTCTTGTATTCGTATTCTTATTAGGACTATTATTATATTATATTAACTACTATATTGTATTATTATTATTATTATTACTATATTGTATTATTATTATTATTATTACTATATTGTATTATTATTATATTAACATTATAACATCATGTCGAAAAGAAAGCTTAACACATACAATCGTCAATTTCAACAAAGATGGAAAATTGATTTTTTTTTCTTAAGAGGTTAGGCCACCTTGAACGGATCAAAATTACTGTCATTTTCGGGAATTTTTTGAAGATATAACAAAATAAATACAAAATCGAACATGAGGCATTTATTAAGCAACTCTTGTAGAAAAGAGATTTTTTAAAATTTATCTTATAAAATGGCGGCGTTAGAGTCGAGACACTAGGAGCTCTTTTTGATCGACACTCTCTGCGGTGTTCAGTCTCACGACCACAGTATTGGACTTAATACAAAAAATAAAACATTTTTGCTATCTAGATACTAAAACCTAAAGAAATACATATGGATATCTAGAAATATGCATTTTTGTGGAAATAGTAAGCATTTAAACAAAAAGTTCATTTTCTTGCCCTAAAATTTTGTGCAAAATTGTTAATTGCAAAAAAAGTTTTTAATATATCGCAAAATCCATATGTACTTCTCTAGATTATCTGTAAAAGAAAGTTTCCTGAAAGTTTCAAGTAAATCGGTTAAAACTTGTAGGAGTTATGCTGAACACTGATTTCAAAATAGCTGTTTTGAAAAAAACGAATTTAAAGTTTTGCGTACTGATGATGATAAATAACTAATGATGACAAATACGATGTCATCTACAGATAGTCATTACCGAATTATAGCTACTATTACCTATATATATATATATATTTAAGGGGTTAGGCCACCTTGAAAAATATTTTTGGTCACTTTTTTTATTTGCTTAATCGATAGTTTGTAATCTTAAAAATTATATCCAATTGGTTTTAATACCGAACCATGTTTGTTTTTTAGTTTTGAATCGATTTAGTGAAGCGCGCCAGAGCGCGCCAAACGAGTGGCTAGAGCGATTACACGAGCGCCTGTCCTCCTAAACAAAGTAAAAGGTTTAAGACATATATATATATATATATATATATATATGTCTTAAACTTAAATATATATATGTCTTAAAATTTTTAAGATTACAAACTATCGATTAAGCAAATAAAAAAAGTGACCAAAAATATTTTTCAAGGTGGCCTAACCCCTTAAATACGGAAAATAAACCGCAGTGTTTAATATGCAACACTGTAATTTCCTCAATCAAATCTTTTAATATTTCTCGCCATTATAACACATATCATGCCAAAGATTACGAGTATTATGATGGAGACAGTAGAATACTAATTTTAAAAAGTCTCAAAATGCAACAACATACGCCAGAACATGTTAATAACAATCAATTTTCAACTAAAACCTTGCAACAACAATGCCTTGCAGCGTCTTATGCCGTATCTTTAGAAATTGCACGAACGAAAAAGTGCTTTTCAGATGGAGAACTTAT
Source organism: Ooceraea biroi (assembly GCF_003672135.1). Taxonomy (NCBI): domain Eukaryota; kingdom Metazoa; phylum Arthropoda; class Insecta; order Hymenoptera; family Formicidae; genus Ooceraea; species Ooceraea biroi. The sequence goes on from NC_039509.1 coordinate 8,215,988, forward strand.
TAAAAAATGTGCAGTTGAAATGGCTAGAGCTTTCAACAATACACATGCAATACAATTATTTGAACACGTATCGTTATCACACCAAACAGTTTCTCTTTGAATTAAGGAAATTGATATGGATATTAAACAAAAGTTAAAAAATTTATTGCAAACTTATCGATATTTTTCGCTATGCCTTGACGAAAACACTGATATTTCAGATGTTAGTCAATTATGTATATTTGTAAGATGTATCCAAAACGACTTTTCCATTAATGAAGAATTATTGTCATTAGTTTCATTACATGATACAACGAGAGGTATTGACATATTTAATGCTGTTTTTGAAAATGTTAATGAATTATGTAACGGTTTTGAAAAATGCATTGCTATTGTAACTGATGGAGCAAAGGCAATGGTAGGAACTGAAAATAGATTTTGTGGACAATTAAGAAAACATAATATTCATTGTCCAATGTTACATTGTATTATTCACCAAGAGGCATTATGTGGGAAAATTATAATGATGGCTACAGCAATGAAATTAGTCACAAAGATTACAAATTTAATTAGAGGCGGTAATAAGTCATTATCTCATCGCAAATTTCAAGCATTTTTGCAAGAAGTAAATGCTGCGTATGAAGATCTACCGTTGCATTGCGAGGTTCGCTAATTAAGTGCTGGTAAATGTTTGAATCGTTTCTTCGCTCTTAGGAAAGAAATACCTATATTTTTAAAAGATGAAGTTAAGAGCGATACCGATGATTTGGAAAAATTATTTCAAGATTCAAAATTTTTGAGCGAGCTTGCTTTTTTTGGTGATATTACACAACATTTGAATGAACTTAATTTGAAATTACAAATTCAAAAGCAAACTATCTCAAATTTAATGCACCACATAAATGGATTTCGGAATCGGTTAACTGTGTCTAAAATAGAATTAATGAAAGACGAATTAATTCACTTTCCTTGTTGTGAAGAATTGAAAAAAGATTTTCCTTCTATAAGTTTCTTCCATTTTTCGGATTTTATAAATAACATCATTAATAAGTTTAATGTACGTTTTACCGATTTTGACAAGTTAAAAAGTGATATTATTCTTTTTAACAGCCCCTTGACACTTGCAATTGATTAACAAAAAGTTGAATATCGATTAGAGTTGTGTGATCTACAAGCTGATCCTTTTCTAATAGAACGAACAGAAAGTGGATTAGAATTCTTTAAGCTTTTACCGGAGACCACTTATCCTAAATTAAGAGATTTCAGCCTTAAAATCTGTTGTGTTCGGTTCAACTTATCGTTGTGAGAGTGCGTTTTCAGTATGAAGCAAATAAAAAGTAAAAATCGTTCTTCGATGACTGATGCTGCACTGTCACATTTAATTCGAATTGCAACATCTGAAATCTCTGTCAATATTTCAACACTTGTTGATCGAACGATCAACCACAAGTTTCACATTAAACAAGATTGCATTGCAACTTCCTTTTCTTTATTAACTGAAATAGTCGTATGCCATCGCGAGACATCATCTGTGATGAATTGGGTTTTCGCTCCTGCTTATGCGTCAATAAGAACATATGACTTCACGCGTCGAAACTGTAGACGTAATGGTGGGGGAAGCCCGTTGCGGTAAGAATGGGATCGGTGGCTCTTTCGCTACTAGCGGGAATAAAAATCCCTGTGGGAGTGTCTTCCAGATGGGCACGAGAAAATAGCAGGTGATCATTTATTAGGGACAGAAAATTTACCATTGACGCCTTTGCCACAGAATGAAGTTTCAAAACAGTTCCAAGGGAATTATCCATTCGCACTAGGATACAGACCACAAAAGTAAGTAAATTTCTTGTAAATTTACTGACTCTGGTACAAGTTGTACATATACAAACGATATAGTTTGCAAAAACGTTATGCGATTTAGATTCATCACAAGTATCAAAATATCGAGAAGCTGTCGGCTTCAAAGGTATTTGCTGCGCGTAGAACGCGTGTAAAACTTTATTTTTGAACAAGGTTAAATTTGAAAGGTTCTTTGTCAAAATATTATAAATATTATTTTGAAATTTATTAATAATAAATTAAAATAATACATGCGTGTGAATTATCAGTAAGTTTTCTATTTTTGTTACAGGTGTCCTTTGTGCGACAGTTTGGTTTATCCCTATTGCGGAGAGAAATTGTTGCACGATGCTTGCTGTTGCACAGAGTCTCATCACGATTTACCTTACCAATGCAGATTGGCAGACTGCCGATTTCTGCACGCCAGAACCTGCAGGGAACACCGATTGATCGCCAATTGCTGTTGCAGCGTAGAGTGGGTAAAAGGAGAGTGTCGCCAATTAACCGGAAGTCACCATTGTCAGACAAAGTAAAACGATATTAAAACGTCACTACTACTTTAAATGTACACTTTCACAACTACGTTCACCTAATACCTATTGACGGCTAACCGGAAATTGTCTGTAAATGGCGGAGCCAATCAGCATTAGGCATGTATATTGGCGATACTCTTCTTTTACCCACTCTATTGCAGCGACGATTATCGCGCTATCCTGAAAAGTCTCGCGCAAGGATAAATCCATCGCATATCATGTACAAAATATCAACATTATTATTAACAATCACGTACAAAATATTAATATTATTATTAACAATCACGTACAAAATATCAACATTATTATTAACAAGAATTACGAGTAACAGTAATTAGTAGCAGTAAAATGTGTAATAAAATTTACACTTGGTTTGACTGTAGAAATCTGCGCAACAAGTAATTAGGGTAATTATTTAGTTTAACAGAGCAACCTCAGATGACCTTGACCTTGACATATATTATAGAGGTCACCCTCCTGAGTGACCTTCAAAAGATTTTAGCTGTCGCTCATTGTTTATTAAAAAGTTATTAACAAAAGAAGTTTAATGATTTTGCACGAATTTTCGACTGTCCACGCGAAGCAAGGACTTGAGTTTGACATATATTACAAAAGTCACCTTCCCGAATAACCCGCAGTAGGTTTCACCCTTCGCTCGTTGTTTGGTAAAAAGTTATTAACAAAAATGTTTAATGAATAAAGCATAATTTTACGATATCATATACGTTTACGAAAGAATATATTTGATGAAATTTTACCTTTAAATCAGAAATAGGTTTGGGTTAGGTTATATTTTCCGAAACTGGAGCCCCGGTCACATACGCTCGTTTTCAGCCCGCTTCGCGGGAGGGCGGGGAGGAGGGGCAACGCCCCTCCCCCCGCCGGAGCCGGTGTTACAGATTTCATCGTACAGATTTTGATCACCTGGTACACGGCACGGATCCTGGCAGAAGGAGGGGCGAAGCCCCTTCCCGCCCTCCCGCGAAGTGGGCTGAAAAACGAGCGTATATGTGTCCGGGGCTCCAGTTTCGGAAAATGTAACCTAACCTAACCTAACCAGGTTAGATTAGATTAGGTTAGGTTAAATCACTTTCCTTCCTTCATTCATATTCGTCGTTTATGTCTTTCAATATTCAAAATAACTATTATATTTTCGAAACTTCTTTTGTTAATAACTTTTTAATAAACAATGAGCGACGGCTAAAACCTTTTGAAGGTCACTCAGGAGGGTGACCGTGACAACATATGTCAAGGTCAAGGTCATTCGAGGTTGCTCCGTTAATCTAAATAATTACCGTAATTAGTAATAAAAGTCATAAAAATAAAATGCAACTATGAAAATAATAATCTGAGAAAAATACTTTCACCTATTAGGACAGAATGCATTATAAAACATTTATGACAATACAACTGATAAGAGAAGAATGTAATAAGAATATAATACGTAGTACATTAATATCAAGAAAATCTAATATTAGCTTTACAAACGAACTTCGAAGAACATCAGTAAACATGGGTAAAACCCTATCATATTCCCGCGTAACATGAGTAGCAATTCTCGCGGGTAGATTATGTGAAGTTGGACCTGTCCCATAAAAGCCTCCTTCCCTCTCTCTCTTTTTGTCAAGAAATACGATCAGTCATGACCAGAGTTGGGTAGGTATAATACAAGTCAAGCATAATGAATGAATGAAGTATCATGTTTTATTATACCTGGTACGTATTATATCCGGTTTAATAGCCGTTTTACGCATTATACATGTAAAAACTGCTCTAACAGCCTAACGACCCAACCCTCGTCACGACAATCAATACTCCTGACAGAATAATTCGTATTTTTTACGATAGAGGTCAGAAGGAGTCGCAATGAACACGATGATTCGCCGGATACCCGGAGGGATGAAGTCGATCCTCTCATGAGGTGGGTGCTCTTTTGACGAAGGGGTCAACACCAAGGTCGTACACGTATTGGGCCCCAAGAATTTGTATCCACGTGCACCCCCACTTTTGCGTTGCGACAGCCGCAGATAAATTGCGACTGTTCCTTAAAGGTTCCCGGCTGGTGACCGGCCGCGCCTAGATCTTGCTGAATGCCGTGATCCGACGTCTTCTTTTCCGCCCTCTCTTCCTCTACCTCTTTCTCTACCTGGTTATTCGTGAGACTAATAACGCGCGCGCGCGCGTGTGTGTGTGCGTGCGTGTTGTGTGTGTGTATGTGACCCGGAGTCCCGCATCGTCACTCTGCATGAGAATGATCATATTTTGCGATTGTTTAATCATTAATCGTGTTTGCATATAAGTACGTTTGTAGATGTCTATTTAAAATATAGTCAAAAGAAATCACATTCGATACTGTGAATCAAGTGATCACTGATTGGAAATCTGCTATTTATTATGCTATATATTATGTAAGTAGTTCATAATTAACATGCGGTGAAACGCGAGCAACGCAATCCGCCGTGATGTGGTGTCCTAATGGCCTCACTGCAGAACCGCATCACATCAATGACAATATCGAATGACGGCGGACGGCCGCACACTCGCATTTCAGTGGCGCTAAACGAACGATAAACGCGCGTCGGATATGCGTATTTATATCAATAAACAAAGTTATTATATGAATAATAATATGATAAAACATAGCGGAGCGAAGTCAAAGTTGTACACGTGCTGGCGATCCCGGACACGGTTGGGGTCTCATCATAAGAATTTCCACGTACACGGCCGCTCATACATCGTACATCGACTTATCAAATGGAGATTTGACATATGCTACGAGGATATTATACCGAAATGCCAGCTGGACAATATTTATGGGAGCTATAAAGGGAAGGACCTTTCAAATTCAACCTTGTTAGGTAATGAAGTTTTACGCGCGCGTTCAACGCGCGGTGAATATCTTCTACTTAAAGGCCAAGTGCTTCTTGATACTTCAATACGTGATGAACTTTTCATGAACTTTCGTAATGGATTTCTGGTTCGATTTCCTCATAACGCGATTGGTGAGAAACTCTTCTAAAACGAACGAAACTGGAGAATAAATTATTAAACAAAACAAGTTCACACGAAATGGATAGGGTGAAAAGTGAAAAATTTCACGTATATTCGCATCAAAATATTCATCAATATTGTATAGGTTTTTAAAAAAACGGTGAGGGAGACACTCTCCTTAGGGATTGTGCTTTTCACGAACAAAGTTACGTAATCGCGCGAATACTGAAAAAGTTCATACGAAATGGATAGAGTGAAAAGTGAAAAATGTCACGTATTTTCGCATCAAACTATTCATCAATAGTATATAGGTTTTTAAGAAAACGGTAAGGGAGACACTCTCCTTAGGGATTGTGTTTTCCACGAACAGAGTTACGTAATCACGTGAATATTGAAAAAGTTTACACAACATGGATGGAGTGGAAAGTAAAAGTGAAAAGTTTCATTCGAAATTATATGATCGATCCCAGTAAACTTATTTCACTCATTGTCAGATGCCAGCTGGCATGTGAAATGTACTTAGCAGTAATAGTAAAATATTAATTAACAAAACAAGTGTAAAGTTGAATTGTGAAATATAATTGTGGTATTCCATGCACAAAATTATATAAGTGTATGTCAGTATATATTTTTTGTAATATACGTTGTAGACATGAAATATAAAAATGATATATATGTTAATACAAGATAAAGACTCGTCACACCACCCGCAACCGATTCTCCGTTCTCGCACGGTCTTACTCTCATGGGGTCTCTCGCTAGACTCTTCACTCATCGATTCTGCCGTTCGGCTCTGCAATTCTTTCTTTATCATCTTATAACATCCGCATCGCTCGATTAGATAAAACGCTTTTTGTAATTCACTCTCTCTCTCTCACTCCTTCACTCGCAGTCTCATCTTACAATTACTCACTGCGACGCTATGCGTTCGCGGCTCATGTCATGACGCATCGCTCTCTAGTGCTTCGCCGACTTACTTATACTCGATATATGCTCGATATACATATGGTAGCCCTACATTCGGCCATCCTGCTCGAACATTCGCCCTCGAATGTTTTCGCTCTCATTATCAATCTCCGGATCATTCTCACACTCTGAATCATCACTTGCATAATCTACCCATGGTTTCATATGATCCGCAGACGTAGATGTCCTAAAAGGTCCTTCATGTTCACCTACTCTCTGAACAATGTATCGATCATTACGCAATACTTTTACTACAGAGTATGGATCAAAATATTTATTAGCCAATTTCAAATCAGGACCTAACTGGGTACGCTTTATCGCCACTAAATCATCCTCTCGATATTTTGTAGCAGCAACTCTCTTTTTGTCAAAACCTCGCTTATTCTGACTCTGAATTTTAGCAATATTTTTTTTCTCCTTTTCCCTCAATTCATCATGTTCGTCTTGATATGTTTCGATGCATTCCTTTTCTAACAATTCTCGAATTCGTACATCCTCTCGCATACGAATATGAGTTCCAAATAACAAATGAAATGGTGTCATACCAAACTCCTATGTGACGCACAATTTAGATACAATTGAGTTAATGCAAGGAATTTAAACCACTACTCACGCTTAGGATCTGAAAGTTTAGTTAACAATGGAATCAAAATTCGATTTACACGCTCAATTTGACCGTTCGCTCGCGGGACTCCAGTTGTAATCAACACATGATTAATATTTTCTCTCTTACAATACTCCGCGAATTCGTTGGATGTAAAAACCGCGCCTCGATCTGAAATAATCCTCCGTGGATTCCCGAAAACAGTTGACTATTTCCTAAGTTTACTTATAACTTCAGCCGCATTTGTCGTCTTAGTGGCATATAGCCATACGAACTTCGTAAACGCATCAATTACCGCAAAAATATACTTATAACTCTTTCTCGTGGAAAGTAACGGTCCTAAATGATCAATATGATACGTATCCAAAGGAACTTCTCCTTTCGCTATAGGATTCAAGAATCTTTCCTGCTTACCCTGCTTTCTCTCAGCTAAAATGCAAGATATGCAGTTTTTTACAACCTTCTCAATTTTCGGCTTTATATTCGGTATCCAATAATCTCTTAATAATAACGCTTCTGTTTTTGCAACTGCAAAATGACCTCTCTCATGCGCTTGCCGAATAATTTGTGATTGCATCGATTTAGGTACAACCACTAGTAAATCGCCACCTACTTCTTTAAAAAGTAAATCTCCCTTAACAACATAATTATTAAATTCCTCTAACTTTGCACGATCGAAAACTCTCCTTATATCGTCGTCGCTCTCTTGCGCCCTTTTTAATCGCGCCATTAATCCGTCTTTCTGTCGTTCAATCACATTACACTCTGAAATCGGATAACGACTCAAAGCGTCTACATGAGTCATACTTTTACCTGGTCGATGCTCGATCTTATAATTAAACTCTTCGAGTAATAACGTCCAACGCGCTACGCGCACACATAAATCTTTTTTGTTCATAATCGCTGTAAACGCACGACAATCAGTCACAATCGTAAATAGAATTCCTATCAAATACACGCGAAATTTCTTAAATGCCTTAATTATTGCCAATGCTTCTAATTCGTAACTTGAATACTTTTGTTCAACCGTCGTCGTTTTACTACTACTATAATAAATCGGATGGAACGCATTATCTTCGTTATTCTTCTGCAAAAGTATCGCACCAAATCCATGCATCGAAGCGTCTATGCAATTCTGTCTCTGCGCCTGCTAAATACAAACTTAACACTGGTTCGCTGATTAATATTTCTTTTAATTGAATAAATGCGTCTCTCTGCTTCTCACCAAAAACATATTCAACATTTGCCTTTAATAAATCACTTAATGGCCGTGCAATAGTAGAATATTGCGGAACGAACTTACGAAAGTATCCGCTCAAACCCAAAAAACTTTACAATTGTTTTGCATTAATCGGCTCAGGAAATTTCCTGACTGCTTCTAATTTACGCTCAGTAGGATACACACGCCCATCTTCAATAATATGACCCAAAAATTCGATTCGACTTTTCAAAAACTTACACTTTTTCCAGTTTATTACCAAACCGGCCTCACTCGCAACTTGTAACACAGCGCTCAAATTCATTATCCCACTTTCATAATCTTTAGATAATATTATAAAATCAACATAAATCAACACTATTTTAGCTCGGATAAAATCTCTAAAAACAGCATTAATAAATCTTTGAAAAACAGTTGGTGAATTACATAAACCAAATGGAACACGCAAAAATTCATAATGACCGTCTGGAATTATGAAAGCTGTATATTTTCGGCTTCGCTCATCAATCGCTACATGGAAAAAAACCGTTCTTCAAATCTAACGTGGTAAAATATTTAGCATTTTGCAACTGATCCAACTGATCTTCGATAAGTGGTAACAGATGCCGATCTTTAACGACTTTTCTATTCAATAATCGATAATCAACGCACAATCTAACAGAACCATTTTTCTTTATAACTAACACTACCGGACTCGCATATTCTGATAGTAATGGCTGTACAATACCGTCGCGTATCCACTCACTTATCTACGCATTTACTTGCTCTTTTTCCGACGCTGATAATCGTCTAGCTCGTTGATAAGCAGGTTCTTCATCTTTAAGGACTATCGATATCTTAAGATCCACGTTTCGCGTTTTACTAGGACTATAACTAGTAATCAGATCTTCGATTTGAGCTCTATGCTCGTTCGGTACATGTGTTACATCTATCTCGTCGTTAGCTTTTGGATCCAAATTGATCTGAAAAATCTCGGGCACAGTTTCATCCGCGTGCGCTAGCTCTGACAATGGATTGATAGTAATCTCACCTCCTTTAATCGTCATTTCTACCGTATTAAGAAAATCTACACCGATAATCAACTCGCAACTTAAAAGTGCATCCGACACGACACGTACAAGAATAGGATATGTATTTCTGCCCGTCGTCAAGTTTGCATTAAATTCACCCAAGGTTAAATTATCGCCTGAACCTACACCACGAAATCGAACCTCTTTCGGATCTAATTTAGGAGATCCTAAACGGATGTATTTATCGGAACGCAATAAACACATATCACTTCCGGTGTCAATTAAAGCTAACATCTTATGACCGTTAATCTCTACCTCCTTGCTACATTTGTTATAAACGGTACGGATGTTGGTATCAATATTTCTCACCGCTCTTTGACGCTTTACACATTTCGACGCAATGTGGCCTCGCTCACCACACTCAAAACATTTGGGTCCCTCTACTCTCGTCGGACAATCCGCGCTTATATGATCACGCAATCCGCAGTTGAAGCAACGCCTCATGGTCTCATCCCTCGATGCATTCTTCTTCTCAGCCTTCTCGCCTCCTCGCTGCCGCTGATTCCCGTCGCTTGGCTTCTGCTGATCTCCTCTCTTTACAGCACTCACGGCATGGTGTTTCCTGTCCCACAATGTGATCCGATCAAACGCCTCTAGTAATGCCGCCTTCGTCTTATATCCGCTCACACGTGCCTGGTCTCTGAGTATGCGGTCGGGTATACCGTCGATGATGTACTCGACCATCTCGTCTTCGTTGATTGGGATACGATTTCCAAGAATGACCTTATGATGCATGTAGTCGCTAAACGTTTCGCCTCTTCTCCATTCACGCCCCTCGAATTCTTTACGCAACATAATCACGCTGGGTCGATGGTCAAATATATTCTTCAGCTCACAAAGTAGCGTCTCCGTCGATATCTCAAGATATTCCGGCCTCGAGTGGAGCCACTCTTGGGCTTCTCCTCTTAGCCGCATTCCAATTAGTATCTTGGCGTGTTCGTCGTCCAGTTTGTAGGTTCGCTTTAACAATTTTAGCTGCTTCTCCCATGCTCCCACGTTACCCGTTGAACCGTCGAAAGTAGCTAGCAACTCAGCTATGTTGCTGATGTTGATCCTCGGTTGACTCAATCCTTCAGCAGGTGCTCCTGACGCGTGGACAGCTGCTTGCGATCCCACTCTCAAGGACGTTACCTCTTGCCTCACTCCTTCTACTTCCTCTCGGAGTGCACACTTTTCACGAGTCAATCTCTCCAATTGCTCGGCTATGTTTCTCTCAACCACGAACATGTTGGTCGCTTCTGCACCTCCAATATTCTGTGTCTCAACGCTCCGTGCCGCATTACTCCGTGTATCAATATTCCGCGCCATCTCTTCAGTCCAAGTGCCGGAAGGAACCGCGTTGTTCAGACGCACTATCAACTCGTTTTTATTTCCAGTGCCTGGTATCCCCAGTTTTCTCAATTCTTCTTTCAGCTCGGTCACCGTCAAGTCATTCGCGTTTCTCTTACTCATCACCTTTCGCGAATTCACTCAAAACTCGCACCTTCCCACAGGACTCACTAATCCGAACGCTCAATTTCGGACACTCAGTCCTCACTGCACGATCGTCGCTGTCGCAGGACATTCAGTCCCGGCTGCACGATCCTCGCTGTTGCAGGACACTCAGTCCTGATCACACAATCGTCGCTGTCGCAGGACACTCAGTCCTAGCTCCCTGTCTTTATCTTGACTCACTGACAATCCCGGACTATTTCGTTCTATCCCGGGCGTTTGACTTCGTTTGATCCCGGACGAGCCCCCAAAGTTTGTGGTATTCCATGCACAAAATTATATAAGTGTATGTCAATATATATTTTTTGTAATATACGTTGTAGACATGAAATATAAAATATAAAAATGATATATATACAGGGTGTTTCCTAAGTAAGTAGACAAACTTAAGGAGGATATTCCTTGGCTTATTTTAAGAAGAAAAGGTCATATAAACATATGTCCTAAACTGCTTTGTTTTCCAAAAAAAAGTATCTGTCATTGTAAATACGTCTTGCTTAACGAGCGTTTCCATTAGCAAGACCGTATACGAAATGCATATCTGCCATTTCGGCGTTTGTGTAATCTACCATAATTAATAAAATTACTAAACTTAATAGGAATTAATAAAATTTGCGTCAAAGATAACGTGATAGCAGTGATGCCGGATAGCGTGCTTTTGCAGTACGAGTCAACAGCGGTGGGGATGGAGTGGGGATGGTCTCGCGGCGGCCGCGCGGCGCAGTCTGAAACGAGTGTTCACTTGCGGCGCCGCGAGACCATCCCCACTCCATCCCCACCGCTGTTGACTCGAACTGCAAAAGCACGCTATCCGAAAAGTGAACGAAAACAGTGATGTACTTTTTTTGGAAAACAAAGCAGTTTAGGACATATGTTTATATGACCTTTTCTTCTTAAAATAAGCCAAGGAATATCCTCCTTAAGTTTGTCTACTTACTTAGGAAACACCCTGTATATATATATGTTAGTACAAGATAAAGACTCGTCACACCACACGCAACCGATTCTCCGTTCACGCACGGTCTTACTCTCATGGGGTCTCTTGCTAGACTCTTCACTCATCGATTCTGCCGTTCGGCTCTGCAATTCTTTCTTTATCATCTTATAACATCCGCATCGCTCGATTAGATAAAACGCTTTTTGGAATTCACTCTCTCTCTCTCACTCCTTCATTCGCAGTCTCATCTTACAATTACTCACTGCGACGCTATGCGTTCGCGGCTCACGTCATGACGCATCGCTCTCTGGTGCTTCGCCGACTTACTTATACTCGATATATGCTCGATATACATATGGTAGCCCTACATAATATGTACAAACAAGTAGTCGAAAAAAATGAGGTTTTCAAGAAACTGATGTTAGAACAATATCTCTTCTTCTCGTGGTATAATATGCGATTCTACAATTATCTTCTGTAAATTGACCTTTTATACAAGAGCACAGATAGGAGTTTAGTCTATAACATTATTTATCAACCTTCACCAAATAACTTCGCATAAATAAAGTCAGTAACTTCAACAACTTCTACAATAACTAGATAAACTTAAGATAAACTTTGAAAGCGAAACTGTCTTATCAAATAATTATCAAATTCTAAATATTCGTGAATCTTGCGGTAATCACGTGGGATATTATCTGACTATTTCTTAACGAGCGTCGTGATCTCTCATCTCAATCTCTTCGTTCAATATGTTTTTTTTTACGAGAGGGGAAATCTTTCAAAGACTGATTACCCCTAGGGACAGGGGAGTGGCGCTAAGTGGGATTTCCAGCCATTAAGAGCCCTCTCGGCCATCCTGGCGTTGAGAGGAACCTCCGGACACGTAGCTGTGATCTCTTCATAAGAATTACACGTATACCGCCGCTTATTATCGACTCATTAGATGGAGATGTGACGTGATAAGAGAAGATTATATCGAAATATCAGCCGGACTATATTTATGCGAGCTTAAGGGGAAGAACCTTTCAAATTCAACCTTGTTAAAAAATAAAGTTTTACACGTGTTCTACGCGCAGCGAACGTCGTGAGGGATATCGACTCAGAGACCCCCCCCCCCCCGTCGCGTCGTTCAGCATGTACGTGCAAAAATTTCGACGATGTCAGTGTCTTCCGTTCGTACCAGATTTCCTTCTCTTCTTCTACACGCGCACTCTTCTAATTGCAATTCTTTTTCGCGCGAACAAGAGTAAGTAGAATACTAGCGAATTTCTTCTGCATGACAATGAAACGCGAACGCTACACTCTGGCAATGAAAACCCACTGAATTTTTACAGCTATCGATCGTCGATTTCCGGAGTTACGGGTTTTACGCGTGCAGAATACATTACGGAAGACAAGAGGAGGTAAGAATATGAAAAGAAACTATCTCTATAAATTTCACGAAGTTCTCGCTTCAAGGCTGAATCATTGTACTTACAGCGAAACCGTGTCCGTTTCGAAACGACGCTATTTTTGCCATCAATTGCGCGTTCGAAGAAATTGCTTTTTCGCCACTCTTCGCTTCGCTTTTCCAATCTTGAGGAAACAGAGAACTTTCAATTTATCTTCTCTTTGTCCTCATCCCTCTTTCGCGTACTTCTTCTACAACTTCGGCTCCTGTTCTGGATATCTTTCGAATAAGAAAACCGGAACGCTGCGTGATCTTTTTTTCTCGAAGGAAAAAAAGTCTACGCACAGAGTGTGCCAGTGCTGGGAAAAATGTGCGTTCAGGAAAAATTCGTATACGATCATTACGTTATCTTTCACACATGGCTAGTATATCGAAAAACGAGCAACGATCATCAGAAGTGCTACTTTAAGTGATAATTCTTCCTGCCCGTCATCACTTTTATTGACAGATAAGAACGATAGATTCCAATATGCACATCACTGATACATCATTCGTGTCAGATACCGTATTGGATCGCTATTGATTCACCATTTCTGCATGATATTGATATAATTGATCTCTTTAGTTCTATCGATCGGACAAACAACAATCTGAGGTAACGGGCGGACATAAATTACAAGTGTCATCGTTACACGTTTTTTTATTATACGCGTGTCTGTTTATCCTATCAAGTCTGGTTATCGCCACGGCTCATAACAGAATGTAATCATTATGTAAACGACGAATAATTATGGAACGCTTAGCACTGTCGCAATGGAATAAGCGTTAACTTATTAAAGTGTCTGCAATCTCATACTGAGGTTTATGCCTCAACTTATGTCTACAATATTATTCCATAATACATATTATTAGCACATGCTAACAGTGGGAATTAACATAAAAGACACGACGATAATCAAGAGACACGGTAGTGTCTCGCGCCAAGTATACGCGCAGCGAGACCGACCGTGTACTGTTACGCGAAGCGACGTTTTCAGACACGCTTAGATTATCAGATCTTAATAACCTCTGAAAAGATCATTTTCAGAGTAACCTCAATGGATAGCTTGGGGTCGAATTATATAAGAAAGGTTTTTATATTTTTTTTCTATGTGCATTACGAGTGCAGATATTACGATGCAAAGTCTGAAATTGGAAAATTTTCGATTAAGAAACGTCGTTATCATTACGGTCGTTGCCGTCGTCGTCGTTTGTACAGTACATTTTTCTCTTCCTAGATGGCAGCAGCAGCAGTCGGTCTTGTAGCGACCAATGGTAACCGCCTGGCAACGCGAGCAACCAATGGGAGCGCTCGAACCAGGAGAAAGGACATTCCTTCGCGCGCAGTTGCCAAGATCGCTTCTCGATCGATTCGTCGCGAGATTTACAAAGATTTACCGCATTGTATCTTAACCTTTTATATTTAATAAAGTTCAGTAGTGTTTGATTAGTATAAACCGTGAACACGCATAATTATTTATCCCGGATCCTCACGTACCCCACACGTATTGGTGACCCCGACGTGATCCGCAACCGGTTCGAGCCGCAAAGACATAAACCGCGAGTGATCGGCACGAGCCGCAAAGACAGACATAAACCGCGAGTGATCGGCACGAGCCGCAAAACAGTCGTAACCCGTGAAAGACCAGTTACGCGAGTGGCCATGGCTCTTCAACGCACACCACCACGTGGTAACGGGAACGACGTTTATCCAACGCCCGGAAGACCCTCGCAAGAGGAAGCAACCGCACCGGCGCCTAAGCAGCTCGTGAAACCAACGAGTCAGCTACAGGAATTGTTCGCATCAGAATTTCGGAATGTCAGACTTCCCACGTTCTGGAAAAAACGTCTAGCTCTATGGTTCGTGCAACTCGAAAGCGAATTCACGACGTACCACATCCGTTCGGACGACGTAAAATTCAGTGCAGTCATCCGACACCTCGACGAGGAAACAATGATAGTCGTAGCCGACGCCCTTGAAACGCCGCCCCCACAAGATAAGTACACGCATTTAAAACGAATTTTAATCGAACGATTTACGGATTCACAAGAAAAACAATTGAGAAAATTATTATTAGGAATAGAGCTCGGGGATAAAAAACCGTCAGTTTTGTTGCGGGAAATGTGAACGCTCGCAGGCGCGAATGCCACGGAAGGCTTATTACGTACTTTATGGATGCAACGGTTACCGGTTCGAATTCAAGAACTGCTTACGATGTTTGATGAAGTTGGTTTAGTTAAACTAGCGGAATGTGTAGACAAAGCATGGGAACACACGACCCGCTCGGTAGCACAGACGACAACTCCACCGCCGCAGGAGGATGCACTTCAAAAATTAACCCAACAAGTCGTGGAATTAACAAAGTCCGTTGCAGCATTGAAAACCCGAGAACGAGGCCGAAGTAGTCAGCGCAGACGCTCAAGCAGTCGACAGCCCAGAGAAAGGCGTTCGAAAAAACGCCAGCAGGATGGCGAATGCTACTACCACCGGCGATTCGGCAGCAAAGCGCGGAAGTGCGAACCCCCATGCAGCGCTCAACCTGCCATTGCAGATACATCGTCCACGGGAAACTAGTAATGCCGCCGTCAGTCGGAGCGATGAACGGTGGCCAGCCGCAAGACAAGCTCCTCATCACCGACAAAAATTCAGGTATCACATTTTTGATAGACACTGGTTCAGACGTTTCGTTATTACCACGCAGTCATCAGGTATACGGAACGAAGCCCACGCCTTACCAGCTCTTTGCAGCAAACGGCACGTTAATCGACACATACGGAGAGAAAGTGCTGACATTGAATCTTGGTCTCAGACGTGCCTTTAAATGGTCTTTTTGCGTCGCGGGAGTCACCCGACCAATTATTGGAGCTGACCTATTAAAACAGTATGGATTGTTAGTAGACTTACGAGGTAAGCGCCTGATAGACAGCACTACCAATTGCTGTACGTCTGGAACACTCCACAAGTCCAGCCAGATATCCATCTTGTCCGTAAATCCAAATTCTGAGTACCATCAATTACTCAAATCTTTTCCTGATCTTATCAGAAAACCTCAGTCATACACTTCCAGAACTCACGGTATCCATCACCACATAATCACTAAAGGACCGCTAGTAGCAAGCTGGCCAAGAAGGCTACCGGCCGAAAAACTAAAACTAGCAAAAGAAGCTTTCAGAAATCTGGTGGAAGCTGGAATTTTCAGACCATCCAGCAGCCCCTGGGCAGCACCGCTGCACTTAGCACCAAAAAAAGAAGGCACATAAAGACTGTGTGGGGACTACAGGGGTCTCAACAAAGTTACACGACCCGACAAATACCCGATACCACACATCCATGATTTTTCTAGCGAACTTCAGGGTAAGACAATTTTTTCCACCATTGATTTGACCAAGGCTTATTACCAAGTACCGGTGAACCCAGCCGACATACCTAAGACCGCAGTAATGACACCCTTCGGATTATTTGAGTTCGTCGCCATGCCTTTTGGATTAAAAAACGCCGCACAGACCTTTCAGAGACTGATGAACCAGATATTAGCCGGACTCGACTTTTGTTCTGCTACGTCGACGATATCATCGTAGCCTCTGAAGACCGAGAAGAGCACATCCGTCATTTAAAACTGCTTTTTAAACGCCTCGAAGAAGCAGGCATCAATATCAATCCAGCTAAGTGCGTTTTCGGGAAAGAACAGGTCGAATTTCTTGGTCATTTCGTCTCAGGTACGGGCACACAACCGCTGCCCGACAAGGTAAAGGCGATTATCGACATACCAAAACCCAAGACAATACTCCAACTTCGACGTTTTCTCGGAATGGTCAATTATTACCGGCGACACCTGAAAGACGCGGCGAAGCATCAAGCTATATTAAACGGTTATTTAAAAGATAGTAAGAAGAAAGATCATCGACAGTAGCATGGACACCACAGGCCACGGAAGCATTTCAACAGTGCAAGAAAGACTTAGCACAAGCTACTTTGTTGGCACACCCGATAAAATCCGCGCCATTAATCCTCACCACAGACGCGTCAGATTTTGCCATCGGTGCAGCTCTCGAGCAGACCAACCAAAGTCAGTCACAACCAATCGCATTTTTTTCCAAAAAACTTAGCAAAACACAGGCTAAGTATAGTGCTTATGATAGAGAACTGTTAACGATCTACGAAAGTATCAAGTATTTCAAAGATATCATCCAGGGTCGCGAAGTAATAATTCGCACCGACCACAAACCTCTCACTTATGCGTTTGACCAGAGTAGATATAGAGGGCCGGTTTTAACCCAGGGGCAACGAGGGGAGGTGAGGGGGAGGGGGCTGAGTCAGCAATGGGGATAGGGGGCTGAGTCAGCATGGAGGAGGGGGGGCTGAGTCAGCAAGGGGGAGGGGGATGAGTCAGCAGGAGGAGGGGCATGTTCAAGGTCACGGGGGGGGAGTCAGCAGGGTGGAGGGGGTGCTGACTCAGCAGGACTATCATATTCACATCGGAGAGATGAATCAGCAGGGGGGGGGGGTCGGCGTAGATCTGCACAAACATGTTCAAGGACACAGGGGAGGGGGTGCTGACTCAGGGGTATCATGTTCACATCAGAGGGCTAAATCAGCAGGGGGGGGTCGTATAATGTTACATGTGGTACAGCGCTATTGTTACCCATTGCATCATCAGCACAATATTATATACGCTTGGACCTGCACGAACATGTTCAAGGTCAGGCGTCGTGTCATCGTTTTGTCTCGGAACGCGGCCTGAAACTCATAGTGCAACAGCAACACATTACATAGTGCAACATCAGCACTACTCTTATATACGCTTGGGCCTGCACGAACACGTGCAAGATCAGGTGATACCATCGCTAATTTTGCGGACGCGGCGTCTAACGTATTACTCTCTATAAAGCTAGCCACTGATACTACATAGATGTTATACAGATAGATACAGGGAGGGGAGGTGAAGAGGTCCAACGCGATAAAAAGATGCAATCTGATCGGAAAAAATACTTTAATTAACGTGAAAAACGTGTTTACATACAGAACATATATATATATATATATATATAAATGTATAACATAATATAATAGATAATGTGCGCGTGGAGACTGCTGGTATGCGGCGTGTAACTCAAAAATTACCAAACACCATAACCAGCAGTTCGCAATCGAGCAGATCGTTTCGGTCGAAGTCCGCGCTGCCGCTTATGGCCCTGAGAGCGCCGGAAGGATCCTCCACACCCGCGGCGATGTGTCGGAAGGCGCGAAGTTTAGCCTCGGCGCGTCCGACGACACCGGTCATTGTGGCGATCACGCGCTGGACGCAGTGCCGCAATCCGTATAGGAAGCGCACCGTCGTTTCTTCAGCGCACCACCGTCCTCCACAGGCCGCGGAGCTGCGGTCCCCATCTGGTCGAGAGGTAACGTGACGTGGTACATTGCGCAGTGGACAGGTCCTCTACACTCAGAATATGAACGTCTGACTGACGAACCCTCAGTGGGACGCAGTTTATATACCCGCCTGCTCCCATGTATAAGCACGCTACGTAGAGGGGAATGCGTGGTCGTGCTAGGGGTCAACTATTCGAACGCGGTTCCTCAAATGGTCGGACATCTTCCGACCGTTCGAAATATCTCTGCACACGAGTCAGCTGTCCAGCTTCCGCATTTACCCCTGAGCGGTACGGCACATGCATACGTGTCCAGCGGACCAATAAGGGGTGATTATGTAATTGCAGCATATAGTGTAACGCGAGTCGGTCGCATCTTCGCTGTGTCAGCGTCCCACAGACCAGTGTACTCGCTGACTATGGCACGCGTCTCGCAGCCCGTCTATTGTACAGTAGTTGTATCCCGTACCAACCTTCTGCGGGATTTAATTTCCTTTTTCGCATGTTATCGCGGCACACAAGTCAGCCGTCCCACGCTTCCGCAGTTACCCCTGATAGTGAAACGCGAGTACGGTCGAAACATCGCTATGTCAGCTCGCCACAGGCCAGCGTACCTGCTGACTATGGCACGCGTCCCGCAGCCCGTCTATCGTACGTGGAGTTTCCCACAATCCTTCTTCGGGATTCAATTCCCTTTTTCGCATATACGGGGCGAGATAAAGTGACCCGGCTATCCATAGCGCAATTGTGAAGACGCGCTTCATCTCGCTGACACCGCGCGAAAAGAGCAAGCCCTTCATATCATGCGCTTTATAAAGACAACGCATCATGCGACACACTGTCATTCCTATTGTAACCGACAACCCGACATCTGTCACTTGTATCGCGATAATTGTTAATAAAATGGATACCGTACTTGGCGCCACCGAGGGAGTCTACGCAGCGGCGGTGATGGTGGCACACAACGCCGCTGCACTGACGGCGAAGACGCGCGAGACGACGGGATTCCTCAACCGTCTCGGCGCGTCAGTGGACGAGGCACATGTTGCCGAGATGCTGCAGGTCTTGTAAGTACACACAAACCTACGTAAACCTAATGACCCGACCTATGACCCGACCTATATAACCAAGTGTACATGATCTGCCAGGCGCGATGTAACAACGTGTCTGCAGAACATCGACGTGGTGTTGCAGCACCGGGTGGAATTCTTTGATGCGGTCCACCCGGTCGTCTGCAGAGGAATCGGTCTGCAGTATGTGGGCGCCAACACGCCGCCACGTGAGCAAGTAGTGCTACACCATACGTTTCTGCGGCGTCTACACACACGCTCCGCCGATACTGGTGTTAACATATGTGTACTCTCTTTTGTAGGAGACCCCCCGCAGAGCAGGAAGAGGAGCAGGAAGAGATGTGAGAGGAGATGTGAGAGGAGCAACACACACACACACACACATACACACTGTATATAAACTAATGTATAGGATATAAGTATAGAGTAATGTATAATAAGCGATAAACACATACATATATATATATAAATTTTAATAATGTAAAACAGTAGTGTATAATAACATATATATAGAAATACATATAGTGCTTATAAGAAACCACTACTTATTAAGTCCATATCCCACGCGCAACGGTCCACCCACCCACCACGCGTGCAGCGTCAGCACGTTCTTCAACGCGCAGACCCCGCTATGCGCGCTGCAGCGGTACGTTCCGCGATCGGGGCCCACCAACTCGCTCAGACGCGCGATGTCCTCGAAGTCGTCGTCGATGGACCTGACGGTGACGCGGCGTTCGCCCACGAGATCGCTGAGGATACCCTCCAGCCACCGCCTCTTCTCCGCGCCCTTTACGTAGACGAGCCTCTCGTCTCCTCCTCCTTCCACGACGGATACCGCTCTACGAATAAGAGCGCCGGCGTGTCCGTAGGGCACGTTACCGTCCGTCCAGCGGAGTCTATGGTGGTTGCTCGATAACCAGACGGCCTGAGACCTCTCGTCCCTCGTCAGGCGACTCCATGCCACAGGTGGGCGGAAGATATGGTGCGTCAGCACTCGGTCCCACGTACGCAGTACGGCAACCTCCTTCACCGCGAAGCCGCCCTGGACAATGAAGCCCTGCAGGTCGGCGAATATCGGCTCGGCAGCCATGGGCGCGATCAGACGACGCGACGTACCAGGCTCGTCAGCGGGTTGTACTCGACTACGCGATCGTGGAGTATCAGACAGTACGCAGTGGTCTCGGGCGGGATGTTACGCCTGCAGTCGAACTCTATGCGAACGTCGACGGTGGCGCTCTTCACGGTCTCGTTCTGCCTCGAACAGTCCAGCACCACGAGCGGTCCACAGTGCAGGAACTTGTTCATCGTGAGCACCATTCCATCGTCTTCCCGATCGAGCGCGTAGTACGCTCTGCGGAATCTGGCATACATGTCGTACAGTATCGCGTAGCGATTCTTCGCAAAGTCCAGATGCATGTCGTCGTAGGGATAGAACGTCGAATTGAGAAACAGCTTCACGTTGGAGAGGTCGCAGGCGTCGAATAGTGACGCGTCCCTCGTCGCGGCGTTCCTTCGACCGGTCTTCAGCGCGAAGATGACGTAGCACGGTTTCTCCAGCTGCGTGGCCGCTTTGACGGCCCAGGAGTGCGCGGTCGTGCTCTGCAGAAGGGGGAACTCGTACAAATCCCACGAGTGGAACGCCATACTGAGAAATCGTCCGCTCTCCAGGGTGCGCAGCAACCGCAGTTTGTTGATCTCGTTCAGGTAGACGTGCGGCATGCGCCACTGCACCTTGTGCAGGTCTATCCGCGCCTCGTGTCGGTCGCCCGACAGCACGACGCAATTGTTGTCGTTGCGCGCACGAATCAGAACGAGCTCGTGCCGCGCGTTGATCACCACGCGTCTGTAGTCCTCGCAGAATCCCAATAGCATCCCGAGAGGGACGCAGAGGTTGAAATCACCCAGCCCGAACGTGCCCGTCAGACTCCATCCAGTGCTCAGTAGGATATTACTGCGCGCGTGGGTCAGGGAAACGTAGTTCTTGAGCGTGCTCGTCACGCCGACGTTTCGGCTCCTGTCTATCTCCACGCCGTTGAGCTCGTAACGAAGCTCGTCGAACAGGAAGGCCGCGCAGTTGTTCACCAGGTGCGTCTGGGGTTCACCAAGTTCATCGGGCGCCGCTTGAGCATCCCCTGCAGCTGTTGCCCCATCGACCGAGAAGGTACCCTCGATGTAGAGATAGCTCTCACAGGGCAACGTGTACAGATCCTGCTGGTGTATGGGAATCCGTATCTCATCGCTGTGCCCGAACGTGGTGTTGGCGTACGGGTTGTACGTGTGGGTCTCAAGCCCGACGATGCGCTCGTCGAAGACCGGCTCATCGCCGATGTCGAGTACGTCGACCATCGTAGCCGTTCCGCAGGACGGTGTCTCCCAACGAACGAAGGAAGACCGCGTTCTCCGTGTTCAGCGTCATACCGTAACCGCTCCCGCGCACCTCCCCCTCCTCGGGACGCTCTCGCGTCTGAGTAGTAGTACCTCTTCTTCCGCGTCCTCCACCACCCCGCAGTACGAGCATTCCCTACGGCTCTACGCAACGCGTCGTTGTCGTCGCACGTGCAGACGCACCGTTATCTCCTCGCCGCGAAAATCGATCGGCTGACCGTTCTGATCCACGACGCGCACCGTCATGTCGGTGACGCTCCGCGCGATGACCGGGAGGTAAATGATCTGTCCGGGCCTCTCCGACAGTTTATATCCCGGTGGCACGTTGGGCGCGAACTCGTGTATCGTGTGCACGGGTCTGTTGTTGCTATACTCCCCCGCCGTGACGTTGCACTCCACGTGGATGACGTTCACGCTCATGATGTTCACCGGTTCGTCGGAAGCGTACCACCTGTTGGGCCGTAGTACGCGCGGCGAGAACCCCAGGAGCGGACCGATGGTGCCGGGCTTGGCGAAGTTCACCCTATAGGCGCACTTCATCTCGCTGTGCATAGTGTTGTCGTTGGCGCGTAGAGCGAGCACATCCTCCCCCGTGCTCTCCTCACCGTCGTACATGTCGTACGTTCCGACGGAGTCGGAGTCGTCGCCGCCGCCGCCGTCGTCGTTGTCGTCGTCACGTCGACGGAACACGGCGTTCCTCAGGAACCGGCTTATGGCACGAGCTCGTAGGATCCCTCGGGAATCGTTATCAACGCGTCCTTCTCGCCGAAGTAGAAGCGGTTGTTGGTCGCATCGACGTTAGGTATCGAGTTGTAGGTCTCGAAATCCGCGAGACCGAGCTCGTAGGAACCATCGCTCAGATCGATGGGCGGGAAGTAGCTCATCGTGAGGACGCTGCTTCTACCGGTCAGCGTGAGCGTCAGCGACATGATGGATCGCCGTCCCCCTACCACTCGCTGTCGCGGAGAAAACGCAGACACAACTGCCCGCAGATCTGCTCGTCGTACGTCTGATATCGGTGGCGATTGTACGCGATCGACGCGGCGCCACCCAGATAGCGCTCGAGTGCGCGCGGTGGGCGCAGGTTGCCGAAACTGTCAAAGTAGACGACCCTCTCGCCCCTCTTAGCGTACGCGACCCAATGGGTCCCCGGACCCGCTGAGACGTCGAGGTTCATGATGCCGCACTCGTTGCGACGCGCATGCGCGGGTAACGCGTCGCGCATAAACACCCCTCTGAAGAACGGCACGCGAAGACGCGCGGCCGCCGCTGCTAGCTGTGCGCCCGTCGTCGCGCCGGGTGGCAATCCTAGCGCTGACGGGGACGTTTTTTTTTCTTCTTCGTACCGCGACCGCGCGCATGCGGCGCGAGATAAAGACCACGCCCTTCCATCGCACGATTGTGACGCTGCAGCTCCTCCAGCTGACGACGCTTAACCTTGCTGTCGTTCACCGCCTTCGCGACGCCGGCCGCACCACCGTTCAGCGACCCGAGCGCGCCCAGGACCGGCAGGAGCGGCAGGAAGCCGCCGCGTTTCGCTATCGGGAGCGTCCTCGCCGGTCTCTTGGCCGCAGTGGTTGCCCTCTTCCTCCTGTCCGTCGTCCTCTTTATACCAGGCGCCGATCGCCTCTTGCTCCTCAGACCCATTCCGAGTTTCGTCTTCGCCTTCATGGCCGCCCATACGGCCGCCGCGGCGGCCCTCTCACCCAGGCTCGAGTCGCTCGCCGAGATGCGCTCGCGCGCTCTGTCCGCGAGCACCCGGTCGGCCGCGTGCCGTTCAACCAACTCCCGGCTCCGCAAGTAGGCGATGTCGTGCTCGCGACAGGCGGCGTCCAACGGGTTCACGCCGCGATCGCCTCGCGTGAGTCGTTTCGCGAGTCTCGTACCGGGCCCGCAGAACTGGTAGCCGGGAATGTGCAGCTCGAAGGGTAGCGCGTCTATGGCACGATTGAGCAGACCCGCGCGGTGAGCGGTTAGACGCATTCGTCGCACGTCGAAGTAACCGTAGACGTGCGCAGCAGCAACAACAGCCTCGAGGTCGCGACTGATCGAACAGGTGGGTTCGTTCCGCGTATAAATAGCGGGGGGGGGGGCCTCGACGGTGAGCAAGTTCGCGCGACATGCGCTACGTCAGGCAGCCCGTGCGGATACGAGTGTCGAACGTGGACGACAGGATTGGGAGTGGAGAGACGAGAGCGAGCAGACACGGGTCTCTGCTACCGACTACCATACGCGCCCTGGTGTGCGGACCGTCGGGATGTGGCAAGACGAACGTCGCGATCAGCCTGCTCGAGAGTGCGCACAACGTGCGCTTCGAGAACGTGTACGTGTACTCGAAGTCGTTGCAACATCCGAAGGACCGCTATCTGGAGCGCCTACTCGGGTCGATGGACGGGATCGGTTATCACGCGTTCCACGATAGCGGTGACGTCGTACCGCCGCACGAGGCCCCGCCGCACTCGATATTCGTGTTCGACGACGTTGCGTGCGACAGGCAGGACGCCATGAGGAAGCACTTCTCGATGGGACGGCACTCGCTCGTCGACTGCTTCTATCTGTGTCAGACGTACGCTCGGATACCGAAACACCTGATGCGCGATAACGCGAATCTGCTGATCCTCTTTCGACAGGACGGCACGAATCTGCGGAACGTGTATAACGATCACGTGAACACCGACATGACCTTCGAGAAATTCGCCACGCTGTGTCGCGACTGTTGGCACCTACGGCACGGATTCCTCGTGATAGACAAGGACAGCGCACTTCGGACGGTCGGTACAGACGCGGATTCAACGAGTTCACCGTGCCGTAGGCGGGGAGTCGGGGAGTGGGCAGTCGTCGCGAGCATGTTGAGTGGTGCAGCCGCGCGTACGTTGCAGGAGCACGAGGCGATCGCGGAGAAGATCGCCCGCGCGCGCGAGTCCATCCGCAGGAAGCACCGGAGTCTGAGGACTGACAGAATGGACGACGAGCGGGCCCTGGAGACCCACTTCAAGCCCATCGTTGAGCCGTTGAAACGACTGGTCGAGCACACCGTCGGCGACGACGACGACGACGGATCCTACACCGTCGCCGACGACGACGTATATCGCGTGAAGAGGAAATGCGAGTACGAGGACGCCGACGCCTCGTCATCCGCGATAGTGACACCGCAGAAGCGGCGGATGGTTACGCCGCAGAGGCTAAAGATAGGCCGGCAGAGACTGAGCGCCACGTCAACACCGTTGATAAGCGCGAAGCTCGGGTCCGACGCGGCGGTGCCGCTGAGCCCGCTGGAGCGATCCGTCGCCGAGGTCATGCGAACGGACGATAGCAGGGACGCGCTGCTCGCCACGTTGGGGCCGTTGAGCCAGAAGTACGTGGACGCTCTGTTCACGAACAGTGGTCGCGGACCAGCCAGCAGGACGAGCACCATCGACACCGTGTACGGGGTGTACATCGGTGAGACCGGCACGATGCTCGGCGACAAGCGCTTCGACGTCGGCTCGGACGACAACATATTCGTGGACGGTACGCGGTACGAGGGTACGCCCGGTCTGTACGAGCTGATCTTCATGCGCATGCCCGACGAGCGCGTGTACACCGTACAGGACACAACGATGTACCGCCGGATTCTGTCGGCGACGAACGCGCACAGGCAGCGGTATCAGGCGCACAGACCGATAAAGAGTAACAAAGGCTTCAAGTATAAGCAGATTATCGCACCGTTGATGTGCATTGACTCGGCCGCGGGTCACGGTGGAGCCAGTGTGGAACCGCAGCCACCGCCACCACCACCACCACCGCAGTCGCTTCCAACCATGCGGGTAACCGACAATGCGATCGACTACGTGCACTGGGACGATCCGAACGAGCTGGTGGATCGCCTCAGGCTGATCGAGGCGTCTCGCGACGCGGGCAACGACTCGCACGACGCCGAGTTCCTGTCTATAATCGAGGAGCTCCGAGAGGTGGGTATCATTACGATCTGAAGCACCGTCCACGACGCATCGATGCCCGTGAACAAGTTCGGCGCTATCCTCGCGCGGAGCGGCGACCACGAGACGGGGTTTCGGACATGCGACGTTCGCGGTTACGTGCGCGACAACGCTCTCTGCCGGGTCCCGGACGGCGACGAGTACGACGCTAAGAGGCGACGAATACGGCACGTGGCCATACCGCGGGAGGAGTACGATGCGGTAAATCGATACTACGTGGACCAGCGGATCAGGTCGTTATCCGAGGCCCAGCGGAGGGACTATCGCGAGCTGCGGGAGGCGGTCGCCGCGCTACGAGAGCACGTCGACGGTACGAACGGCGGGGTGGCTGAGTTGCGCAGGGTCATCGAGGAAACGGGACTGCGGATCAACACTCAGGAGGAGCGAATTACTGCGTCGCTGTCGTGGCTCCAGTCCGACGCAACCTCCCTCACGACGCAATTGCAGGCGCACGACGGGAGGATCAAGTACCTCACGGAAAGTGTGGCGAAGACGCGCACGGACGCTAGATCCAACACGAATCGATTGGACAGGGTGACGAGGACCGCACAGTCGTGCGAGGAACGGGCGAACGATCTCGAGGCAACGGTGTCGAGGCTGCACAGCGACCTGGCCGGGCTCTCGAAAACCGACAGAGCAGCGCTGACATACGTGTGCATCGACAGACCGTCCGTAACGGGAGAGTGAAGCGAGCGAACGAACGCACCGACCGACCGACCGACCGACGGACCGATCAACGGACCGATCAACGGACCGATCAACGGGTCGACCGTCGAACGACCGATCGACGGACCGTTTGACGGACGAACGGGGGCGATCAACGGGCCGATCAACGGACCGGCCGTCGAACGGCCGATCGACGGACCGTTAGACGGATGAACGGGGGCGTTCAACGGACCGACCGACCGACGAACGGATCAACGGATCGATCAACGGGTCAATCAACGGACCGACCGTCGAACGGCCGATCGACGGACCGTTCGACGAACGAACGGGGGGCGTTCAACGGACCGACTGACCGACCGACCGACGAATGGATCAACGGATCGATCAACGGGTCGATCGACGAACCGATCGTGACGGTAGATCGAGTCAGTACTGAGGAGACAGGACCGGCCCGTCGAATCGCGCCACGATGAGAGTCAAGGCGCGCGGCAACGTCAGTTCGGAGAGGTTGCAACTGGTGCGCGAGTTACACGCGCCAGCACAAAGAAACTTTCCTCGTCGTCACGTGATCGTACGCGGATACGACGATTTGTGGCAGGCGGATGTGGTCGACGTGCAATCGTACGCGCGGCAGAACAGAGGCTACCGCTCTATACTGACGATCATCGACGCGCTGAGCAAGTACGCGTGGGCGGTACCTCTCAAGCGTAAATCCGGAAGCGAGGTGGCCGAGGCGCTCGCTCGGATATTCCGCGACGACCGCAGGTGTCCGCGGAACCTGCAGACCGACGAGGGCAAGGAATTCTACAACGCGCAGGTGCGAGAACTAGCACGTAAGCGCGGTATAAATCACTATTCCACGCACTCGGTAATGAAGGCCTCGATAGTGGAACGCTTCAATCGTACGCTGAAGAATGAAATGTGGAAGGTGTTTACGCTCAATGGATCGTACGAGTGGACAGACGCGTTATCGCGCCTCGTGCGAGAGTACAACACTCGCCGGCACCGCACTATCGCCATGCGGCCGGTCGACGTCACGCCGGCCGCAACTGCTCGACTGCTGTCCACTGTTTACAAGCGCGTGAAGATCGCCGCGTCAGCGAAATTCCGCGCGGGTGATACGGTGCGCGTGAGCAAGCATAAAACCGTCTTCGCGAAGGGCTATACACCGAATTGGACCACGGAGGTGTTTAAGGTAGCGAAGGTGCAACGGACCAATCCCGCGACGTACCTGTTGCAAGACTATCGCGGTAATCCTATCTCCGGCGGCTTCTACGAGCACGAGTTACTCAGAGCCCGGCATCCGGACGTTTATCTCGTGGAAAAGGTGCTGCGGCGAAGAGGAAACGATGTGTACGTCAAATGGCTCGGAATGGACGCGCCGCACAATTCTTGGATCAGTAGGGACAATGTGCTGTGATTGTACGCGTGTAGACCTCCATGTGCTTATGTACAGGATGTCTGACATGAGGCGGGGACAGTAGGCGTAGCGTCGAGATATGTTCGCGCCTACTGCTGTAATCAGAAACTGACCGTTATCGCGTCGCGCGAGCGGCTCACTGTTTGTTACGCCTACTGTCTCCGCCTCATGTCAGACACTCCTACCCTATATATTTATATACTTTTATAGGCAAAGATATAAGACCATGTACTACTGTGTATTATGTTTATTACAATAAAAGATTACATTTTCATATCTACACGCTTCGTTCTTTCTCGTTCCCCCTCGTGTATGTCACTGTGGAATGGCGTAATGCCCCCACGGGAGGGTGCTGGTGCGGTCGGGTACGATGTACCGCTTGTCGTCGCGCGGGCTGAGGGCGAGCTTCGTCTCCGCTACGGTGTAGACCCGATGGAGCTTCGACTGAATGCGTGACTGTTGGCGGGACCTCTCCACCGATTCGCTCAAACAGCGCGCGTAGTCGTCGAACGTTATCGTTCGCCCCACGACGCTCCTGCACACACCCTTGATCTTCTTCGTATCCTTCTTTCCGCACACCCTCAGCGCGTACATCTTCGCCCTCAGCCCGATGAACTCGGTCATGACGGCGCCGTTGGTCTCGTCTTTCATGAGCCCCGGTACCTTCTTGTTCCGCTGTGGCATGTCGTACGCGTTGTCCGCCGGAGAGTCGCTCGTGTCGAAGCGCGCGATGTCGCGCCTCATGTCCGCGTACGCGTCCTCGCACTCGATGCGGTATATCAGACTGTCCGTGTCCGTGTACATGATCCGACACTTGTCACCGTACAGCGGGGCTATGTAGTCGTAGTGGAACTCGTAGAGGCGCGTCTTCGAGATGTCCAGAATGCACATGCCCACGTATATCGGTCGGTTGAACGTGGCCTTCAGCCTGCGAAGCTCCACGGCGAGGAGATTCTCCCCGAACACGGCTCGGCTGTGGAAGTTAGGACGCGAGATAAGAGCCTCGGCACCGTATCGCCCCTCCCAGCGCGTCACGAGTTTCACGTCGACGCGATTTCGAACGTTCTCCATCGTCTTACCGAAGACGGCGTTGTTCATAAGCTTGTACAGGTTCTTCTCGAAATCATTCGTCGCGCGCGTCCTAAACGCCGTGTTCAGCTCGATGTAGTTCCGGAGCCACGCGAACTGCGCGAACTCCAGCGCGCGGTGAATCCTCGCGATGCGAAGGCCGTGGCTCGTGCATTGCTGCAGCGTGCGGTAGTGTATCACGTACCGCTGCTTATCGCACAGAGTCGCGAGGAGCTTTTCCTGTCGCTTGTCAGGCGGTGCCTCGCGCGTCGAACAGAACGGCAGGTCCGCATGCGCGTCGTGTAGATGTCGCGGATTCTCCAGGTCGACCTCGAGGATGTACCCTGTAGGCGAGTCCGGGGGGATCGCGTGCACGTCGAGCGTCGAGACGTCCTCGACCCAGCGAAACTCCCCACGAGGCAACGGCGGACACATGGCCCATCCGTAAAGATTGTTCACGTCGTAGTACATGAGATACGACGACTGCTCGGACGGATCGTATGACGGCGCGTATCTGTTGTTGGCTCGCGCGTATCTGTGCGAGCATTGACTCAGCCCACCGCTCACGCCGCACTCCACGAACAGCACCATATCCACGTCCATCAGCAGCTCGAACTCGATGCCCGTGTGCAGCAGCATCGCGTCCCACGTGTAGCCCGGTAGTGTGTAGTAGTGCGCCGGGTCCAGGCCGTAGCTCCATATGCACGTGTCGCGAAAATTTTCAAACACATCCGCCACGAGGAGAACGTCCGTTTTTAGGTACATGTCGCTGTACTGTCCGAGGTTCTCGATAGCGAACCTGTTCCACACGGTTGTCGCGTGCGCGTAGTCGTCACCTGACACCGTATCGCCGGTCAACGAACTGTGGAAGGACTCGCGCGGCGGTAAGCGAGTCTCATGCAGTTTCTCGACGCTATCGACATACTCGTATGGAAATACGCCTTTCCGCGTGAGGAGCTGGAAATCCTCCTCGGAGAGATGCTGAAACTCCGCACGTAGAATGCGCATGTGGCTCCGGTCGAGATAGGACGCTAGTTTGTCAAGACTTGTGCTGAGAAACTTGTACGAGTCTATGAACCGCAGTTTCACGCACGCTCTGGCTCCGTACCTGTACTCGGTGTTCGCGACGTTCTTCGTGAACGCGATGTACCGCTCCTTCGTCAACGGCAGTAACTCCACACTGCCCTCGAAGGTGTTCGCCACGTCCTCGATGATGAAGTGCGCGTCGTAGCCGGAGAGATTGTGGAATATCACGGGGATAACGTGCGAGTCCTTATAGTTTAGGTTGCACGCCGAGTGCGCCGGGCCTCTGTAGCGGCCGGTCAGGTGGCAGTGATCGCACACCCGGGTGTCACCCGCCGTGAACGGTTTACCGCACATGTGGCACCGCGCTGCATCGCGAAGTTCCTCGCAGTGCTCCGGGGTGAGGTCCCTCATTGGCACGTTGGACGCGAGGATCGTCTTGACGCGCCGCGCCAGTTCGCTGAGCTCTCCGACGAACCACGACACGCAGTCCTCCCCGCGATGCGTTCTGTACGCGGACAACGACTCGTCGTACGCGCAACGCACGTAGTATCCCACGCTGAACGCCCTGTGCCGTTGATACGCGCCAGCCGTATCCTTCGCCTGCTCATTCTTCTCCAACGTGCACTCGAGATCCGCGTACACGACGAACGGCGCGCGCTCCTTCCTCTTGTAGTTTCGGAAGGCTAGCAGCTTATCGTCCTCGCTGGGAAGGACTATCGCGCAGTCGTTGATACTCTCGCAGTCGATGATATGTGCTGCCAGCCGCTCCTCGGTTGGGAAGTAGTGTAGGCACCTGCATAAACGTTATGATTAGTTTTGTGATATGATGTAGAATATTGTTTCTACGACATCTTACCGATCGCAGATGTACTTCCGGTGCTGCTTCCTGCTGCATTGAGCACTAACCAGGCGCGATAGATCCCTGATCCACGTGAAGTGTCCCGGCTGCTCCGCGTGGTTGTCGGGCACGTACAGCAGGTTTACGTGTCTGTCGCGCTTGCGGTCGGTTAGCCGCAGCGGAACGATAACCCCTCGCCTGTTATCGTCATCCTTGGCGAATACGTTTATTGATATTCCGTTATTGCGCTCGAATCTGCCGATCTGGTCGAGGGTCATGGGAAATTCTATACCGCCTACGTCTAACACTGTTGTGTAGTCGGGGTAATGTACCGTTCTATCCGCGTGTGTGCCTCTTGGATATAGAGCGGCGACTGCCGCCCACGCGAAGCACGCGTTGTCCTTTGCTCGCACGTTCACCACCACTCGTTTCATCTGTATCGCGCGCGGTATATCGATGACACACCCCGCGCGCATGGGGTTGTACCTGTTCACGTTGACCGTTAAGTTCAGTATCTTGGACAACGCCCACCCACTGTCCCGCTCTTGAAATTCGTCGAGAAACGCCAGAGTGATCTCCATCACGTGCTTGTCGTACCACTCGCGAAGGTCGGAGGTGGGTAACAGTCCGTGGTTTCGCGTGGCGATCGTCTTCACCACCGTCTTCTCGCCTGCTACGAACTCGGCGTTGAACGCGGTGTTCACCTTCACACCGTTCAACGTAGCGAGGCTACCGCGCACGCGCTCGATCACCACGTCCCTGGCATCCTCGAGAAATCGGCGCGGCTCGACGTGGCTGTCGTTGACCACCGCACCGGTGAGCACGCGGTTTCTGAACGCCGTCTCCACCTCCGTCCAGGAGAGTCCACTCTGCTCGCCGAGTCCCGCACCCACGTACTCGAATCGCCGTCTCAGACGGCTCCTCACACCCTCCAGGCGCGCGATTTTAGCGATCGCGGAGACTACCCGCCCGGTTACCGACCGCGCGCTTCCTACCCGACGACACTCTTCCCGCAATTTTCGCAGGTACTCCTCGCACTTAAGTTCCCACTCGAAGTACGCGCATAGCGTCTCGACGCGCCCGGCGAGCTCGGTGAGCTTGCGTTCATCCATCGTCTTGGTGCAGGGTAGGGTTTTTTTTATGGTTCAGCGCACTTGCATGTCACCCGATAGCACAGTGTGCAATGTCCTACTATATTTCGCACATTGTGGTAAATCGTCGTCAACGCGCAATAGTTGAGCGGTACACCCTCGTAATTTTTACTCTTCTCCTCATATTCCGTGATTGGTAATGGTGGAGGGTCACATATATTGATATAGTAAAAACCCTCCATCACTATCAGTTCGCAGTACCGTCCGTTGCCTGCGGGAAACGACGCGTACAACACATCACGATAAGCCTTGACCTTGATACCCCATATATCCCTCACGTAGAAATTTATCTTGCTAACTATATCCCTCACGTGAATACGGTAGTCATCCGTGCATGAATAACTATCTTTGTCTTCGATCTTACATTCTTCCAGCATCTGCCTGTACACTGTCCATCTTACGTGATAAGGCGTCTTATCGATAGTCCCCTTCTGAATTACAACATCTTGTTTCACGGAACGTTCACAGGTTCGACGTATACCGGCCTCGCGATCGCGCAAACACTTCGCTATCGGGACTCGGTGAACGTCCCTGATTATTGTTTCTTGTGCGCGATCGTCCGCGAGAACATCTTCGACATCTAACTCTAAGCTGTCCTTAACGTGGAGATCATAACACCAATAGGAATCATACTCTTCCATCGCCACGATGTTGCACTGTGTAACTGAACATGTTCGTGCGGGTCCAATCGTATAAGCGTATATAAAGGTAGTGCTGATGTTGCACTATGTAACAATACAGCAGCCGCCATTTGCGCTACTGCGCAGTTTCGGGGCGCGTTCCGATTCGCCTGACCTTCAACATGTTCGTGCAGGTCCAAGCGTATATAAAAGTAGTGCTGCTGTTGCAATATGTAACACAATAGCGCAGCCGCCATTTGCGCTACTGCGCAGTTTCGGGGCGCGTTCCGAGAAAAAACGATGACACGTCACCTGACCTTGAACATGTTCGTGCAGGTCCAAGCGTATATAATATTGTGCTGATGATGCAATGGGTAACAATAGCGCTGTACCACATGTAACATTATACGACCCCCCCCTGCTGATTCAGCCCTCTGATGTGAATATGATAGTCCTGCTGAGTCAGCACCCCCTCCACCCTGCTGACTCCCCCCGTGACCTTGAACATGCCCCTCCTCCTGCTGACTCATCCCCCTCCCCCTTGCTGACTCAGCCCCCCTCCCCCATGCTGACTCAGCCCCCCATCCCCATTGCTGACTCAGCCCCCTCCCCCTCACCTCCCCTCGTTGCCCCTGGGTTAGAACCGGCCCTCTATATCTACTGACCAGAAACTAGACAAGGCATCACCCCGACAGGCCAGACAACTAGATTTAATCGCACAGTTTTCCACAACGGTCATTCACATTTCCGGTGAGAAAAACATAATAGCCGATACTTTATCAAGGATCGAAACTATTGACATGCCCGTCATAGTATCTACAAAAGAATTAGCAGAGGAGCAGAGCAAGGATGAAGAACTCAAAGAACTTTTAAAAGGAAACGCAGTTTTAGAGTTACGGGAATTCAATTTACCCGACATCCTGCTACCATTATTTTGTGATTGTGCAAAAGGAGCAGTGAGACCGTACGTACCACAGTCCCTCCGGAAACGCATCTTCAACACCGTACACGGCCTATCGCACCCAAGCGGTCGTGCTATATCGCGACAGATACGAGAAAAGTTCATTTGGCCCGGTATCAACAGGGACATCGCACACTGGTCCCGCACCTGCCTCCCCTGCCAACGAGCCAAAATTCATCGTCACACGAGACATTTGCCTGACAAGATCCAGACACCCGACCAACGTTTTTACCAGGTACACATGGACATCATAGGTCTGTTACCTCCGATAAAAAATTACAGGTACTGCTTGACCATGATCGACCGCTTTACCAGGTGGCCTGAGGCAGTACCCCTGGTGAACATCACAGCAGATTTGGTGGCCACGGCTTTCATCAACACCTGGGTATCCAGATTCGGAACGCCAGCAGTAATCCCAACCGATCAAGGAAGGCAGTTTGAAGCTGAATTGTTCAAAGCTCTCGCCAACATGTTGGGAAGCATCAAGATAAGAACAACAGCCTACCACTCGGCAGCCAATGGGCTCATTGAACGCTGGCATCGCTCATTAAAAACTGCAATTTATTGCAACGCAGACGAGCACACATGGTTCGACCGTTTGCCACTAATCTTACTCGGCTTACGCACTTGTTTCAAAGACGACATAAAATGTTCTACTGCAGAACTTGTGTACGGTGCTCCGCTACGCATCCCTGGCGAATTTTTCGACGACGTCGATTTTTCCGTCGAGCCAGACGCCTTCGTACAGGAACTTCGAAAGAAGATCAGGCAATTGCGACCAACAAATACTTCGTACCACGATAAACGCAGAATATTTGAAAGCAAGGACCTCGAAACTTCAACCCACGTATTTTTACGTGACGACGGAGGCAGACGACCTTTGCAGCCCCCTTATTCAGGACCATATCCAGTTGAACAGGTAAACGAAAAAATGTACAATCAACGGCATAAATGCCGTCGCTACTTGCGAGTAAGGAGCGCGATGGGCAGATGGCGGTGGCGGCTAAAGGACAAGTAATAATAGGAATGTTTCCAGTCTGTAAGTAACGCAGATAATATTACGATGCACAATGTATTTGTAATAATACGAAATAATACTTTGTATTTCATAGACTATGCGCTTTCATTAATATTATATGTTTACACACGTATAGTATATTTTTAAATTAGAGCAATATTATATTTTTTAAATAACTGATAACGTTTGAAGTTTTTATTACTCTCTTTAAATATATATACAGGGTGTCTCAATGACCCCGTGCCACCCGTTAATGACGTGTAGCTTGGACTTAGCTGAATAGAAAAGTCCAATGTCATTTTGCGATTTTCGCAATATTAACGGAGTTATTAATTAATAAATATAAGCGAATGAGGGCGGTGCGTGCAGCGAGATAGATCGGTAGGAGGGCCGCGCGCTCTTTGATACCGCGAGCTGGGCGGCGCGCGGTGAGGGAGAATGGGGTGTCTTAGATACTGACAATAACAAGGGTACGCGGGGGGTCCTCCTACTGACGGCTATCTTGGAGACTGATAGAAACAGCGTGTGACGCTGGGGCCCCGCGCTGAGCGATAATTGATTCATATCCTTTTTTCCAAAATAGTTTATTTTGTGGCAATTTTATTTTAAGGTAAAAGAAATTGTTTTTAAGGCAAAGGAAAGGAAAGCTATCGTTTCCTCACCACCTTGCGGTAGATAGCCCGGAGCGTTTTTTTAGGGCCGGTTTTTCAGTCATGGTTTAAACGTAGATCTAAGTTTAAACCATGATTGAAAAACCGGTCCTTAAAGTGGTTTCTCCAATAGACCTAATCCACTCTCATTATTTAATGCAATAATTGTTCGAAGTGCCTTCCTCGTTGCTCTATGCAGAGTTCGGCTCTTCGAACAATGTTACGCGTTGCACGTTGCGCCATGTCCGGCGTGATGGTATTGAAGGCCGCGATAATTGCTTCACGTACTTCATGTTCTGTGCCATCACGCCAGTGCTCGACTAAATTCTTTATGTAGCCCCAAACAAAATAATCTAATACATTCAGATCCGGCGATCGCGCCGGCCAAGCGATTGGGCCATCACGGCCCATCCACCTGTCCGGAAAACGCGCGTTCAAAATTTCACGTGCTTGTCGTGAAAAATGAGCAGGAGCCCCGTCTTGCTGGAAAATCATCTGCGTTCGTAAAAGTAAAGGAATATTTTCCAGTAATATTGGCAAATGATTTTCCAGAAAATCTGAATAAATTTGCCCATTAAGTCGTGGCGGGAAAAAGTATGGACCAATCTGAAAATCAAAGACAAGAAACTTAGGTAAAATTGCAGCAAAAAGTCTTATTTAACTCATTTACTCAAGCTTACTATTTCATTTTCGATGATTCCTGCCCACACGTTTACGCTCCATCGATATTAAAAAGAGCTAACGCGAATAGCATGCGGATTTTCTTCTCGCCATGTTATAATGTTACGAGAATTAAAAATTCCGTTAGGCGTAAATGTAGCCTCATCGGTCCATAGAATTCGATCGGGGAAAGAAACGTCTCGCCGATGCTGCGCAAGGAATCCTGTGCATGTTTCGCCAATGATTAATAATATACGAAAATCGTCAATAGTTAATAATGTACGAAAATCGTCATTAATGACGAAGAATAAAAATACCTCCACAAAAACATATTCGATGTTCATAGTTCTCGAGGACGCTGGCTTTGTTGATAATGATACTGTAAAGAGCGATAGATCAAAATACCCCCAACTATAGCCAAATAGGATAAATAGACCAAAAACAGAAAACAGCCAGAGTTATTTGTCAAGCAGCGTTGAGAGACAAATATCGTCTGATTAGAGATTCAAGTCGGAATCACGGGCAAATCGAAGTAGAGATCGCAAGCGAGCATTATTGTAATCCATGTTCTTCGTTTTATGCATATTTCTCGCACGTGGTTTTCACACATTGAGTGATCAGATATAAAGTGCAATGGATCAATTTACGTCTGAGGAATTCGTTGACATGATCATTTGTTACGGGATGGCTGGAGAAAATACCAGAGCTGCGGAACGCATTTACGCCGTTGATTATACACGATCTCAGTCAATGGAAAGTCCACCAATGTATCCACGGAGAGACTCAAACCGGCATATTTACCGATAGACGAGAGCGAGGAGATTATGGAAGAAGAAACAGCAGCACCTCCAGTCAGCACCCCGACTCAACCGATAAAACCACTTCGGACGTATCCCGAAGCGAAGAAAACCGTCCAATTTTCATTTCGTTCATAACACTCGGGGGGGGGGGGGTGTATGTAGCGACCAATGGTAACCGCCTGACAACGCGAGAAACCAATGGGAGCGCTCGAACCAGGAGAAAGGACATTCCTTCGTGCGCAGTTGCCAAGATAGCTTCTCGATCGATTCTTCGCGAGATTTACAAAGATTTACCGCATTGTATCTTAACCTTTTATATTAGGGGTGTGATTTAGTTTTGAGGGTTTTTTTGCTCAAAAACGCATGTATTTAAATATGATAATGAATGAATACCTTAATCAAATTATTTTCCTTCGTTTTCTATAACTTTTTCCCATCTTTCTGGCAAGAGATGGATTCCACGACGATAAAATGGCTCTTCTTTTGAGTTGATCCATTCGTCGACGAATTTTCGCACTTCTTCGAAATTATGAAAGTGTGTATCCTCTAAAGCGTGTTGCATCGACCGGAACAAATAATAATCGCATGGAGCAATGTCCGGAGAATACGCGGGGTGCGGTAAGACTTCCCATTCAAGCTCTAATAGTGTTTGTTTCACTGATAACGCAACGTGAGGTCGAGCGTTGTCATGAAGAAGAATCACTTTCCGTCGTTTACTCGCAATTGGTGGTCGTTTTTGGTCCAATGCTTGCTTCAACTTGTACAACTGGTGTCGATAACGATCAGCCGTGACAGTCTCATGCGGATTTAACAGCTCATAGTACACTATCCCACCAAATACAGAGCATTACTTTTGAACCGTGAATATTGCGTCTCGGAGTGGATGTTGATGATTGGCCTGGATCCACTTATGATTTTCTGCGTTTGGGATTATCAAAATAGATCCACTTTTCATCCCCAGTAACAATCCGAGACAAAAGACTCTTCTTTTTTTGTCTGGCGATCAACGAAATGCAAATGTTCAACCGGTTCGCAATGGCACTTTCCGATAATTGATGTGGAACTCATTTCCCTTCTTTCTGAATTTTTCCCATTTCATGTAAATGTTTGGTAACTGTTGTACGATCAACATTTAATGCTCTGGCAAGTTCTGAAGTGGATTGTGTTGGATTTTCGTCCAATAATGCTTGCAAATCTGCATTTTCCCGTTGTCCCGAGCGTTCTTTGTCCTTCACATCAGTATCACCACTTTTAAAGCGTCTAAACCAGTATTCACACGTCTTAATTGATGGGGCAGAATCACCATAAGTTTCCACAAGAATTCTATAACCCTCAGCCGCAGTTTTCTTTTGATTAAAAAACAAAAGCAACGCATGTAGAAAATGCTCTTTCGGAAGTTCCATTTTTACGATGATATAAACACGACTGTTATTGCATCTATCGCTATAATGCTACTAAATGTCATGGTAATGTCTACACTGTAAGAAACAACAGTTATCGGAAACAGCTATTGGAACAAACACACTACAGCCATCTGTTGTAAAACCCTCAAAACTAAATCACACTCCTAATATTTAATAAAGTTCAGTAGTGTTTGATTAATATAAACCGTGAACACGCATAATTATTTATCCCGGATCCTCACGTACGCCACAGTCTTTTAATATATAAGTTTAATATATAAGTAATATATAAGAAGACGTTGCACCACGTCGCCGGTCGGCGACGGGGACAACCTTGCACTACGACCGGGTATCTTTACGCGAAGCGACGTTTTCAGACACGCTTAGATTATCAGATCTTAATAACCTCTGAAAAGATCATTTTCAGAGTAACCTCAATGGATAGCTTGGGGTCGAATTATATAAGAAAAGTTTTTTTATTTTTTTTCTAT
Organism: Ooceraea biroi; assembly: GCF_003672135.1. Lineage (NCBI taxonomy): Eukaryota > Metazoa > Arthropoda > Insecta > Hymenoptera > Formicidae > Ooceraea > Ooceraea biroi. The sequence goes on from NC_039509.1 coordinate 8,254,620, forward strand.
GTGCATTACGAGTGCAGATATTACGATGCAAAGTCTGAAATTGGAAAATTTTCGATTAAGAAACGTCGTTATCATTACCGTCGTCGTCGTTTGTGCAGTACATTTTTCTATTCCTAGATGGCAGTAGCAGCAGTCGGTCTTTTAATGTATAGAGTACTCATTGCGGCTCGAAAACCTCGTCGACTGGGCCCTGAACGAACCCTCTAGGACGTTCGCGAGATATCGCGAAAAAACTGTTTGTCAAAGAAAATTGCGAATATCTCGGAAACTATGAGAGAAGTAAAGTCAAGACGATTCAACATGATTGCCCTATTCTAAACATATGTTTATATGTTATAAACATATGTTTAGAAATATATATTTAGAATATGTCAACACTTACGACAAAATGTTGCTTGGGTTTTACATGGTTTATAAAATACAGACAATGTTTCGTGTTATGCAAATGCAGCATTACAATGTCTAATGCATTTAAGTCCTATTAGAAAACAATTGGTGAAGTGTAATAAATCAGATGTTTTAAGAATGTTGATGCATCGATATGAAAATGGAATGTGCAATTTGAATACATATGCAGTACGGCAATATTTAGGAAAACCGTTTTCAATAAATGTAAAACGTGATGTGTTTGAGTTTCTTACAATCCTGTTCACTAAATATGATTGTATAAGACACCTAGTAGAGCATCAAGTAACTTCTACTAGTCGATGTAAATCTTGTGATTATACATAGGAAGTTACTTGTAACGATGTAGTTATTTCAATACCTATTAACAATTTGGGAAAAAAAAGCTATACTCTTAATGATTTATTAAATGTTACAGTTTCACATTGGTGTGAATCTGATGGGTCATGCGAACAGTGTACAGGAAATGATATTTTGTTTAAGAACGAATTAACAGTAACGAAAGATATAGTTATTATTCGTTTAGTATTATTTTCATCTCAAGATGATAAAATGGTGAAAGCAATACGTAAATTTAATATATGTACTATTCCTACAACTAAAGTTTTAATAGCTAGACAAACGATAAAG